>NC_086327.1:27094880-27401130 GCF_036172605.1 Pelobates fuscus | reverse complement strand
AAACAATACAATACTTTGCTGTGGGTGTGATTAAATATAGTGATTGTCTAAGTGCAGCCCTATTGTGTTTAGAATATATATTTTTACATTTTTATTTTAAATATAAGAAACCAGCCACATCTATACCAGGTGCAAGCTATGGTAACATCTGTAAAAAGTTAAGATCAAAGAATACTGAAACTTCAATATCCAGCTACAGTAAAACAAAAAAACCTGCAAATGAACATATTATGTAGAGATGGCACTTATCATACAATATTCTCTTAACCCGTCCCTCCTCTCAGGTAGGGAATTGTGGCATCAATGCACTACCTATCCATGTGGCAACCGAAAGGTTAATAAGGTTTTTGCAGGCCGCACTATATTGAAATATATCATTCAGAATCTTGGCAAGAATGCTTGTATAATGACAATATCTCTGACACCGACTGAAATAGAGCTGCTGCCGCAGACGCACAAAGTATTACTTAAATGTAACAATGTGCTTTAAAAAAAAAAAGACAAAAAAATAAATAAAAGATATCTGCTGCAAATCTGACACAGGTTGTGCAAAAAGCTCACTGGAACTTTGCAAGTATCAAAAGCTTTAAAAAAATTGCATTGCTTTGCTGAACACTTCACTAGATGCATAAAAAAAAAATATGTAAAACTAAAAAATAAAAATAAACATCACATAAGCATTTAAGGCACCAGCTCACAAATGGATGTTCTCTGGTTGCCAAACTTGTGTATCAGATCACGTTGAGCTGCCTCGCCACGTATTTAATGTGCACACAAACCTGTCTATCATGAGCCAGTTAAACCTTTATAGGATCTTCCATATATTAAATATTACTACAAAATGTCAGTGGGAGCCATTTAAAGCATCTCTAGTGACCCAGGAGACATAGGACATGCTATCTGCACTGAGTAGCTATGCTCTCTGTAGAGACAGATCATATGCAGCTATTATTGTATATACACGTTTCATTCCACGTGTGAGGCAGTATTCACAGGTGTTCATACAGACCAATATGTAATTAAATAACTTCATGGATAGTAAGTAACAGAATGGTCCCTGTAGATGGCTTTGATTGGTTTGATTTCCTCGTGGCTTCTTAGGTCAGCACACATGTTGGCATGTACAGAGATTGAAAACAATGCATTCTAGGCCTTCTGGAGATTGAACAAGGCCAAGATATCGTGGAGAGATTCACGGATGTGCTTTCCAAAACGATGTGCGTCCTGTGTAGGGTGAGAAAGGAGAAATGCTATTTCAAACGCATGCAGCTGCAATTCGTGTCAATTAAAACGGCAAACTATGTGTTCAGCCATGTTCTTGCTCTGTAGAGATACAGCTGAGATATAACATTGGTGCTGTTAGCACAAGGCTGACACAAATCACTTTATATCACTCCTGTGCCGGCCTGCCAAGCAATTTACAACACACAACTAAATTAGAAGCGGTTTGTTACTAACTGTATACACAAATTGCTACAGGTAATGCACATCATTCAAAACCCAACACGATGGGCCACGGAACTTGTTTACCGCATAGCACTGGGAGAGTATGTATTGACTTCAAGGAAAGCACTTGTAGTGTTCCTGCGCAATCCTAAATGCTTTCCAAAAAAAAGAGTGGAAATCTAAAACACATGCGGGACTGTGACATCACGAGTGTCAAGTGCTACTCCGTATGTAAAATGATCACCGTAATTTTATATATTGTGTGCGCTCACTGGTTTTCATTGTATATTTTACACTTTTTTTGTGTGCTTTTGGAGTGAACACCTTGGTGATAGTAGCACCAATTACAATATCCTTCACTAATCCCCATATGTATTGCTACTCCGTATGTGTATACAGCAAAGCACGTGGCCGACAGTCATTTCCTTGTTGATGCTAAGTGAGCAACAAGAAGGAATTCCCCATTTGTACATATATCTATAATGCATTATCTACATAACACACTAAAATAATGTAAACGTCTATCTGTCAGTAAAGAAATAGAAATAACAGGTGTGGTGGGGCATTCACATACTTGCATACTCAAAAAGCAAAGCACTGCCCTCAGTCTGAGAATAGAGTGCAAGCAAACCCTACTGCACAGAGAAAGAATCATTCTTGAGGAAGGATATCTACTGATGCCAAAAGTTAAACTTTAGGAGTTGACTGTAGGGGACCTCATTGTCCAATAGAAAGTTTTTTTTGTTTTTTTATATAGAACACGAAGTTCGATCACATAGAGGACACTTGCTGAAAGGAATCCTAGATTACTTACAGTCTCATGGCTTGAGAATTTGCAGGACACGTGAAAGTTGATCAGATTTTCACCAACGATAATGTATGAGACACCATATCCATCATCAGCCACCTAGAAAACAAGGTACAATATATATATAAATTCATTAAGTAAGGCTTTCTGACAGTGATTTATTAATATGAGCACATGCTGGAAAGTGGAAAGCTGTTGCACTCTGCGACAGTAGGACAGTAGGACACCAATAGGACAGTAGGACACCAATTCCTTTAAAACGGTTTACTTTACAACATAAGAGAAAGGAAAATGTCTAGCAGAAAATGAACTTTTCTGCTGCTTTACACTTATTCTAATATGGTATAAGTTAATAAAAGTGCTCGACAAACATGATATGAGGAGTAAAAGGAGATATTTTATCACTGTTAATTGTGTCTTTTAAACAGGTCCGCTGTATCTGTAACTATCTAGCTTCCAGGTAAGAAATATATAAATAACTCGTATGACCGTTCGATCAAAACACACGCAGTCATACTTTCATTTTGCTTCAATAAAACAAAATAATAATTTTCTATTATAATAGTACTTTAATAACAATATAGAGACTTATTTGTCATAATAAAAAGAGATAAGAGTTTGATGTTTACTTACAGGTCCAAAGCCGCCTCCGCATGAGACATACTCTGGGTGATTTACCAGGTCAAACAGCTCCACTTGCTGAATTGGAGTCTGACTGGTGGAGAGGCGCCATGGCTCAGATAGGACCTAAGTGGGGAAAAGGAGAATCATTACATTGAACTGTACAAACTGGGGCTTGACACATCATGCGGGCAAGGAAATGTCTATTTCTGTTCAATAGACGTATTAAACTGATGCCAAATTTGAACGTGGTTATACTCTCATAAGTATTTAATGCTTGGGATTATGTTTTTGCACGTAGAATAGATTCTGACCCCCCCCCCCCCCTCCCCATAGCACGAATCAGGCCACGCTCTGTTGTCAGCGTTTATTGATAATCACATAAACTTGAATGTCTACCAGCTAACGATTGGGCTTAGACTGAGATCCCTCATACATGACCCCTTCTTGACACTAACGAGCAGTGGTATAATTCCCTACACCGTTCACTTCCGCTAATCACTTTGGCCGCCGAAGCTAGGTATAAATTGCATGTCAATTCCGTTAATGCCACGATTGCTACTAATTACAGTTGGGAGTTTACCTCAGTACGCCCTATTGGTTCGAGGCAACCCACATCTCCTTTACATAGCACGGCCCGGACCACACGCTGGTGTTAACAGTTGTTTACAGTTGTATAAGCATGCATGTCTACCGGTTGCCTATTATGCTCAGTCTAGAGCACCCCATATATGACTCCTACTTGATTTTAATGTGCTGTGTTGTAAATCCTTAAACCATTCACTTACCTTAATCCTTTATGTTTTTTGATGATAAGTATACATTACAGCTTATCTTTGTTACGTGTCATGTGTAAATTGAAAATTGAAAATAAAGATTGTCAAAAAAAAAAAAAGAATAGATTCTGAATGGCAGATATTATAGTATAATTGTTATTCTAAAGAAAAAAACTAATATGTACATCTGTACTGCGTCAAGAAATCATTTTGCCAATGTTTGTTTGCCGATTAGCTTTAATTGTGTTTGCATTTTAACAAAGTGCGCGTCAGTGTGAATGGGTGGCTAACACTAAGCAGGCATTAACGACAATTGTGTTTGCATTTTAAGAAAAGTGCGCGTCAGTGTGAATGGGTGGCTAACACTAAGCAGGCATTAACGACGAGTAATTAAAAAAAAAAAAATATATATATATATATATATATATATATAACAAAACTGCACCTCTTTCAGGAAAGGCGAATCCAATCCAAGATACTTTGACACAACATATAAGCAGAAAAGATGCCGATCAATTCCTGCACCTGTCATGGCATTTCTATACAGCAACTGATGTTTTTCCGCTGCAAGTCTAAAAAGTTTCAGTCTTTCGGCATTCTAAGAGTACAAAATAAAATCAAACATATATATTAGAATATTATAAGCATAATAAATAAAAAGTACTTTTTTTCCCACTTAAGTACAAATACAAGATGAACCATCTCAATCTTGCAGTCAGTTGATTATTACTGAATAGCAACTTTCACAGCTGCACTCAATTTTAGTGACAGGATTATTTAAAGTGGGACTTCTAATCAGTTATACACCTTCTCCTCCTGCCCCAACAAAGCACTACAGCCTGATAATGCGATAGACAGAGCAACACTCACTGTTGCAGATGAGTCAGCCATAGATTTCACAAAATTAGACGATTCCACAGTACATGAGCGTACGGTCTCAGTTCTTCCTTCCCGAAAAAGCCTGGTCATGGAAGCCTCGTATGTTAAACAGAATTTTCCTTTGTCCTTAATAAGCAATAAATAGAAAAAAGAATAAATCGGTTTATGTGACAGAGCAGACCCATACAGGAGATCTGGAAAGCCTTTCGTGCAAGCTCAGAAAATAAACTATAGACAGTGTTCTACACTTGCAGACTTGTTTGATCAGCATTGTCTCTGCACTATATCAAGCCAATGGCTCGAATTAAAATGCCAAACAAACCTCCATATAGATTCCTAGCTACAGAAACAAAAAAGAAAACTGCTAACTCGAGCTGCTGACCTCTCCTCATAGAAGGGTGTTGGGGACTTAATGTGTATGTGCAGCAACTGCCGATCTCACATTCAAAGCCCTATGGGGCTTCCACATCACGTGACCGTATTTCACTCTGTCCCTACCGTGGCAGGGCATCTAGTAGATGTTTGTATGATGGCCACTTGCGGAGGAGTTAACCGTGCAATGCAAACACTGTTCGCAGTATCACGCGGGGTATATAGGAAAACATTGTGTAGATCTACTATAGTCTAGACCAGTGTTTCCCAACCCAGTCCTCAAGGCACACCTACCAGTCCAGGATTTAAGGATTACCCAGTTTTGTCTAAGGTGTTTTTTCTTTTTTTTCTAAAAACACCTTAAACAAAACTGGGCAATCCTTAAATCCTGGACTGGTAGGTGTGCCTTGAGGACTGGGTTGGGAAACACTGCTCTAGACTACTACACTATTCATTACTTGTATTAAATAGTTGGACAAGATTTTGTGTGGCCCTCTGTGCAGATCTTCTGAATTTTTCCTCCCTATATTTCCTGCCAATCTCGTCATTTATTAATATTAAGGTTTATTAATATTGACCCCTGCAATAGGCTACTGACATCATCTAAGTGTTGTGCAGCATGAAACTTTGCACAGATCACGTAGTTGTGAATGCCCTTGTTTTGTAACACCACTTAAAAATGGTTTGACCTAAAATGGCACCCAGAGACTCATATCACCTTATTTACTTCAATGAGTACAGGAAATTAAAGACTTTGCTGTTGGACGTTGTCAAAATTGTCTGTGTTCGACAGGGGACACTGTAGGAACTATAATTGCTGCATCTCACTGTAGTAGTTAGAGAGTCTGGAGTTCCTTGGCGACATGCTTCCATTCAGCATAACGATATTTTTTATGTTTTAATGCTAAACTAGAGTCCCCAGTTTCCCATTCTCTGTGCTGCTTGGACTAATAAGGAAGCATTAACCTGACCAACAAGGGGTATCTGTAATTTGGCTGAGCGTGTCAGCTGATCACTGCACCCATTGTTGGTATGAATTGGTATGGCTAGAAGGAAGTATGGGGTTGAACTGTGGGTGGAGAGGGGCCATTATTTAGTGTTAAGCGGTTTGAAAATTGTTAACAGTAAATGAACCGAGCCACAGGACATCAAGCATTATAACCAATTTAATGAGATGGAAACGTTACAGTACCTACACTGTCCCTTTTGAAGAAATTCCCACAATGTCATGGGACTGAGTAAAGCTTAAAGAATACTACTATAGTGTTACGAATACAAAGCTGTACACTACAGGGTCCATCTGCTCCTGCAATCCTCCTCACCCCCTACCCTGTGGCAATGGAAAAAGAACCTAAAAATATAATTTAAACAATTAAACAATTCCAGCACTAAGGTTTGCGGCGCTGGCTCAGTCTCCGTGTCCATTAGGGGAAGTCTTAACCATGAAATGTAAACATTGCAGTTTCTCTAAAACTGCAATGTTTTCAGCTATCGGATAAAGGGAACAGGGACAGTGCAGCCAGACTACTACAATGAGATGAAGTGGTCTGGGTGCCTATAGTATCCCTGTGAAGGGACACTATAGTCACCAGAACAATTGCAGCTTAATGTAGTTGTTCTGGCGAGTATAGCATGTCCCTGCAAGCATTTTAATGTAAACTCTGCATAAAAAAAAAAAAAAAAAAGGCAGTGTTTACATTAGTGCTTAGGGATACTTCCAGTGGCAGTCACTCAGATGGCCACTAGAGATGCTTCCTGGGTCAGTGTTGCACAACGCCCTGCTTGAGGACACTGCACAATCCTCAAAGAGATGCATTGATTCAATGCATCTTGAGAAAGAGATGTTGATTGGCCATGGCAGCATTTGGCAGACTTGGACTACAACATTCGGGTGCTTCCGATGAGTGGGTAGGATACAACCCTACAACCAGCTCACACTATCCATTAAAAATCAATCCGTGTTTTGGGCAGTTAAGAAAAAGTCTATATATTGAGGTGTTATGAAGATCTTGTTTGATCACATGCTGCCACTGCCAGAGAGACATTTACCATGTTTTACAGTATACTTGCAGTTTATTTAATCATTGCCACATATGGCGCCCCTCCTTGTAAAGATCCACCATTAAGGTAAGGCCATGCGGCCATGCTATTACTGCCATTTGTTTTTCACTGAAATACTGCACCAACTAGATTTTAGAAGACAGAATTGGCAAATGCATCCATGAATTGTTACTAATCATCATAACTGCTGTAAGGCCATCTCAAACACTTAAAGGGAGAGTACTGGTGGTATAATGAAAGTTTTAAGTATTAGATAAGCCAGTTTTAAATGAGGAAAAGATCAAACATGTAATACTATATTCCTCTCCTCAATGCTACACTTCAATGCTTTTTACTGTAGACAATAGGGGTTAATAGGATCAGGACCTTACCCTATAGTGCGCAAGCTGAAGAGCGATTTGGATGAAGGCATCAGGACTGGTCTTGCACTTCTTTATTAATCCTTTGCCAAAATCATTAAAGGGGAACGCATGAAAATCCACATCAGCTGCTAACGCCTCAGCTACATTCAGGGAACTCTGGATTACTTCCTGGCACTGCCAAACAAAACAAGAACATTATCAATAGGACTGTCAAGTGATATACATGGAATCAACCCAATCCTTTCTAATGCATGACACATACAAAAAAAAAATAATAATCATAAATACAAACAATTAAAATCTTAATACCAAGCAATCTATGGGAATTTACTGTGCTGCTGGAGACCTCTACAGCAACTGGGAAGCGGATAAAATATTCCATCCAATCCGTGTTCTCCCATACAAAAGTACGAGACAGATACTGAGCAAGCAGCATGTGTGATGCATGTGATTATTAGAGTCTTTATCCTGCTTCCCACGGTCTGGTCCCTTTTGGAAACACATGAGGAGACAGCAGCTGCACATTTTATCTGCAACTTATTTTTTTCTTTGTAAAGCCTGGACAATTCTCATATTCATATTCTACAAGGTTAGTTATCTCGCGAAAGCTTTAATTCTCATGAAAGTTGTTCAGATTTTGTTACATAAAAGTAAATGTACAGTTCAAAGTTCAGATATAGTACAGCTTGTAATACTCTCCTTTAGCATTTTGTCAATACAGGAAGTATAGTTTTGTAACGGCACCTGCAGATGCCAAACATTTTGGTTTTGCGCATTTATCTTTACGTAGCTGAGGGTCATCCATTATTGCTCTTCGTAAGTGCATGTTAAGATGAAACCATGACAAACTGTCTACTCATTAAGCAACAATATAACCTTCTGTTGCCAGAGTAAATAAGGATTACCAAGAAAGTATTTTTGATGCTTTCACATTATAAAATGAAAACAGTACATATGGGATTTGTTTTTGGTAATCTGAACATTTTGGATCAGTGACAAGAGAATAGCAATTTTTGGGGCCAAAATAGTCAAATTGAAAAAATGTGTACAACCCCGCTACCTTTCAAGTTCGTGAATATAGGGCTAAAATTTGCAATAATCTTGGAAGTTCTTCAGAAATCCTGGTTTAGTGAATAATACCTAAATATCATAGTTCACTGCAAAATACATCAACGTCTAGAGAAACCAAAGAAGTAGCAATCAAAGAGTTATCCTTTGCAGGGACACCGCTCACCTCGTCTGAGATTTCCCACTGCATTCTCTGCGGTACAGGCAAAGTGGAGTCAGCTGGGCCTTTACAGTGTCCATTATCATCGTACCCGAGCTGAAAGCAATCTGTGGCCAGCATGGACTGGAAGACATTCACAATGGAAAGAGTTCAGTGAAATAAAGCTTTAATGAAGGTGGGAATATGCACTGGGAATTCACACCAATATACTTTTTTTGAATTCACACGGCAACAAATGTAAATCAGATAAGTATCTCCTGCTTGCTTCAGAGGACAACATTAAATTGTAAGAAATAAGCATATATCTGGTAATTGAATTGTAATTTTATGACAGATAGTAAAGGAGTATTGCTACTCCGTTATCAGATAATGGGGAACTGTCGCTTAACCAGGATTTTGGAGGAGTATATTTACTTTTTCCTGTATTCAAAAAATACATATTTGTCAATTCTGAAAAAATAGAATTAAATGTAAAAATCCACCCTCTATAATGTCTGCCTAGATCTTGGCTCCCTGTCAGTCAGTGTTGTAATCTCTCTTCTTCGCACCTATTAGTCAGCATAGAGAAAGCAGACAGAGAAGTGGAGAAATTATTAAAACAAAATATGCAATTTCTCCTCCTTATCTGCAATACGCGTCTTGGCTGCGCCTGGACTGAACCGCATTATAATGAAATTTGCTAAATCTTTAACAGAAAATTTAAATCAAATGGAGAATCACATTTTTAAAAATGGAATTTCCAGAGCAGAAAAGGTTCTCCTTCTAGACTACTTCTTGTAAAATAAAGTACATGCTATTTGGACTGTTTGTTAGGAGGTTGGGTAACTTATTACCCACATATCACTGCCACTAAAGGGGTTAAAAAAAAGTTACCTCCAAATAGAACCACAAAAACATTTTGGAATGTTGGAGAGGTTATGGAAAAATTGAGCACTGAAAAATGGCCAAGCTGCTTAATTAGGAAGTATGTATAAAATAATATCTAAAAAACTACATTGTGTTTTCCAGGACTAAACAAATCAACACAACATTTAACATACATAAACACGACCTTTTTCTGGTGCTAATGCCTGAACACGATATTTTACATTTTGTGTAAATGTACATACACATATATATATTACCTCCCATAAATGGCCGACAATAGGTGCGTCAGCCCATGAATGTTCAGCGTTCAGTCCCACCTTCCCATTCTTGAAAACCACAAATGTAAACGATTTGTCAAACCACCTGAAGTAATCACACACACACAAAAAAGAAGTTAATTGTAGGATGAACTACAGACAAATGATCAATTGCTCAAGACTACTCAAAGAAAAATAAGGAAGTTTATCATGAAACCAATCAATCCAGTAGAAAAATACAATCTGTGCTTTAAATGGAAGAATGCTAAACTGCTACTCTTCAAGATAACTTGCTTTCTTGAGAACATTACATCTTGCTTTAGTTTCGCAGATTTTGCTCTTAGATAAGCCTGAGGACTTTCAATGTGTATTATCTGGTGTGCTCTCCGTAGAGTTAAACCTGAGGGGATGGCATCTAGAAAAAAAATAGGGTTCCAAGTAGCATATAAGGGGAGCTACACATTAACTTTCTTTATCAGGAGTAGAATACTCTATATTTGTTAAGAGCAAGCATATGACACATGGGACATATGTTTAAATGATCCAGTTGTGATAACCTGAGCAGACACTCATATTTCTAGTGAACATCTTCTAAAAACACACATGGCAAAATATAATCGCAGAGTTAAAATAACTTCTTGTTCTAACCTGTCGTAGCATTTTCCATGGAGAAGTGATTTAGCGTAGGCATCCAGTGAATGTATGGGATCCTCAGTACGAAGTCCCTGCTCGTCTTCATCTAAAGTAACAAAGAAAGCCGCTTTCTCCACTAGATCCAGTGCCTGTAAGTTCTTTCCACTTCTAAAATACGCACTACGAGCCTTGGCCCAGGTAGCCCTTCAAAAGGAAGCAGGAAATGAGTTAGGAAGAAACTCACAAAATAATATTCTCAAATTAACATTAACTACATCTTGGTGGAATGCGTTGGCTCAAAATCTTCCAAGTTACTACAGATATTTAGCAATTCAACAAAGGCACTCAGAAAGTACCACAGAACTCTGAATTCTTGGAAAGATTAAATTCGACAAGCTATCAGGATTATTTACTAAAGAGAGAATCCACGGTAAATGTAAGGCCTGAGTAGCCAAACTAAGAGCTCATCTTCCTACTTCAGCTATCAAAAGTATAAAGCCCAAACCCGGGCGAAACGCGTCAAGGGAAGGACTGGAAGCTATTTGATGATATGTTTTAATATATTTTCAGAGAAATAAAGTGAAGCTTTTTTTTATCCAATCCTCTGACTTCTACATACTTTCTGGTGCTGCTGGTTTCCTGATACATCCATATATCTTTTGGTGGGGATCATACCACCACAAGCTATCATCACCAGAGCAAGTTATTGCTCTGGATACTGTAAGTAGGATACCTACATTTTCTTTTGGTTTTTGATCCTGTACCATTGGTTTGTGTATTCTGTATTTTTTCTCCCATATACATGGTTGCCGAGTTTGGACATCCTCACATCTACAGATCCTAAGACGGGGATTGTACCGTCCAGGCGCTATACAGCAGAGCTCTTAACAGCTCTGCAAAGTGTGAGTTTGCCTTTTATCCACAGAAAATTCTGTTTAAGATTATACCATCTAAAATGTAAACATATTGCACTATTATTTTATTGTTCTTAACTCTTTTGAGGTTTCTACATGCTGTACTACCCGAGATCTATATGTATGTGTGATATGATCATTTGATTTTTTTGGCGCGGTTTACCACTTTTCCTATTTTCACATTTCTGTTCACTATATAGCAGGCATTGGGAAGTCCTGCTGGTTCACTGCTGCCTTACACACCTTTTGTTTTTTTAGTGAGCGCCTAACTTTCTATTTTTTTACTTGTAATTTAACAGTGTTGCTACCTGTCTCCAGCGGTTAGGGCTGCCAGCTTTTCCTCTCCAGGCAGAGGTGGGTTTGTGTCATTTAGGATGTGTTCAAACTGGAGTTCCAGTTCTTTGGGGTTAAGCATGCGTCCACCGTGGTACACCCACACCCTAAAAAATCGTCCCTTGTGGTACACCACTATGTGCTTGCTGTCCGTGTAGTGATGTATGGTATCTGTGTAGAGAGAAATGCCATTTATGGAACACATCACAACAATGAGATCTCTTTGAAATCATCCTACCACCCACTTTTTTTAATCATGCTGTCTGAATGGGGCTCTTTAACTTCCCGTCTAAGTAATTTCTACAAGTCAATTGTTTATTATGTATTGCCGAACACTACAATTACTACAGTTAAAGGGCCACAATAGTGTTAAGAATACAAACACGTGTCCTTAACACTATAGTGTTACCCTACCCAATTGGTTTACTAGCCTCCTAGAGTGTCAAAACGCATCTTTCTTTCTTTGCCGCGCTGGTCTAACCATGGCTGCCCCGCCTGCCCTGCTCAGATCATTGGTCCTGATGATCTCAGCCAATCCAATGCTTCTCCTCAGGGAAGCATTGGGAGGCTAGTGTGCATACGCAGAAAATCAGAGATCCACTGAGCCAATGTAACTCTATTCAGCGTCTCTATGAAGAGCATGAAGAAGCTGAACATTGTCCCTGTAATATTTCCACAACCAGGAAGTCACTAAAAAAAGTTTTTTTTTTTTCTTCTTCTTCAAAAAAAAATAATTATCAGTGTTTACACTGCTGACCCTGCAGGCACAGGTTACATGTCCCAGAACCACTATATTAAGCTGTAGAGGTTCTGGTGAATATATTGTCCCTTTAATATTTTACTACTTTAACAAATAAGACATAAGCAATTTCTGATCAATGTAAGCTTTTGGTTTAAGTGTGATTTGTCTGTTAAGTAGCAACCACGACCCTGCTTTGCATCGCAGAGAGAGGGTAGCAAATGCAGGGATCTCTAAAATAGTGTTAGTGCACAAAACTAGCTTTTTTTCCCCTCAAGCAAAAAGGTATGTTTAGTATACTAAATAAGTAAAGAAAAAAAAAAACAACATTATTTCATTTAGACCCCACCAAAAGAAAAAACAAAATGCAGGTATACTTTAAAGAGATAGTAAAATACAAAAAAATACATATTACTTTTTTTTTCTCTTTTTTAAATTTTGTTTGACATGATTGCTGAATTCCCAGGCAATATCCCGCAATGCGCAGCATGTAGGCTCTATACAGTACTAAGTATTTTAGGACTTAAGTTTGCAGTCAATTTTATTTAAAAATAGTCACAGGAGCTTGAAACTGAAAGACTCCAAAGTGTTGTCAAAGATAATTTTAAATGCAGGGAAGGGGAAGACACAGCATCATGAAAATCTAAACCATCCGACACCCCCCAAAAATTATACATTCTGTTTTTGCAAGGACATTAAAGGTACACTAAAGGGACAGCTAATTGAAGTAGTCTGACTGGGTGCTGTGACCCTTTTGCACTTAGTGCTGAAATGTAAAACATTGCAATTCCAGAGAACTGTGTTTTAATTCCTTCAGTGACATGGGATGGGGGCGGGAGGGATGGGGGCACTCCAGGGTTCTCTAGTGCCAGGGAAGCGGGTTTGTTTTTTCTGTCTCTAGAGAATTACTTTAAGCAATATATATTATCACTTTACTTTCTCTTTAAAGCATTTGAAATAATTTGCGGGTGGATACCCAAAAGGATAGATGGCTTGCCCCTAATTGTGGAAGAGCCCTACAATTAGATGTGCTTGAAAAGCTGTAGTAAGGCACAGGAATTAGGCAAACTATTTGCACTAGGAATGTACAGGATTGCTCCTACCTGTTTCAATTCCTGGTATTCGTACTGTGCTAAACATGTACTCGTATTGAGCTGAGCACATTGGCAAACAATCTTGGATCATCAGCTGTATAGAAAGGGAAAGGGGAACCACAGACCGACATTTACGAAAGAAGGGAAAGTTGGGAGTAGAAAGACAACACACCAAAGAGTCGATGTACAGTGAGTGAATATGAGTGGGTAAGTACATGCCACAAACCAACATTAAAAGAGAGAATGGTAAGGCAGTAGAAAGGATTGGGTTAAGTAGTGTGCAGGGTGTGGACCAGAAAATACCATAGGTGGGGAGGGAAAAAACAAAAAACAAAAGCATGGGAAAGGGGAGGCAAAGAGAACACAGTAATCAATAAAGACACTCCACCAGCTCAAAGAGATTAATAATACATAACAAGTTAAGTACAACAGCATTTACACAAAGCTCTTGCTCACACATGCAGATCTAGACAACCTTTTGCCCTGCTAGAATGTTTAGGTTGCTAGTATAATTACTCTTAGGTTTTGTAGAAAGGATTTGGAGCTTTCGCTACTCACCACAATGAGATCAGATTTGCCTAAATTAACTGCTTGAAGTGAAAGAATAATTGCCTATTAAATCATCTTCTGTATGAAAGTGATGAATATCAGAGACATCAAAAGGGTCTAAAGATCTATAAAAGATGCATTACAGATGGTAAGCTGTAAAAAACGTACATGGGATTTGTAGCAGAAAGCTCTAAATCCTCGAGGGCAGAACCTAAGGTGCGATAGCTTCACACAGAAATTCAATTAGAGGACATACGGAGAGTTAGAAGAATTGGGTCTTTGTTAGGTCCCATTCACCAGAGATATGGGGGCAATGAGGACGTTGATTCTGGTTCACCCGCTCACTCACCTGTCTCCAATCCTGGTATGCGGGTTGTGTTAAAGGAGCGCTCCCACTGGCCCGAGCACAGCGGGATTATGGATCCTGGGACCCTGCTCTGCACACAGTTATAAGAGTTGGGTATGCAGCAAACAAGCACGCCCGGGGTATAGAACCATCGTAGAGCAGTACCGTGTGGGGGGAAATAACAATGCAAGATAATTGAAGTAAAGTCCTCACTTAAAGCTCCACCCATTGAACTAATCAAAGAGCATAATATATATTGCACTGATAATATATATATATATATACACACCAGGTTTAGCTTTAAGTTTCAATAAATATTTATAAGCTTCCTCCAAATCAAAAAAATAAAATAAAATAAAAGGTAAATTCACTTACGTATGTATAGCAGATAAAAATTTTACACAATACTACACTATAATTACATGATAAACATTTTGATTTCAAGAGTTCTCATGCAGATGTGACAGGTAGAGAATTAAAATGGACCTTAAACTGTACTAGCAACTGGTCATTAACAGAAATAAAACATCTAATGTCTAAACATGAATGAGAATATATTCCATTCACACATGAATGCATTCTTTCTGAATATATTTCTTACCGGCTTTAGCTCCTCGCGACTAAGTTTGCGTCGGTACAAGAGAAGAGCATGGACGGTGTTACCTGCCCGTGCTGCTTGAATAGGGGTGGGTGTGACATACAAAAAGTCCTAAAGTATTGAGAAAACAATATAATTTAGAGAGACTTTTTGAATACATAAGCAGTAACAGAAAATGCAGCCTTGGAAAGAGGAAAAGGGTGTCAACGCTCCAGGCACCTAGCAGAGTTTGATTCACATGATTAAAGCGGCACTGTCATGCCGAACTTACCTTCCCCCAATCGATTCCTCTTTCTCCCTCTGTCAGGATCTGTTCTTCATTTCTTCCTGTCTGCTCTAGTTTGCTTTAAATCTTAAGACAAAAGTAGGGACTATTTGTCTTATGGAGGTTTCCTACTCCTGACCAGCGGAGGAACAAAGTGTGCTTCATTCCCGGTGGTCAGAGAAATTTTCCCATAATGCTTCCTGCCAGTATTCCCAAACGTCCTGTCATTTTAGACAGAACGCCGGCGAAACTATCAAATTTCGTCCAAACAGAATGAGAACAGTTTCTCCATTCGTGTTAGGATGCAATTCGGGACTTTGTTCGTATCGAAATTTAATTAGAATTAATGAAACTCCGATCCTATTCCTGCCGCGGCTGGATCTTGCAGCCGCGTAGTAGGTAACTCTCTAATTCCCACGGTATTAGGGAGCTATCTACCAAAAGGCCGAGCGACCTAAATTGGTCTTTCAGCCAAATGTACTAATACGAAGTAAAGATTACTTAGTATTAGTAAATTCGTCCCATACTCGCTACTAAACAGTGAGCAGGCAGTGGCTGCTCACTGTTAAAAAAACAAAAACAAAAAACAAACCCTAATATCTTCCCTCCCGAGCCCCCACCCGTGCCGCGCCTCATTTTCATTTAGGGCCCCCTCCCGCCACTCCCGGGTTGGAGGCTGGACAAAAGGCCCCCCTTTTTTTATTTAGGGCCCCCATGGGTGGGGGCTAAGGGGGAACCATATGTCCCCCCGCTAGTTAAGAGATGACATTTGTTGGGGGGGTGGGGTGGGTGGATTTATTTTTTTCAACAGTGAGCAGCCACAGGCTGTTCACTGTTTAGTAGACATGCCCCTTCTCGCGGCATAGTGAGTAGGGGCATTCGGGAGATTTCAATCTCCCTTATGCCAATATGGGGGTCATATTGATCCCCATAGAGTGAGGGAGGATATGGGGGGCTTAGGAAGTGGTGGGAAGCACTGCTCCCTGCCGCTTCTATTTTTACATGTTACAAGGAGGGAGCTGCGTGCCAGTATCTCCCTTCTTGTAATAAACTAAACGAACACAGATATTTGGTGTTTGATTGTTCGTCTGACATTTCTATTCATTCCTTCATCTTTCTGACGAATGAATGAGTAGATGAAATTCCCGTTCGCATGCCCAAGTGTTTAACTGGACATGCGCGGGAATTTCACAGTGCTATCTCGTGTGGGCAGATGACGTGTCCCACAGGGACTTCATGTACCCACACAAAGATGGTGGCGCACAGGACTAAGGTCGGGCACAAAATAATGATTAAAAAAGAGGCAATATAGGAGGCTTAAGGGCATTTGGGTGTGACTAGCGGGACAATTAGATGTAGTGGAGTCGGGAAGGGGTTTAAAAAACAAAAACAAAAACTGGATTCGACCATGACAGTGCAGCTTTAAATAAATTAAACTGCATATTCACAAACATTTAGATACTCCGTCACATAAAAATGCTGAGATTACTAGTTTGTTACAAACCGGTTATCAAAAAGAACGTGCACCGCTCGTGGGTCCTTTTGAATTGTTGGAAGAATCGCTGAACTAGCTTATTTGGTGAAAAAAATATTTTTTATACACATCCTAAAAAAAACTACAAGTACTCACCATTGCATAATAGTTGCTGTTAACCATGATGGGTCCACGACCACGCAAGTAAATATATTCTTCCCACCAATCGCTCACCTGAAAAAATAAAATAAAAAAAACAATACACAATAAATATATATATATATATATATATATATATATATATATATATATATATATATATATATATATATATATATTTGGTATCCTTATTACAAATTTGTTAGATTCTTTTTTTGGTAATTGGGATGTGCAACAATAAGTGTATTTGATTATTACAATACAGCCTTGATTAGTTTAATCAAATTCTCCCAACAGAAGGAGGGAAGTGAAATACTCGTAGTCCTGGAATAACTGCATTAACCAGTTGGTCCATCACTGCATCATTAAGCCTTTTTAAAGTCAAACTAATAATAACTGTGTTCTTACATAGTTGGAGGCCCACCAGGATTTCAGTTTCAGGTACCACTGCAGCTTTGGTGCTAGTTTCACTTCAAAATCTTTAGCCAGGGCAGTCATGCGTTTGAACTCCTCATCATTCATCAGAGGTCTAACAGAATCCAGGTACTGTGTTAAAGATGGGGGGAAAAAAATTACAACAAGCGGTTAGCTCACAAATTAAATATTTTAAAAAAAGCAATAAGTTATTTACATTAAACAAAGTTGTAGTTTGTCTTCTATTAAAGCGGTCAATAAAATGAAATATAGATGTATCTTTGCACGTACATGTTTCATTTGCTTGTATTTACCTTATCCTGGCAGTTGATACGGCAAGAAGTGCATACTGTCAGCATCAATGCGATTTGCAAAGCACAAGTGAGAAGTACCAGAGAGTGTCTGTTGGCAGCACAGTCAGCCTTTATTGTTCACAAAGTATGGCTGCTTACCATAACAAGATAAACCTCCAAGTTTATTATATTAAATAATACATGACATTTTCTCATTGTGAGATCTCTCTACTGTTAACTTTGGCTTCCATTCAACATGCCAAAGTTACCGCTGAGAAGTGTTCTGAAGCATATTTTAGAGTCTGCATCAATTCCCATGTGCCTAGCTTATTTATGGAAGCCCTTTCTCCTGTTTAAGAATTGAATTTTTTTTTAAAAATGTCATGACATAACTACACACAGCCCCCTAGAAATACGGCCCCTTTGGAAATCATTCTTATGACCAGGGAAGAATAATATTCAGCGGGTCTGTTAAAGGGACACTCCAGGCACCCAGACCACTTCTGCCTATTGGAGTGGTCTGGGTGCCAACTCCCACTGCCCTTAACCCTGCAAGTGTAATTATTGCAGTTTTCATAAACTGCAATATTTACCTTGCAGGGTTAACTCCTCCTCTAGTGGCTGTCTACTAGACGGCCACTAGGGGGCACTTCCGTGTTTATAGCACATGAAAAGTGTGCTATAGCGTCGCTGGACATCCTCACGCTATGTGAGGACCTCCAGCGTTGCTGAAATCCCCATAGGAAAGAATGCGCAATGGGTCTCCCCCGCCGGATGACGTCGGCGGGGAGGAGCGTGGGCGGACCCTGACCCAGCGCCGAGGGACATCGGCGCTGGATACAGGTAAGTCACTGAAGGGGTTTTAACTCCTACAGCAACTTGGGATGGGGGTGGGAGGGAGAGGGGACCTGCAGTGCCAGGAAAACTGTTTGTTTTCCTGGCACTGGAAAGTCCCTTTAAGCATGTATGTATATTTTGTGTGCATGTGTCATTTTGTGATTGTGTGCTGCAGCTTATAACTGAGATAGGTGTGCATGTGTGTCTAATTAAATATGCGTAAGGGTATATTTTTGTGCAAGTGAGCAGTGATCGCTGCTGGTTATGTATTTGTGCAGCCAATTAGAAGCATGCGAGTGTATTGGTAGTCAGGTGAGTAGATAGTTATGTATGTCTGTGTGGGGTTAATAAGGCAGTGAAAGGTGGCTAATTATTTACTGCTATGTGGCTAGAAAAAATTGTGTGTGTGTGTGTGTGTCTCTCTTCACAAGTGGGGGAAGGAGAGGACAACATTATTTTCTTGGAGTCAGGTAGCAAAAGTATTTTTGGTCAGACCTGGTCATTTTACCTCAATGCATGTGCTTCCATTCAACAAGTACAAACTCACCCTCTGCATTGTATCCTTAGTGGATGGAACGGGAAGCCGGGGGAGGGAGGCTTGATAACTGTACAACATTGGCTTCCGACCAGAGAAAATCTTTACCAGAGTCTGTAAAGAAAACACAATAACAAGGCTTGTTGTAACTATTGCTCGGTACATGTAATTTTAAATGGTCACCGATACTACATATTGAGGCAGTAAATGACTACTGAACCAAAACACTGAATAAAATACATATATAACTCATATAAAACAAATATTGACAGTTAATAAGCTGTATTATTTGAGACAGTTTTATTGCGGACAGGAATATATATTATATTTATTATATAAAGTATTGCGGCTTTCAGTGTAATGTTTTGCCCTGCAATGCAGTAAACGGCCAGAATCTAGGAATGAAATGTAGCAGCCAGCAGCAATGGGAGAGCAGAGATTTGTATATAAAACACACGGTTATACAATCCTATAATCTAGACTGGTGAACTATAGCAAAGAAAGTGAGGTTGTTTGTTCCTCATTAAAAATAAATAAGTAACTTGAATGCATTACCAGCCATAGCTTGGTGGTGGCAGACATCTTGCCATGCTGTTCATACATCCAGCCATGGTAGGACAGGAGCTGCTTCAGAATATATCTCATTGTCATGATGAGAGCAAACCAGAGGCCTGTGGAGAATAGCAGGGCACTAACGATGCTTTGACCCTGGTGAGATAGGTAACCACTGCAAAGGAAAGGCAGAACAGAAGCCTTAATCAAAGGGGAAGGTAGAATAACAGACTTCTACATCTCAACACAACTGGGATTCTATATTAAAATCAACAAACTGGCAAAACTGCAATGATTCTTCAGTCATCGCACCAGAAAAGTTAAACAAAAATCAATATTAAAAGACATTGTTCACAGGGGTATAAGAATGTTGTGGAGGGACCTGTACATGCATATTGCGGTGTGAGCGCCCGAGGAACTACATGCACCCCTATGTTGCATATTGTCATGGAATGGGGGATAATGCGAGGGCACAGGGCTGATCCTTGCTGGTTTACAAGGGGAAAAGATGTGTGTTTGTAGTGTTCTTGTTCCTTCTTGCAAAGTCTTTAATTAGAGACACCCTCTGCCTGTAATCTACTGTGCTGAGAGGGAATAGCAAAGCGATCTGTGGCATGGCTCACATGGCCCCCCCACTTAAAGGCTGCACAGTAGAAATAAAATTGCAAGAGGTGTGTCTCTGCGATTAGACTTTTCCCACTCAGTTCAACTAAACTTGCCACATCACTTCAACTATTAAAGAGATTAGTGTTTTAGAGCAGTTAAAATCCTGTGTTTTACTGTTCAGTTAGTCACACAGCAATCAATAGCGAGTTTTGTTGAAATGCATGCTACAGGACTTGAAGATACAAAATGAAATGACAAAGCGTTATCTCAGGTTTTCATGAGGCGAAATACATTATCACTTAATAATCTTCAAGATATAAAGTACAAACGCTGGCAACCCCAAGAGAATTAGGGTTTCCCTTAATGTGAATCACACATGCTGGGAACTGTGACAGAGAAAATATGGTAAATAGTAGGTTCCCATGCTTGTAATGTAACTTCTATAGCAGGCAGAGTTAATGATGAAGACCATATGCAAACTGTACATGTTAAATAAAGGGGAGAAATAAAATTATACTAAACTGAAGTTTCCATACAAAATACCTTCCTTAGAACACTATCCATACAAGAATTCTGTATGTGTAAAATTGCACTGTAGGAGGGATATCAAAACATATCAATACACACCTCACTGGTAGATGTTCCTTGATCTTTCCAATCATTCCCATGGATGGATCCACACGTGCGTACATGGTCCCCATAATGGCAATCACCACGAAAAGCCAGCTGGAAGGGCTAGCAGGATAAACTCCAGTGATAAAACTATTCTGTAAAACACAAAACAAATAAAATAAAGTTAAATATTACAATTACCGTACAACATCCCTCCCCCCCAAAAAACAAAAACAAACAAACAAGCAAAACAGTCTTTTAATAATGCTGAAAGGCAAACAGTCATTGCATGGGCAAGGTACAGCGACTAACTCCCGAGAGTGTGCGCGCCGACTAACTCCCGAGAGTGTGCGCGCCGACTAACTCCTGAGAGTGTGCGCGCCGACTAACTCCTGAGAGTGTGCGCGCCGACTAACTCCTGAGAGTGTGCGCGCCGACTAACTCATGAGAGTAAAAAATTAGTAGAAAGAGTGGTGAGAACGGACAACAGCTCGATTAGCCTACCCTTCGGTGGGTCCCCGCTCAGATCTCAAACCAGTTTTAGCTCAACTTGTGCCATTACAGAGAGAACATGTCTGAAGCATATCAGACTGGTCCCACCTGTACAGGCAGTTCAGATCCCATGCCAGCAAGCTCCCTCTGTACGAGAGATTAATGAGAGTGTGCACGGCGACTAACTAATGAGAGTGTGTACTTATTATAACCAACCTTAATTCCAAAAAATGAAATGCTAAACTTCGATATATTCCTATGTGTATTAATTTCTGTGGATAAACTACTTGTTAACAATATACAGATTAAAAGTCTTTCCACAGGGACACTCTACAAGCACTGTACCAGTTCAGTATAATGGCTAAGGTACAAACAGTCTGTGAGCTGCCCTATTTCTTGTCAGACAATTTTAGAGAGGTATCAACAAAGAAATATCACTGTAATCTCTAGACAAATCTTCAACCACTTTGATAACATGGGTTTTTCTTTTTAATTAACAGTATGAATTATGTCCACCCTGGATGGCAATGATTAGCTGTGAGCTAGGGGAGGGCTAAACTAATGAAGGCAAAAGTATAAATTCTGCATTGTAAAAGCAGCTGAAGATGCCATGATCCGTTGGGTCCAGGAGGAGTCCTGTTAGTTGTTAAACTGCTGCAAAACAGTTTGAATGATAATAAATGATGGTGCTCACAGACCACTAAAATGTGCCTCTTACCTTAAGCCGAGCCATCTTCTTTTTCCAGGACCGCAGCCCTGAGAGGTAGATCTGTTTAAGTGCTTCATGACTCAGGCGAAGATCAATGCCATCTGGAGTAACTGTAAACTGAAATGCCACAGCTTGGTGGGCTTCTGCCATTTTGGTTGTTTTTGTGTTTTAATCTGAAGGAAAGAAAAAAAAGAAAAGAAAAAGGGTTGAATAAAATAGTTTTGGTTCTGAATGTAAGTGAAAGTACACACAGATATACAAATACAATTACCACCAATTAAAGCACACCAGGACCGATAAGTCATAAAAAACTCATAGTGTAGCATATAACGTACACATATAAATAATTAAGGTTCTACTTAAATACTGCAGAGAATTTTTCAGTTAATGAATAATAGCCAGAAATCCACAGATAGATAATGATGACAATATTTCAAGGTGATCTCCCATTTCATAGGTTAATCATTCATGTCTGGAGAACAACTTAAATTAATAGTGTACATACATTTACAGAATATCAATTGGATTAAGGTCTTTTTAAAAAAAAAACTTTAAAAAAAAAAAACCACATAATTGTAAAAGTGCATTTGCCGACAAGTTCAATTAAAAACTTGCATGAATGGAATTAATTTATACAACCCCATATTTAAACCATATTTCATGGCAAATAACCTTTAGACCAGTGTTCTCCACCACAGTCCTCATGGACCACCAACAGTCCAGGATTGATGTATTTCCCTGTTTTATTCCAATGGACATACAGACAAAACCTGGACCATTGATGATCCATGAAGACTGGGTTGGAGAACACTGCATCTTAAATAGAAAACAGATTTTTTTTTTTTTAATAATGCGCTAATTTTATTCACCCTGCTGTAAATTATAGTTCAAAAGCGGAAGTGAGGGACTGTACCAATCCCAGTGATTGACATTTGTATACTAGTTTGGGCTTATCAGCTTGTTTGTTCCAAGGAGTTGTGTGTTTATTGAGTTTAGGAGCTGCATGGATGGACAATCTTCCTGCATTCTCAGATACAAGTGGAGCCTTGTTAGACTTCCACTGTCTAAAACCTTTCCAACAAACTAAGCATTTTCTCATATCCATGCAAAAGTTAATCAGTTAGCTGACCCGGCAGCTCCGTAGCAACAGACTGATCCGCATACTGCTACCAGTGCTTGCTCTCTTTGATGCAGGAATTTCTCATGTGGATCATTTGCAGGCTACGTGAATAATCAGATTGGCTAGTACTGAGAGTTTATATTGAAGGCAGAAGGTTGTCACATGCAGGTGGTTGGTTGATATGAGATAGTATGTCTGTGTCAAGTCTTTTAAGTCTCCCACATGCATGTGAGGATGTTCCACATTAAGTTCAAAGTCTGCAGTAGAACTTTTTCCAGCACCACCAGCTGCTTCTTCCACTGCAGGTAATGTCTGGCTCCTCAGAATGGAGGAAGGCATGAGCCACCTTAACGACATTTCAGCTTCTGGAGTATCAAAAGCTCCCTCCGTGTCTACTGTTACTCCACACTGCCTGGATGGGCGGTTACCCAATTTCTCTTGGCTAAAGTGCCGGTGCAGAAGACTGAACTGTCAATTTATTAGATTTTTGTGCTGTAGGTTACTAAATGCATGATCGTTTTACTTTTCCTAGTTGAGACATGCTTACAAAGTCTCCAAGTGATGGTATGCATACCAGATGAACAACAACGATTTATTTCCCCGAAAACTACTACAAAAAAATAAATAAAAAAAACGATGTTTTACTAGGTTTTATAAACTCATAAAAGAACTTGCTGCAGTGAAATACAAATTCCAGTGAATGTGCTCCCACATTAAAAGAAAATCAAAATCTATGATAATTATCACTATGGACAAAATAGCTCAATTGTCCACTAAAAGAACACATTTGGGTACATTGTATCCAGAATTACATGTGGTCTACAAGGATACAAATTACAACTTCAAATCTGTGATAGGAGTCTTTCAGTGCTCAGAAATGTGAGAGGGGTACTTGGTTCAGATTGGATAAATTAAAAAATCAACCATATCTCTTCCATTAAATTAATGATTCTAACTGGTACAACACTGTTTGTCCAAATCATTTTACGCTAAACCAACAAGGACCTCTGCATCTCAAGCCCTAGTGAGACTGCCTGTCCTATTGAGATAAGACAGAGAACCACAAAGTTGTCCCTGACCTTCTCCACCAAGAATGTACCCAATACTACAGATGTTCCAAACCGCAACCTACATACCGGCTGAGACAAGGGGTTTAACAAACCACTGCTCTACCTCCACGTAGCTGTAAAAATACACAAAATAAAATATATTGTTCCTTTTTTATGTTCTCGTTTTTCCGTTTCTTAAAACTTAAATACAAACCAAAACAAAGCACACACTTCTTTACACGAGCATAGTCTTTACACGAGCACAACCTTTGTTTTTTTTTTAATGAAACATTTTACATTAACCTCCGGAACCATTTATACAATAACTTCCTCTCTATTACACACATATTTTACAAACGTTTAAGTATTTGACAATTCCCGGTTGGTCCACTACAAACTTGATAGATAAAGCTGTGACTATGCTATATATAAATTAAGAAACCAACCCAATTAGCAAAGCGGATGCACTTCAATGAAAACAAAGCACCCTAACCACTACAGTACACTGTAGTGGTTATAGTGCCAGGAGTTCTCTGGGTCACCCCCATTGTAAGTAGTCAAACGGTTTTACCACAGTTTTACTGCTTATCTGGGGTCTGCTCCCCACCTCCATTGCCAGACAAAGAGCTTCCTGTGATTACGATGAAAAAGAGCAGTTAGGAAGTGGGACTTAGCCTTGCCATTGGAAATATGATGAAACAACTCCAATTTAGGGTAGCATATGGTCTATTAAAATGTAAGTGAAAACTTCAACTGTAACCACTGAGACCATAAATAACATTGATCTGTCAATGCGTAAAGCTAGCTGACAAATCGTGTTGAAATTGGCAGACATGAGTGGCTTCTGCTTCCTAAATTGGATCATCCCTACCATGTAGCTCAGAGTATTTGCTTTGTCCAGTCTGGTACACTTGCATATATATTCCTATTCCTATAACTACTAGAGTGTCGCTTAAAATGCACGTTTGTTTGGACAGTATCACCACCAAATGTTTGGGGGGGAAATTATGTTGAGGACCACAAAAAAAAAAAAAAAAAAAGGACCAACAATTATTGTGTTTAGAGTGGAGTTTAATTACAGGAACTCAGATTTGTTTCAGGTATTGCAACAATTCATTTTTTTTTGTGTGTCAAAACAAGAAAAATTGTTTGCATATATTGTTTGTTGTAGACAGTCAATTGAGGCTGCAAGATACAATCATGCAGAAACAAGTACCTCCATCTCAAAATTCATAAACCCAATTACTTGGCTTTCTATAAGTGGGTGTTTAAAGGGACACTCCAGGCACCCAGACCACTTCTGCTCATTGGAGTGGTCTGGGTGCCAACTCCCACTACCCTTAACCCTGCAAGTGTAATTATTGCAGTTTTTTATAAACTGCAATAATTACCTTGCAGGGTTAACTCCTCCTCTAGTGGCTGTCTACTAGACAGCCACTAGAGGTCACTTCCTGCATCATAGCACAGATTATCTGTGCTAGAGCGTCGCTGGACGTCCTGACGCTGTGTGAGGACCTCCAGCGTCGCTCTATTCCCCATAGGGAAGCATTGAAATTCATTTTCAATGCTTTCCTATGGGGTGCGCCAATGCGCATGTGCGGCATTGCCGTGCATGCGCATTGGGACTCCTCGGCCAGTGGGCGGGATCAGTCTCGCCCACCGGCCGACGTAGGCAGAAGGTGGAGCGGCGGAGGAGGAGCAGGCAGCGACGTGGGACATGTCGCTGCCTGAGGTAAGTGACTGAAGGGGTTTTCACCCCTTCAGTAACCGGGGATTGGGGGGTGGGAGGGAGAGGGACCCTCCAGTGCCAGGAAAACGGATTGTTTTCCTGGCACTGGAGTTTCCCTTTAACTCTCTGTTCATGGTATCTAAAAGTGTGCAAGGCAGGGTGTGGCAAGTGTTCATGGACACACACTTGTTACAGAGATAACACGTTGAGAAGAATGGTAAAACTGCTGGTAAGGATTCTCTGTGTGTCGTAACACAGATCTTTACATTTAATGCATTTTCAAGGGTGTGGAGAATACCGGGTTCAAGGTCCCAATATTGCTGGACTGCTTAAAGAAACACTGTAGGCCTTATAAGCATTTCATAATTATTGAATTAGTTATAGTGCTAGAATTCCCTGGGATTGTCCCTCCATGCAGTGGTAAACCATGTTCAAGCAGCTTAATTCTGGTCCTTGGCCACCCACAGCCCAGTCCCCACATGACTATGGCACAGTTCCTCACCCATACCAATCCATACTGGCACTGGCAATGTGATTGGCTGAGGGTGTAAACCGACTGCTTGTATTTCTCCTCAGATTAATGCTTCGTCACAAGCATGAGCAGCATATATAAGATGGGCTGCTGGGGACTTTGGTCTAGTGTTAAATTAATAAAAACAGTTAAGCACTGATTGGAAGGACGTCACGAAGGGTCTCCAGGCACTATAACCGCTTTAATTGGATGAAGCAGTAACAGTGCCTGCAGTGTCCCTTTAAGATCACAGATGATTTTAACAACTCCCAACATCCAAATGATTAACACCCTGTACTCATAGCAGTGTATATGGTACTATGAAGTCTATGGGTGCCAGAATGAATGTGTGCCACCCCCCCTATTTCCTATCCCACCTCTATGATCTCGGAATAAATACCTACAAAGATTAAAATAAAATCAGCTACTTAACTAATGGTTATGAATGGGCCCATGACTATTTAAGCGAGTTTCCAGGTGACCAACCTAAAAAACAAACTGCTTTCTGAAGCAGAACTGCCTTCCTAACGGCAGAGGTCCCATTTGCCACTTGGAAGAGTCTAATGAAGGTATTGGCAGAATTTGTTTATATAGTACAATACTGTTGGAAAAAGCTCCATTAAGCTTTTCATAGAATTAAACGAGTTACCAAGTTGGGGGGGCACTTAAAGTTAGTCTTTAATGCCATGAAAGTCATTCAGGCCCCTACAGAAAGAAAGTTTAAAGGGCCACTATAGTCACCAAAACAGCTTAATCTGTTGGTTCTGGTGTTAATAGAATGTCTTTAAAATCCTGTAGATTCCATCTTAAAAACATAGCCCGCATCCGCCCCTTTCTTGCACCAGATACTACCAAGGAGCTTGTCCATGCTCTGGTAATTTCCCGCATGGATTACTGTAACCCTCTCCTGATTGGTCTTCCCAAAAGCCGTACTGCACCCCTACAGTCCGTAATGAACGCTGCTGCTAGACTGATTTTCCTCTCTAGTCGTTTCTCTCACACCTCACCCCTCTGCCAGTCCTTACATTGGCTTCCTGTATGCTATAGGAGTCAATTCAAGGTACTAACTCACACCTATAAAGCACTGAACAACTCTAGCCCCTCTTATATCTCCTCACAGATCCATAGGTATGTCCCTTCTCGGTCTCTCCGCTCTGCCCGTGACCACCTCCTGTCCGTTGTCCGCACTCGTACGGCCAACTCGCGCTTGCAGGACTTCTCGCGGGCGGCTCCCTTCCTATGGAATAGCCTGCCTACCGCCATCAGACTCTCCCCTAGTCTTGCATCTTTTAAGAAGTGCCTTAAAACCCATCTCTTTAGGAAAGCATATGGCCTCCAAGACTAACCCTTACCTCACATACCTGTCTCTTGCCCTCTCCTAAAGGGCAGTCCACCTTATTTGATTGCAAATTCCTGTCCTAATGTGTTTTACACCCACCTCCTATAGAATGTAAGCTCGATCGAGCAGGGTCCTCTTCAACCTATTGTTCCTGTAAGTTTATTTGTAATTGTCCTATTTATAGTTAAATCCCTTCTCATAATATTGTAAAGCGCTACGGAATCTGTTGGCGCTATATAAATTGCAATAATAATAATAATAATAATAATAATAATAATGTGCCTGCAGGCTTTCCAATGTAAAGCATTATAAGCATTTTATCTCACCGAATTATAGTGTTTACATTGTTCACTCAGACGGCCACTAGAGGTGCTTCCTATTTCTGTGCGGCTCTGTATGGAGACGGTGAACGCTCCCCATGGGGATGCATTGTGGGGCTTGGGACGCAGCGTGGCATTTTCCTGTGCATGTGCAATTGCCACCCCGTGCTTTCTATGGGAAAAGCATTGGATTGGCTGAGATCATCAATACTGATTAAGGTTATTGCAGTCATTAAGGTGGGGCCAACCTTTTACCTCCCCTCCGAGGGGAACCAGTGACCCGAACAGCTACTCCTGCACTATAGTGTTTGGAATACATGTATGTATTCCTAACACTACAATGTTATTTTATGATTTAGAGATAGTGTTATGGTGTAGCATTAATATTTTGTTGTTGAGAGGAACAAAACACATTTTGAGGATTCATCATAAAAGTAATAGCCTTGGAAAAAAAAACCCAGATGATTCATATGGCAACTCATCCTAATAAAAACAAAACAAAAAAAAACTATTGTTGTCCTTTCTATTTCTTGCTAGCCATCAATTGATCTGGTTTGGCAACTATTTACAATTGTCAAGAGATCACAATGCTAAAGTTTATCACATGGTAATTCAGTTATCAAGACAGCAGATCCTGTTACTTTGTAGTAAATCTTCAAAACAATACTTTCACTGGAAAACCTAGTTACACAACACATCATCCATTGGACTTTAAACAGACATTTGCGAAACATGCAGTCTTTATAAAAAGTGCTGTGTTCACCTTGTAGGCAGTTTATCTGGTACTTCTCCCATTCACACCTGTAATTCCCTTTATTTGCTACACCACCTATGTTATTTTATTTTCTCATTCCATTCTACTTTTTTTTGTTGATTCAGAAATTTGTTTAAAAAGAAAAAAAAGTGGGTTTTCTCAGACAGGTAACCCTGCTGATTCTACAGAAGGAATGTCAGAGTAACAGTCTTTACAAGAGACAAACTGGTTTAGACGCTATAGAACAGAGGACATTCCCGACATTATATTGCTTTGTTCATTATAAGAATCATGGGTGACAGAAGACATGTCTATGAGGACACCTGAAACCGTATTGTTCACTGCATTACATGGGTAATAGTTTTAAAGTGTCCCTTAGTCAGTGGAGTCTGCAGATATCATATACAGGGGTCACACAAGTGCCATAGAGAAACATAGGGGGCTACCAATAACTGCAAAGAACAGACCTACTGAAATAAGGAAGACTGCACATACTACATGTATACAGGCACGCCACATACAAACACGCAGATTACAGCTTTGGAGCTCCTTGATACACAGGTAACAGCACTGGGAATTTCTATTGCTTTGGAGCACTGGGTTGTTTTCCTCTAATCTTTTAACTCTAACATTGCTGGGACATCTGATTATATAGATGGGAGTCAAATATTTACCACATAGGCCTTTTATATTAGGTTTATTGGTTATTTTGTGACTATGGCGAATGGCTAGCAAGTGCTGCCTTAATACGTAATCATTGCACTGCCATTTTTTTTTTCTGTTTGGCCACTGGCTGCTAAAATTAGCATTGTTTTAATGTTTGGATCGTGATTTCAGCTCTTCGGACAAGATGAACTTCAAAATCAGTTTAAGGTATTCAGAGTCTGTTTTGCAATCCGAATGACACCATGGTGGCATATCACTGCTTTTGTGGTCCACTCGCCAACATGATTTGTGATGATGGTTTGCAATGAGGGAAAGTGGTTATGATGCTTTAAAAATTTATGACCCATTTCAAGAAAATGAATGCATCTAATCACAAAAATATTGTTTTGATAGGCAGATTATTTTGACAGGATTGTTTAACCCCTTAAGGACACATGACATGTGTGACATGTCATGATTCCCTTTTATTCCAGAAGTTTGGTCTTTAAGGGGTTAAGGCATTTGCTTGATGACCAATTCTCCAACAGTATAATTAGCTCAGTGATCTATTCTTCAATTGACCAAAATCCTACTAGGGGGTACTTCTTTATTATATATTCAAATATAAATTCAGCAGAACATTTTAGACACAAAAGTACCTAGGGACAGATGAATAATATGTGATTAGTCCAACCCATGGGCACCCAAAAAAAAAATACAAGAGAGAACAAATGAGGTTGTGACATAGGCGTTAAAGACTACTGTACTAATGGCTGGTTTGTACAAACATACAAAAACATTAACATCTCTAGGCTGAAGGGTGAATTCTAATTCAAGTCACACAAGATGCAATCTTGCACGTCCTTTCAACAGCAAACTAATTATACTCTTTTTTTTCCTGCTCTTGGTCACCAAGACTATGAATGTATTCAGGTACCCCACCTTTTTCCTACTACCTTTGACCCAACTCCCTGTCCTCACACACAACCACCACATTCTTTCGAGGTTAATAGCAGCTACTACTCATTTCTAATTACAGCCTGCATGTTGTAAAAAAAAAAAAAAAAAAAAAAAAATTCCACTAGACATACTGGCCTGCCAACATGTCCTAAGAACACCTAATAATCACAGTTCCTCTTATCAAACCTCACTCCTCTGAATTGTCTACCCTTACAGTGTCTCTAGTTCAGTCTGTAAACTCAGAAGTTGGACTTTCATAAATCCCCTATTCTTGCCAGAGATGTCGTATCACATGTTCTATTGTAACAGTGCAGGTAAAGGCTAGCGATTCCCCTGATAATTGTAAGGGTGTTTTATTTAGTTTTCTAATGCAGATAGTTTGGCAGCAAGGAGAGACAATTTTGTGCTCTCAGCTCACATTATAAATTCACTCCCAATTCTACAAACTCAACAAAATTATCTGGTTTAGCACAAGCCTGAAACAAAACACTTTTTCTTTGCAATTATTATTTAGTGTTTTTATTCAAATGTAGTGTTTCCAACAGGATGCATGACAAAAATCACATGTGATACTGGGTATATATCAGTCAAATGACAAAACACATACAAAAGATCAATTTAAAATATGTGCACATATAAAATGGATGTAAATGTGAAAAAAGTAATAAAAATTACAATAATTAGAACACTGGCAAAGTTAATTGTAGATGATGACAAACACAATTCTACATCCTCATCTATATACGCTCACAATGGTTACAAAATCAGCTTCTTGCAATGTGATAAGCATTGTTTAACCCCTTAAGGACACATGACATGTGTGACATGTCATGATTCCCTTTTATTCCAGAAGTTTGGTCCTTAAGGGGTTAATTGCATCTCAGTGGTTAGGGACCAACTTTCTTATTGAGCAGTCATTAGCTAGCTCCTGTGTGCTCGTAAGTAAGTGAATAAGTCTCCTTTCAACAATACTGTTAATAATATACCATAGGAAACCACCACTCAGTTACTATTAGGTGCCATTTTAAAAATGGAGCATATCCCCAGCATGCTCACAATTCAAATCAATGTTCTAGTAGGAGGAAAAACAAGTAAACCGTGTGCTTTTAAGCATACTCTGCAATTAAGTTAAAAGGACCACTACAGGCACCCAAACCACTTGAGCTCAATGAAGTGGTCAGTGTGCGAGGTCCCCCTAGTTTTAACCCTGCAGCTGTTTCATCTCGTCCGAACAGCTGAAATCAGGATCCAAACATTAAAACAATGTTAATTTTAGCAGCCAGTGGCCAAATAGAAAAAAAAATGGAAGTGCAATGATTACATATTACAGTGTCTCTAGTTCAGTCTGTAAACTCAAGAGTTGGGCGTTCATAAATCCCCAATTCTTGCCAAATTAGAGGAAAACAACCCAGTGCTCCAAAGCAATAGAAATTGCTGTTACCTGTGTATCAAGGAGCTCCAAAGCTGTAATCTCCGTGTTTGTATGTGGCGTGCCTGTATAAATGTAGTATGTGCAGCCTTCATTATTTCAATAGGTCTGTTCTTTGCAGTTATTGTAGCCCCCTATGTTTCTCTATGGCACTTGTGTGACCCCTGTATATGATATCTTTCAGAGAAACTGCTATGTTTACACTGAGGGTTAATCCAGCCTCTAGTGGCAGTCTCCCTGACAGCCACTAGAGGCCGCTTCCGCGATTCTCATGTGAACATCACAGTGGGAAGACACTGACATCCATAGGAAAGTTTTAACCCCTTCAGCCCAGCGGGACAGGGGGACCTAATAACCCTATAGTGCTAAGAAAAAGAGTTTGTTTTCCTGGCACCATAGTGCTCCTTAAACTCATTAAATAGCTAGTTTTTCAAACATTCTTGAATCAATAAAATAAAATTTAAAAAAAATCAGGGTTCAGGTTCATAAATGGAGATGGAAGTTAGATAAAGTAAGGCTATGCAAAACAGTAAAGAACCAATAGCATGCCATCATATTCTAAATAGAGTCCTTTTATTTCCTAGGAATTGCTCGGAGATAGGGTAGCCAAAGTTTGTTCCCCGGCTGATATAGTACTACAACTCTCATGATGCTCTGACAGCCTTAACATTAGCTGTGTACAACATAAAAACCAAAAACTATTTACTCCCTTATATGGCAATAAGTGCTTGGTGAATATAACAAAAAAAAGTCAACAGCTTCCCAAGGTAACCTTCCCAGATGGTTACCAAAACAACAAAGTATGTATATAGAAAGAGAAAAAAATATATCAACAAAACATAGTGTGATACTGTTACAAATAAATGAAGTGACACACTTATTCCACAGAATGTGTAGTTTAAGATCGCCTTGAGGGTGCCTTGCCTGATGGTAATGAGGGGCTACACAGACCTACTCACTGTCACTGATGTTTGAATCCAGGAACCAAGAGAAGTCAGGAATCCAGGTAAGCATAAAAGTATTTATTATACCAGAACAAAAAATATAAAATAAGTTTAAACAAACAATTTATTTTTGAGCTCAGGTCCTCAGGGATCTCAAATAATTAAAAAACAACACAATCAAAGATATTCAAATACAGTCAAAAATATTGACTGTGTGGGAGGGGGTTTACCTTTTGGCATCCCCTGCTCTAAATCCCCCTAAAAGAAATTGAAAGTTATAGAAAGACACCATACATTTAAAGACAACAACTCTCAGGACATTTACCTGTCAATCTGCTCAGCTCCAAAGAACATAATAAAAGTGGAGTGCTTTTCTATACAAAACACATCATTTTTACCACCTGTTAGCTGGTATACACAGATCGTCACAATCACACAGTTTCTTCTTAAATCATAAATCTATAAATGTGAATGATTAGATAGTGACCTAATTGAAGTTCTGTGAGTTAGACAGATAAGGACTGGGATCAAGCAGTTCAGCAAGCACATGTACATGCGTAGATATAAATACAGAGCAAAGGTTACGGCATCACACAAGCTATGCATTTAAATACACACCTATTGGCAACCTTCCCAGCTTGCAACACACAGGGTAAAGGAGGGGTAGGTGAGCTATCTTAAAGGGATACTCCAGGCAAAACTAAAATTGTTTCCAATCTAAAAATGAGTATTCCACATTTTTGCTGAATATTAGACATTTTATAATAAATTTTTTATTTAATTTATTTATTTTTTTAAATGGCGCAACTTTTTCTCTACTTGGAAGTACTGGTAAAGGTCTATAAGCTCTGAACCTCTCCAGACTCATTACACACACCCTGAAATTATAGAAACTTAACCCCTTATAAGGACCAAACTTCTGGAATAAAAGGGAATCGTCACATGTCACGTGTCTTTAAGGGGTTAAACTCTCACTAGACGAACATTAAAGGCTAGCATTACACCTGTCAATATTATATCCTGCTTTCTCTCGGTCTCACCTTTGGTGGGAGTTCAATTTGATTAACAAGGTGTGGACACGTTTTTATAAAGAACCTGGTGAAAGCTTGGGAGTGGACATGAGACTAAAGTCAATTTAGACTATTCTCAACAGACACCCCTGGCCAACGCCTACACAAAACACTGAACAAGTAATTATATGTATAGGAGAAAGATTATGCATGCCTGATAGCAGTAAAAGACCCCTGCAGCCTACACACTAGCAAACCAAAACAGGATATGGTTTTGCTGCAGAATAAAAATTATGAACAGAAGACTTTTCTGAAAATCTGTACATATTAAACATTACATATTTTCTGAAGTCAATAAAACCATAACTTACAGATAAATTAAATGGCATTTCATGCAATAGATATACATCCTTACATCCACAAATGTGCATCCATTTAATTATCCTAGCTTATGTTAAAGCAAAAACAATAAAAATCATATCAAGCGATTCTGCAGTTTGCCGGATTTTTGACTTTCTTGTTATGTGTTGACATTCTGTACTGGGAAAAAAAAAGTCTGCACACGTGGCCTTCACAACATGTTTCTAATTAATCCTTCACTTCTCTCTAAAATTCTATTTTACATTTTGGATTTTATATATATGTATATATTGTGAGAACGGTTTAACCCCTTAAGGTGAGCCAGCACAAGTGACATCCTGGCACCAAAACAACTTAATTTGATGATGTTATAGTGCCTGGAGTGTTTGTATAAGCAGTTTCCTTATAGAATGTCTTCCCAACAATCTGTAAAAGCAAACCAAAGACAAAAGGGAAAATGAAGAATGTAAAATGTAAGTCTGCAGTGTTATATGCTTACAGAAAGACTTCAAGCACCACAACCACTACAATGTGTGCTGGAAAAAAGTAAGTAGTCTTTATAGAATTTTAGTTTTAAGCAGCAAAGGGGAATGGGCAGTGATGACAGCAATAGGAGGGAACCAATAGTCCCCAAAAATATTATTGATATTTTCAGGACTATAGGTTCCCTAAGTGATCACAATGACTCTAGATAAGATTTATTAACACATCAAGAAAGCCGTTTCTCTCTTATTGATTCATATTTTTAATTCAGTACTTGATAAACCTGTGGCAACACCAAATTAATGAACAAAACACAAGTTTGTAAAAACAAAAACAAAAAAAAACCAACCTCTACATAATATATTGTATTATGAACCTAGTCACCTTTTCAGAGAACTGTGAACTCAGATCTGACATGACAGGTTCACATTAAAAATACCTGAACTGAATGACTATTTATCCCAAATATTATATTCTGCCTCTACATACCCAAAAATCAAATGTGATATTAATGCGGTAAGATGTAAAAAATGGCAGGTGTGTGTTAGAAAGGAATGTGCCCTATGCTCCATATTAACAAACCAGCATCATAAAAAAAGGGAGTGAGTGGTGTTGGAATGTAAGGAACAGACAGTTAAACTCCCAGACATATTCCAAGACAGTCAGGTAGCTAGAGAGATAGCTAGATTAGATCAGATTTCATACACTAAGGAACGATGCAACGTTTTACCTATAGATCCTTCATGGTGCTGGATTACAATGTCATGTAGGGTGACAGAGCTAAGTGTAAATAAAACTCTGCATTGTATAAATATATGGTCTCCGCTGTAAATTTACACTGTACATTCTGTTTAGATTGAAACCTGTAAAGTACAGCCCGTGTCAGCGTAGGATTATTTACACAGCATATTTCAATACATGTGACATTACGCACATGTCAATCAACGACTGGATAATATCAAATCTTTATCAACTCTGAAACGATCTTCTAGATTACACTGCTTTCTAGAACTAGAAAGTCACACAGAATGAGAGCGGAGTTAAAAAAGCAGACCCTATCCTCTCTGCTAATGCCCTTAGGTCTTGTTTTAGTTTTAAAGACAGGGATTGAAGGGGGACACATAGCAATATAACGACTTATGCTTTTTGCATTGGTTATTGGTCAATGAAAGGCCCAGTCATGGTTTCCCTGCACCCAATTGTTTATAACGGCAGCATCTTGGAAAACGCGTTCCAGCTATACGGCTACCTACCACTGCAATTACGTCTGTTATCTCCTTTCACAAAACTAAGGCGAAGTCAGCAGGCTACAGATACTATCTTTTTTTAGTGAATGAAAAATATATATAAGTAAATATAGTTAAGTGCTGGTCAGGAGTCTGCAGAATATGTACTCTTTCAGACAAACAATGGGTGCACCAATGTTGTGTTTTAGGAACACTCCAATCACCATAACCACTACATCATGCTACAAGAGTTGCTTGTTTTTAAAAGTTCAATTATTATTTAATGGGCAGTATATTTAAGTATCAATTTTGTCCAACCTGGCCAGCTAAGAGCACAGGACTAGTCCACCACCAATGCTCTCAGTCTGGTTCCAGTTATAAACAATTCAATAATCAATCTGGTGGGAGAGAGGGTGAACTACTGATGCCAGGGAGATCCTGGTTTTAGCCAAACCTTTTCTAAACACAAAAACCATGTGATGGTGCCTATAGACACTACACTAAACTGATGTGGTTTTGATGCCTAGTGTGAGTGGAGTTATATTTAGTATGGGGGGGGGGGGATTATAAACTCTATGGCTTTAATAAATATCTAAAAAAACAAAAGCCCCCCCCCCCCCTCCCCAACCCCGATATACAATATGTGTAAAAAAACACTGCGATCATTCCGGCACAAAAGGAATAAACCTAAATCATTAGGCTTTTAGGAATCAAACAACCAGACATAACTGGATGAACTAACAGCCCACTTGCTACAGCTTGCTGCTGTGAGCTTGATAAACAGTACAAATTTAAAGGACCACTATAGTGTCAGGAAAACAAACTAATTTTCCTGACACTATGTCATCCTTGGGGGAACCTCACCATCAGGGTCCCCCTCTCGCTGGGCTGAAGGGGTTAAAATCCCTTCAGCCAATTACCTTAAATCCAGCGCCGGGCTCCTTCGGCGCTGGTGACCTCTCTGCCCCCGCCGACGTCAGCTCCCGAGTGGAGCGGAATGCGCATCAAGAGCCGCGCGCCCATTCAAACCGTCCATAGGAAAGCATTTCCCAATGCTTTCCTATGGACGTTCTGCACGTTGGATGCGAATTTCGCATCCAACGTCGCAGCAGCGCCTCTAGCGGCTGTCAGGAAGACAGCGACTAGAGGTTGGATTAACCCTGCTATGTAAACATAGTTTCTCTGATACTGCTATGTTTACATGTGAAGGGTTAAAACCCGAGGGACCTGGCACACAGACCACTTCATTGCCCCATTAAGCCTCTTCGTTCTTCAGTTTCTATTCCCCAATATGTTATGCTGAAAGGCTAATGAAGGTAGAACATATTTTTGCAAATGTAATAGAAAAACAAAAAACTGTGATAGAGTAAGCCAGCTAAGTAACAAATTGTCAGCATGCAAAATTCTCTCAATGCCCATCTAGCAAGGGGTGACTGTAAAATGAATACAGTTACGGTAATTCCTGTTAGGTGCAAAGTGTAGTCTAGGTTACTGCTATGTCTCTTATCGTTACTATTCAGTTTAATAGTTTTACTCAGTATGTCCAGCCTTTCTGCCCCTCACTTCAAAACTGCAATCTTTCCCTTTTACACTGTAGTAATATTTGTTATGGATGTCATCACCTATTTCTTGCATGGCACTATTCTGCAATGGAAAACTGACAATGGAATTAAATCTCCCCAGACTCCTTTAGCAATCAGGCATTTATGGGATAAGCTTGGCAATGCTATTGTGAGTTAAAGGAAGATGCTTCATAGCCTGCTGTAGTAATGCTGCAAGGAGTGCCCTGATGCCCTCATAGTGTAATTTGACAAAATAATTTTAGAACAGTATGACAACTTCCCTGGATGTCCCTGGTACCTGAGGGAAACCTGGCCTCTTTCTGCATGAGAAGCTGGATGTTTCTAGTAAAGCTTTCAGATTCTTAAAATAAATAATTTGAATGCAGGGCCTGCAGGCACGGGCACTTAGGGAACATAGGCAAGTTGTTAAAAAGGGTTGGACAAATTACACTGTGTGTGCGCCAGGGCCCTCTTGGAACCATAGCCACTACAGCAGGCTTAACAGAGCATCTTTAAAGGCTGTGTCACTTCCTGGTCTTGGCAGATCTCACAGCAGAACTGCAAAGCATGACAAATGCAGAACTTCAAAATGTGTGTGTGTGTGCGCGTATATATATATTTTAATCTATGTTATGTTTTCGCATGTTAGAACTCATTATCGTTGATGCTTTAAATGACAAAGTGTCCTTTAATCCAGGATTACTTATTGACTGGAGATGACCAAATACTGAGTCTGCTTTCATGGTTATGTAAATCAGTCAGGTCAACGAAAAACAGCATGCATCTTACACAGAACTTGTTGGGTCTTTGAATTATTTTTAAAAAAAACTTCCAGCACAATGTAAAACAGCCTTTTATTATAAATTATGATTATTTATTAACAGAGCCTCTGTACATGCTGTTTTTTTTTTTTTTTTTTTTAAAGTCCAGTCATCCTATAAAAAAAATGATGGATGAAGAATTAAAAAAAGAAAAAAAAAATGTATGTATGTACATATGCAGACACACACATACTCTGCAAAGTTCCACAAATGTTTTATATAACATACGCTTCTACAAAAGAATCAAACATTGTTTTGTTATTTAACTTAACCGATCAGATAGAAGCTGGTAAGTGGCCTAAAGACTTTTCCCCTTATTATGAGGATTAACCTCTTCCCAATATGATAACTGACTAAAAAAAGATTACAAACAATTATAATTTTTGTGGGAGCACATGTTGCACAGGACCATTGTGGTACTTTGTAGCGAGGGGCTTTAATATTAATTAAGGAACATTTAAAAACAAAATTCTCCAAAAGGAGTTAGGGCAAGATTTGCTGAGCATTTTGCATCTTGTAACTGAAAATGCAACTAGTAATATTTAACTAGACAGAACTTTTTAGTTTTGGAGTAGGTTTATCTTGGCCACAAAAAGAAGAAGAAATCAATAACGATACTTATATGAAAATAAATTGAAATAATTCTACGAATTTTCTGTACATAACGTAAGAGTGGAGAGGGAGGGAAATTCACACAGAGGCATGAAATGTAAAAGCAAGCTGTGATCTGTGAACAAACAAAACCACTAAAGGCAAACACAATATACTTGCAGTTAAAAAAAACAACTAAAAAAAACTAAATACTTCAGCTCAATTAAGTCGCCTGGGAGCAGTGGAGCAGCACAGCAATTTGATGATTTCAGCCATTCAGGCATTCCCATAGGGAAGGATTGGAAGGCAAGTGAGCATGCAATCCAGACTATCTCAGTCAGGCAGGTGGTGTAGCTGGGGTGAGACCAGTGCAGCAAAGCAAGAAAGGCAAGCAAACCGTACTTTCCAAACCCTTACACAGATGGGACACCTACATAGGTAGGTGAACACTATAGCACTAGGAATACAAGTTTAATTCACATACACACACAGAAAGCATGTGTCCTGCTGAATCTCCAGCATGTCTGTCTGCATAATAGAAATTGGTCGGTTCTACACTGTTGCTGAAGTTGTAAAGGGTTTAGGCAATTGATTTTAGAACTGAATGTCACCGCAACTACAAACAATGAAAAAACTGCATAACACTACCGTACCTTCACACACTCCTCTGCCATAAATGCTTTAAGATGCCCGTTTCTCTAGCACACAAAGGGTTAAAGCAAAATCGGAGTAAAGAAATGCTTAGAAAGGTAGCGATAGGAGGACAACACACTACTTGAAGAACAGTACTAGAGAGTAAGATTGTCAGCTGTTACTAAAATATCTAACATTCCACACGCCATGGAATAATGCCATTATCAAGCGTTGTTTCCTCGCACTCATCCTCTTACCTTTCAGGGTGACACTGCTCCCTGAGAAATGAAAACTCCACACTGGCAGGAACAGAAGCAGTTCAGTACCTGACTTCGTGGGATCAGAAATAATCCAGCTCTAGGTGATCTCCACCAAACAGGTTAGACATGTTTGCATTAGCTAAGTCAACGCCTCACCAATCTGAGGGATAAAGGAGGCTGGAATATAAGGAAGTTAAATGAGCATTGTGTAAGATGAGCCACATTAGGAAAGGTGTTTAAAGGAACACTCCATTCTGAACCACTTTTTTTTATTTTTTCCCCTTTCTTTGAGAAATAAGGTAAAGCATTTAAAAAGTTGAAGTTCTGCATTTCAAGCAAGTTTGATTACTGACATCATCATGTGCACAGAAATGGGTTCTGGGATTTGTAGTTCAATTGTCAGCTTTCAACTACAGAAAACCAAAAGGTCAACTAGAACCCTAAGTCATGGCATCATGTACCACATTATATAAGCAGAGAAAGGAAAACACAGCAGGTTGTGAAGGAAGGACAAACACAGTGGGCTTGTGGAGCAACACAAATTAGAAATTCTGATGGAGAAAAAAAATAAATAGAAATTCACAGCACAGCATAACTAACTGAAATAATCCATGGGTGCTTGAAGTGCACCCGAATACGTATGGCAAATGCAACAAAGCGGTGCCACAGTTAAGTAAAGTCTTGTTCCAGTGATTATTAATTCCAATAAACCATACAGTGTGCTGTAGAAAGCCCATTGTCCCAGTGATTTTGTTAATGCTGTCAGCGAATACTGACCAAAGTGGCCAGACAATACAACAAACTTATCAGGTTTTTCTTTTGCAACAGAATTCAAATATAATTAATCGCCAGTGAGGCTTTTCCCTGGGGCACAACAGATGCCTGTCAATTTCATACCTAATTCACACACACACACAAGACAAAAAAAAAAAAAAAAAAAAGATGTGTTTAAATTTTGTTTGTGTCTGGCACTTAGGAATCTATTCAGTGAACACTGTGATTATTATATTATTATCTATATAGCACCAGCAAATTCCACAGCGCTGTACAATGGGATGAACTGATGACTTGAATAATTACAATAGAACAGTTTCCATAGCATAAACTAAACTAAACAAAACACAGCGTTTACTTCCCTGACCACAATGTTTCTCTGAGTAATAAGTACTAAATGTGTGTATGTCTGGGAGGCTAGTTATGTGCATATATGAGAAAGTACAGTTATGCATTTCTATCAAATGTGTCAACATACAAGGTTATTCATTAAAGGGACTGGAGGGTCCCTTTAAATTTAAAATTCATTTTGATTTCTCACTTTAGTTAACAACTGACTGTATAACCTGTATTTAATTTAAAAAAAAAAAAACCCCTCTAAAGATATAGAGAGTTAATTATAGTCCACAAGCAAGGCTCCAGCAGCAAAAGTAGAATGAAAACGGTTCCTTTGGAGTTTTATGGAACAGACTTTTATGACCAATCTTTGGTTAAGGTGAAGCAAATCTACATGACAAGTTTCAGCAGTGTAAAGCTCACTGTCATTTGACTCAATCATATATCAACATCTAGTAATCTGTATAGTGACAACTATAACGTTTTATCAATGAGGAATAATAGAATGGGAATTCATTTAATGGTTCATGGCTACCAGCCCATTTAGGTCCTCAATATATTACCATTGCAGAATAAGTCCTACATTCTAGAATCTTTAGTGCTTACAACTTTGTGATCGTAGTTTGAAGGAAGCAATTTCCTGTCTTAACATGACAACACACGCGTACACAAAGTACAAAGCATGGATCTATATAGACCTAACCTTAACTACCCTGAACAGCTTCAGGATGACATAAGAACGAATGCAAGTCAGAGGCCAACATCCGTGTCCAACCTCACTTGTGGATTTAATAGTTTATTGGAAACTAGTCTGAGAAAACTAAAAGGTTGTTTTATCAGCAAGGGGGGAAAAACCCACAAAATGGGAATTACATGTACAGCAAGCATGTATGTGTTCACATACTTTTGGTCATGTGAGTATGTGTCTCACTGAAATCAACAGGAACACGAGGATTCACAGGCATGTTTATTTCCTGGTCTCTGAAGAATAAAGCACTACAGAAACAACAATCCAGGGGAATTACTTCAAACAAAGACGTACAGAGGCTACATTTATTTTCCATGAATTATTCAATCTAACAGTCTGATACCCATTCACTGGAGGAGTAATCACATACGCTGAAAATGCTGTATTGTAGACAAAGAAAATCACTTGTAGGATGGTTCTCTTACCGTATTCGTCACTCACTTTACAGCACAGCCCTACAGGTACAGTTTAACAAAAGCGTTAGAGATAGGCTTTAAGCCAAATCTAAAAGTCCTTGAGGGGCATTAATATAACAAGGTGACCTACTGGACAGATTTGTGCTTATCTCTCTGTAGAGAAGGGTATGTGTGAAGTTCAAGGTGGGAAAAAAAAAAAGTTATTTTTATATCCATATGCTTGACCTTGAAAATATATATTTAGGATGGTAGATATTTAAAGGTGACTTTTCTGAATCAATAGAGCTTTAACTGGTTGCAGCTCCTGAAAGTTTATACAGGTAAGCATGCAGATAAGTCTTTCCCCCCTTTCAACTTATTACAAAATATGTTGCTTAACTAGCCTCTTGGAATGCTAGCTTGCACATAGAGCCAAATAACCAAACGTCTATGGTCCAATTCTTGAGCTTCAGAGGGAACTAAACCGTAACCAGTGAAGTAGTGTCTGCCATCTTTGAATGGACTGTCCATATAAAAAATGACTAAACACTTTAAAGCAGATCTTTGCATATTTTGTCTCTGTCTAGCAGAGGCGCTTCCTGGAGTATCACAGAGTTTTTACTCTGTTGAACGACGCTGTGCGTCCTCACGCTCTACATGAGGATGTGCAGTATCAGAGAAGCCCCTGTAGAAAAGCATAGAGGCAATGCGTTTCTATGGGGAAGGACTAATGTACGTGGCACTTGCAATGCATGCATATTAGGTTCCCCCATTTGATGACAAGAAGGAGGTGGCCAAAACCCAGGACCAAAGCGCTAAAATCAGGGTAGTGAATAAAGGGTAATTTAACAGTTTACATCTGGTTGCCTTATCTGGTTTATCTGACCACGCTGTCTCAGCAGTTTCAGTATGCTGTCAATTTGGAGGTCTTTGAAGCCTTTAAAATATTTTCTTCATAATTTGTTGCCATGTTAAAGCGGCTCTGTAACCTCATTCCCAAGAAAAACATATGCATTTGATAAAGATAAAATCATTATGAAATACTCATACAGACTGTTGGAATTTCACTGAAAGAACTACTTTGTCTTATGTATTTTTCCTACCCTTGATAAAGCTTGACAAATGGCAGAACTACTGCTGTCAAGCTTTGTCATACCCGCAGCTGTCAAGAGTGATTGAAGAGGAAAAGGCCACTTGAGATACTTTCTGGAGCTTTCACAGAGTTTGACTCCGTAATGTGCAATTAGTCCCCCCCATCAGATGACGGAGAAGGTGGACCTTGGCTCTGGAAATTGACAAGTAAATAAAGGGTTATTTAACCCTTTAAAATGGAGCAGTGCCACAGAGGCTGTGGAACACATATATTCCTAACACAAATGTGTTCCTTTAATAAAGGGAGCTTGTAATTGTCTGGGTTTCAAAAAGTGTGGTTACATGCAAGTGTACACGCACTAATGCTTATTTTCCCTGTTTTTGCGCTGCATGCCTAGTGACTAGAAGACAGGTGTGCCCATATTAACTGCAAAGAATTACAAAAAAAAAACTGATATACGACAGCTGGAGCTTTAACTACTGAGCCATCTCACTGCCATAGGTACAGCAATTTATATCAGAATACTTTATGCATGGATCAGTATCCTAAACTGATCCAGGAATAGAATCAGGCAATCGACACGTTGGATATGTTTATGTAAGAGATTCAGGAAGTCTGATAGTTAATTAAAATAATATTTTGTATTATTAGAATATTTGATTACATTAATCTATTTATAGGTAAAAAAAACACATGCAAACATTAAGACCAGACTCCCTTTGAAAAATATCTGTTATAGTAGGTACACTTGCCAGATAATTTCTAATAATAATCTGCAAGATATTTAAGTAAGCAAGCTCTACAAATAGAATGGCTGGTCCTACATTACTGCAGCCGCGTTACTGTAACAAGAATAGACTTTTAAATACTTTTACATTTAGGCTGCCCCTTACACCCCCTGGAAGGGTTCCACAGTGCAGTACAGAGATGTGTATAAAGTTAAAGGACCACTATAGTGACAGGAAAACAAACTCGTTTTCCTGGCACTATAGGATTATTAGCCCCCCCCCCCCCACCGTCAGATTGATGATCTCTTCCATGGAGGTGGGACCATCCGTGGCGGGACTGCTGCAGCATGAAAGAAAAAGTAAAAATCACCTTTTTGAGGAGTTTGGAGGGGGAGTAGTCACCTAAATAGTTAAACACTATAGTGCCAGGTAAACATGTTTGTATTCATGACACTATTGTATTCCTTTAAGTAATCCAGTCAGTAAAACTGTCAGTAAAACTGAGTGCAGCTGTGAGACTTTTCATTCACTAATAACTGACAGCAAAAGTGAGGTGGTTTATATTTTATTTGTATTTATGTGCAATTATTTTATTTCTTATGTTTAGATTATCAGATTAGATACATATTTGAATTTTTTTTACCTCTTTGCACTGAACAAAAAAAGAAAAGCTAGTGATTCTTTTACATGAATTAGATCAAAAACTTGCAAAAGTGGGAAATGAGAGTGGCTTAATTGGATACTTCTTTATTGCTCTGGATTCTGATGGACAAAGTTAGGTTTGTACACAACATGGTGGAATTGCCAGCTAAGCTCCCTATCCTCACCCACAACAGAACCTGCAGCACCCCCTAGAATATCTTGCTGCTTTGATAGCCTCAACTTAAACTTGCCCTATTTCTGTGTTCTTGTGTTTGGCTGGCTGATAACTGCTGTCACCTGCGCACATTCCCTTTACCTCGAGTACATAAAATTCATCCACCCCCTCTTTCTTCCTTCTCCCTTGTCCCCAGCCTTCCTATTCTTCCAATCCATCCACCACTTACTTTTACCTTTTCTATGAACACCCTTTTCTTTACCATTATATTTATCACCATTATTATATATTTGCTGTTCGGATGCCTTTTCTAAACCATGGATTGTTAAACGTACTAGAAAATTAAGAAGAGATGATGGTCTTGACTAACCTGGATCATTTCTAGTTTATTTTCAGCTTGATTATCTTAGCCGAAAATTTTAAATTCCAGATAATTCACCCTTTGGGGTTTTTCTCTAAACTCTGAATTTGTGGCGAATTGAAATCAGGCAAATGTAAGCAGAAATGGCTGATCAAACTCTGCTACGATCAAAGATTGGCAATTTTTACTTAAATTGGCCCATTCTGATTCCAATTTGCTACAATTCAAAGTCTAGTGAATAATCCTAATAAAGATAACATTTCATTAGCAAGGTTTATTGCCCTGCTAAAACCCTCAAACAGATTATCTCCTGAGTAAAGCCCTCATATCCTGTGTACACAAAGTCCTAATGCCTTTCCATCTTGTCATTACTTGAAGTCTGTTTTTTTAAGAATAAATAAAGAAGTTTACTTCCTATGACTGGCACGACAACCTGCAATAAACACTAGCAAAACTCTCACTAGTAAACACAGGCACCTAACATTACGAAACAGAGGAAATTCCACTGAAATGTAAACATTTAACAGGGAATTAAAGGGACAGTATGGACATTAACCACTACAATTCATTCCATCCTGCTTTCCCTCAAACTTTTTATTTTTTATTTTTAGCAAAACTTGTTTTTTTACCAGCACCCATAGCCAACCCCAAGTTTCTTAAAGCAGTGTCTGCCACCTTCCGGTGACAGTGACTGACAGCTACATTGCTCGCCTGCGAGAGCACTCTTTTTCCGTGGGATCCTTTTCCCCTCTTGGTACTTCATGTCAGAAGCAAATGTCAATGCTGTGCTCTTGCGCATGCACAAAAGCAATGTCTGTGGAAGATCCTGCAAGACCATGGGATTCTCCACAATTTAAGCCCTTTTTCCCTCAACCAGTAGTGACAGCTGCGGGCCTGACAAAGTTTGATGGAATTTAAAAGCTCCGAAGATCTCAGAATTTACACCATACTAGAAACTGTTGTGACACTGTAGCCAGAAAAAAACAGATTTAACTAATTAGTGCAACCAGAAAGTGGTTCTACTAGCATGCTCAATGTTTTCTGTGCATACCATGCATTTCAAGGTGTAAATAAAAAGATTCAAGCACCATCGTATTAATGCAGAATTCTCACCATCTGGGGACTTTGCATTATATGTAAAGACCACCAACGGTGACATCACTGCTGTGGCTCTGTTGGTCGGCAGAGCAGGGAAAAATGAGTGTTACCTATTTGAACCTGTTCCTCGTGGGCACAGCCATCCTCTCCTAGCCACTTCTCTTCTGCTCCCGGTGCAGGTCATGGTCGTGTAAGGACTTCCCTGTCACCCCCTCCCACTGTAATTATTTCAAAACAGGATCACCTGGCACTGCTCCCGCTTAAGAGTGTTCACTAGCTATCCTGAGAGAAGCCCTGCAGTTCAGGGCTCAGCCATTGGCTGAGAGCATCAGCTGATCACTCTTAGTCAGTTAGTTAAGCACTGCACCTCCAGGCTTAAAGGGACACTATAGTCACCTGAACAACTTTAGCTTAATGAAGCAGTTTTGGTGAATAGAACATGCCCCTGCAGCCTCACTGCTCAATCCTCTGCCATTTAGGAGTTAAATCCCTTTGTTTATGAACTCTAGTCACACCTCCCTGCATGTGACTTGCACAGCCTTCCATAAACACTTCCTGTAAAGCGAGCCCTATTTAGGCTTTCTTTATTGCAAGTTCTGTTTAATTAAGATTGTGTTATCCCCTGCTATGTTAATAGCTTGCTAGACCCTGCAAGAGCCTCCTGTATGTGATTAAAGTTCAATTTAGAGATTGAGATACAATTATGTAAATTAAATCTGTTTGAAAGTTAAACCAGTTTTTTTTTTCATGCAGGCTCTGTCAATCATAGCCAGGGGAGGTGTGGCTAGGGCTGCATAAACAGAAACAAAGTGATTTAACTCCAAGGTGAATTGAGCAGTGAAATTGCAGGGGAATGATCTATACACTAAAACTGCTTTATTTAGCTAAAGTAATTTAGGTGACCATAGTGTTCCTTTAAAGGGGATGTTTTGGTGTAGAATTTATGCCCCTGCAGTCTCACTGCTCAAAATCGCTTTATTAAGGTAAAGTTGTTTTGGTGACTATATTTTCCCTTTAACTCTGAGCTGGCAATTTTCAGCTACAATAGATATAACAGAAAAAAAAAATCCAGCACTCACATTTCCCAGAACAAGGAGCCCACCAGCAAAATTTAAGCCCCAATAAGGGCTTTTCGTAAGAAGAAGAAAATAAAAGAAAGAAAAGGGTGTGGACAATGGCATGGCCACCCTTCTTATTACTCTGTATGATGGTAAGTCCATTATTAAAGCACCCATCTGCCAGCTATAGTTGGAAACTGGTTGGGGGGGAAGGTGACAAGGGCATGCCCCCCTTATTTCTATACTATAGCCATACCCCATCGCACATGGGGGCACACTGGCATGTCCCTATGTATTATTCTAGAGCACACCAACCGCCGGCCATGGGTGGTGGACTGTGAAATATCCGCCCTGCATTAACATTTAGCCTACACCCGACAAGGCAGCAATAGCATTTTAGAACATATTAATTATGAATAGAGTTGCAATAATGCTGAAGTATATTACATCATCAAATGATTCTAAACATTTTAAACACCTGATTTTTTATTTTTTTGTTTATTTTTGCAGCTTTGAAGAGTCTCTTATGATAGGGAGACAGGAAGGTATGTAGAGATTTACACTGCCTTTATAAAACGGAGAACAGCAGGGCATATCAAACAAAGGCCTCAATTTTATTCTTGTGGATAAGCTTTTCAAATGATCACAGTCTGGTAGAAAAACTCCTCAAATTATGTATCTACAAAAGTAATCATTACAGTCTGTGAAGGCATTTGTAGATCAATCATTTGAAAAGTGATTTATGAAGATCAGCTGACCAGGTCCATTGAGGAACTATTACTTCTTCTAACAAGAGGGGTGGTGCAGAATTCACATGTTTCACAAACACTCATTAACTATTTTGCACAATATGCAACATTGTACAGTAACATCTACTACTAAAGTGAAAGAATACCTTACATATTATATCAAAGTGACTAGATTCATGTGAAACACCTAATACATTTGACAAAACCCTGATCCATTATCCCAGTGTCTCCAAATATGTTGCAAATGTCTAACAGTGTTTTTTACATCTCACTACAATTGTTTCACTGGTTATGTACAAAACATTTGGCTCTTATATTCCACAAATATTGTTATACAACAACCTCAAAAAGAAACATTTTAAAGGGGGTCACTGCATGGATTGCAAAGGTTATATCCCTAACTTTCCACATTTTTTTTTTTCCTAAAAAAAAAAAATCACCCCCCTCACCTCCAGTTGCACTCCTCTTTGTGGCACTGTCATCTTCCAATTGCTGGCAGTGATACAAAGTCACTACCTACTCTTTCCCACAGTAAGCAACAGGGAGCACTTTGGAGATGGCTGCCCATACTCCGTCGCGAGTGATGAAAATAGAACTGAGCAGCGTTTAAATATCTCATCAGGCGACAGAGGATGGTCAGGATAGAGTATTGTGGGAAAGTTAGCTTGACAAAGGAAGTGGAGCCTCAAGTTCCACCCTTTTGTCACAATTGTTAGGCGTAGGAAAAATACATAATACAAAGTAGTCCCTACTTTGTCTTTTGTTTTAAAGAGAAATAAATAAAATAAGAACAGACTAGGAAATAAGAACAGACTAGGAAAGAAGAACAGAAGAGGAAATAATAAGAGAAAGGCAAGTTTGAGGTGACAGACCAACTTAATTATTATACAGCGCCATCACATTCCGTAGCGCTGTACATTGGATTGAACATGTCCTCCTAGGCAGCCGCCTAGGTGTGCTTCAGATCCTGGTATTTTACCTGACAGGAGCCCACATTAGTGTTGTACTCTAAAGCCTGCACAAGAATCCGACCCTGAAGTCTATGGAGGATGCCTCCACAGACAAAGCCTCCACGACAAAGCTTGATGGCAGTAGCTCCGCTTTTTTCACGTTTTGTCAGGTGCAGCAAACATTGTCTTAGTATATCTTTTAACTGCAATTGAATTTCAGTGAAATTCCAACAAAGTCAATGTGAGTATTTCATAAAGTTTTTATCGTTAATAAATACTCTACTGGCTGGGTGGGGGTGTTGATAGTCCCACTGTAGACCAAAAACACAACATAGAACATATGGTGATTGCATTAAAAAACAAACACATACATTTCATCAGGTGCTCAGTGGCAGGCTGCACAATAAACACCTCTGCAACTGTTGATGAAATACAACTCCCAGCATGCTGAAAAGAATGATGGTTGTGCTAGTCCACTGTTGAGTGAGTGCCTGATGTTATATAACCAAAAAGGAAAATTAAACGTTAAGTACATTATGCAACAAACAACCGGAAATTGAACACAGTCATAATGGTCTCTAGTATTTGGCAATTAACGTAAAGCATGAAATGGGCGGACATGTAGTTCATTATCTGTTGCAGAAGAAAGTTAGAGGGAGGTTTGAGAATTCTATCAGAATGTCCGGGATAAAGGAAGGCATGTGAGTCATAGAACAGATAGCAAAATAGTAACTTCAGATGACAAATGTTAGAAACAGACACAGTTTGGTCAAGAGCACATGACTAACGTCAAATAATACAGGATGAAATGAAAGCCAGACATGAGATTTAATGTTGGCCAAATAATATACAGCTTTAAATGTTAAACGGTCCATCTCCAGGAAATATAAAAGGTATCTGTGTAATTAGCAACTTACAAATGCAGCACATTAAGCTGGTCACTAATTCACAGAACTCGTGCCACTACATACAATCTGCATGGTTAACAGATGCAATACAAAGTAGAATTATATACATATTAACATGAGCATTTTTGTGGATAAACAAGTTGTAATTGTCCAGACCTAAAACTGAATTTAACATTTTTGATTAAAAGAGTCAAACTGAAAATACAGATAATTTGGGATTTAAAAATATATATATAATTTGGTTGTTTAAAATTCGTTACGAATTCCCTACAATTCACACGTTCGTAAATAATCCTTCGTTAAAACTAAACTTTTTGCAAATTTGACCTCTGACATTAAGCCTGCAGGCTTCTGTCACTAGACATTTTTTGTCACTAGACAGGTTTTTTTTTTTTAGTTTCTTTTTTTAACAAAAGTGAGAATTCAAAGTAAATTTTATATTTCCGATCAGAGTAACCAAACCAAAACCTAGCTGACTTTCTCCAGTTCGGTTATTTTTTACTACAACATAAACAAACTGGCAACATAGCTTTTTGGAAGTCTAGTCTGCCTTAAAATAAATAAATCAAGATTTGAGATTCTAATATAATTAAACACAGAAGTACCAAACAGCAATCCCTCTCCCAGATGTGTTCGACAGAGAATTGTTGGAGCTGCAGCCAAACTAGATCTTGAGGGCCAACAGTTTGAGTCCCTTGGGATTACTCTCTAAACTGTGAATGGTCCAGAATTAAAAGCGGAATTCTAAGCCAGAACAGCTACAAAAATGTGAAATTCACTTTTAACTTCTGGAAAGTCACAATTTAATGCATAAACCTGCCAAACGTGGAATTTTAGGAGTCGCGTTAGTTGAATACAAAAGCGTACAGTTCGCATTTCATTTACAATAATAATAAATATTAGCATAACTAGGTATTATTAGATCCAGACATATCAGAAGGAGTCAGGGAATGGAAAACATGCAGCACACAAGCTATACTTACCAGATAAACTTATAAATTTCTTTTTGCTGCTTAATTGCCAGTGTCCCTTGTCTGCCTATGATCCAGGTTACCTTAAAGCCATATCCCAGGTTGTGAGTTTTAATGGTCCCCTAACCTTACTGTGTGTGGCCCTTACAGTGCTGGAGGTCCAGGGTACCCCAAAACTCTTTGGTAAAGTTAAAATGGCCCTTCACCACGTCTCCCTCCCTAACTACCTTCTTACTGTCTCTGACACCCCACTAACACTCTCCCCTACTGTCTCTGATACCCCACTATAACTCCCCCCTACTGTCTCTGATACCCCACTATAACTCCCCCCTACTGTCTCTGACACCCCACTAACACTCTCCCCTTGTCTGACTTCCCAAAAAAGGCTGCCCCAGTTACTGTCTCTGATACCCCAGTATACCTCCCCCCTTACTATCTGACTCCCCACTAATACTCCCCCCCTAAATGTTTAACTCCCCACTAAGACTGTCCCCCTTACTGTCTGACTCCCCACTAAGACTGTCCCCCTTACTGTCTGACTCCCCACTAAGACTGTCCCCCTTACTGTCTGACTCCCCACTAACACTCCCCCTCCTCCCTCAATGTTTCTAACTCCCCCCAGGACTCCCAGCTCTCCCCCAACCAGTTCCTTTGGCGCCTCTGTGGCCCTGACACAGGATGCTCGGAGACCCCGCCCCCCCACAGCCCTGTCTCCCCGTGTACCAGTCTGTCACCGCCGTTACCGAACTCCCCGAGTCTCACCTATCTCACACCGGGCCCGAAACAGGGAACTACGGTGGGGGAAAGCAGCGTGATGTGACGTCACGGAGGCGCAAGGCGTGGCGCCTAGCAGGGCAGGCGCATGGAGCCCAGTGACGTAGAGATGTCGTCGGGAGAATGTGCCGGTCACGTGACACCATCCCCCCTGAAGCAGTCACCATGGCAACGGCCGAGGCTTTGCCCACTGCTAGGTAGCCAGCATGGAGCCAAGGGTTTTATTAGTTTATCACTAAACACAAAACGTGAATGTCTATGTATTTCAAAACATTTCTATTATGAATAATATTTATTTATTATTATTTTTTACATTCTTCCCTTTGCACTGCACTCAAAATAAAACAGACCTATTAATAACAATACCATAGGAACAGACTGACCATGAAAGGGGGTCACTCATCGTCAAGGTTACAGCACCTCTTTCTTTTGATAGAATAGAATAGAATAGTGAAAGCGTCAACCCAGGTAGTAAGTTATAACAGGGGCCCAAAAGGTAGATCCCCAGATGTTTTAAAACTACAGCTCCCATGATGCTTTGTCATTCTAAAGCATCTGATAGGCATGCAAAGCATCATGGGAGTTTTGCATCTGGGGACCTACCTTTTGGGCACCCCTGGCATAGAGGATCAGAGCGTTAAGTAGGCGACTACCCTAGGCCGCGCAGATGAAACAAGTTTGGATTATATTACACAAAAAAGCGAAATAATTAGTGACGGGATACACCCACATACACATATCAAGGTGTATATATAGCTGTGTGCACATACCCCTCCACGGAGTCCACACAACAGTGAGACAATTCAGAGGTGTCTGGGGGCCTAACCCCAATTCTATAAAATAAACAAAAAAAAGGGGCAATTAAAGGGACACTATAGTCACCCAGACCACTTCAGCTCAATGAAGTGGTCTGGTGCCAGGTCCCACTAGGGTTAACCCTGCCTGGGGATAAGCCAGCCTCTAGTGGCTGTCTTCTGGACAGCCACTAGAGCCGCATCTGCGACGCTGGAGGCATATTATGCCTCCATCACGCAGAGCGTCCATAAGAAAGCATTGAAAAATGCTTTCCAATGGACACTTTGAATGCGCGCGCGGCACTCCCGCGCATGCACATTCCACTCTGCTGACGTCAGACAAATATAGGCTTGTGATTCCTTATAAAAACAAACAAAAAAATAAATATCCAAACATAAGCATAGTCGCAGACCTTTTGGGGTTGTCCGATCCTCCCATTCCAATATGCACTCAGCCCAATGTTGTGGAAGAGTAAAAGAACCTATACTTTGAGAGAGAGGTTAACAGATCATGACCAGATTGCACTAAGTGAGATTTTTGTAGCCTCATTCTGAGTGGTGAAATTGGAGAGAACTAGCCTAAACAAGTAAAAACCCCAGAAGCCTTAGGTATATGAGATTGCGCAGGCAGTAATCCTAGTGCAGTATTACCCAAACATAGATATAACAATGAATGTCTAAGTACATAGACGTGTAATGGCAGGTGAGGAGGCAATAATGTGAGCATATAGGGCCCTATGTCTGTGCCACATTTGCTTTCAAATAGAAGAAGGTGTAGGCGTGCGCATATATAAGCTTTAAAAAATAAGAAAAAAAAGTATATACAGTCACAGTCCATAGTGGCGTACAAGGCCTGTTGAGTCTGTTTGCATTCGGCATAGAAAAGGATGCTGAGAAATGGTGAGACGCAGGAATCCGAAAGTGTAAACAAAGTAGCCCAAGGAGGGAGGAAATTAAGAAATAATAACAAAGAAGTACAGTTTCAGCCATTCAGATTGCTCTTGGCCGACAGTGGTCGATTATTGGTAGGGATGAAGGATCACACCTTATCAATAACCCAGGCAACTTGCCCAGCCGTAGGGGTCAGTGATGGTAAGACCCAGAGCTTGAAAAAAGGCCTGAGACTCAGTGATGTCCTTGAGCCTGTTGGAAGAGTCCTTGGTAACTTGGTAACAGGGACTACCCCTTCAGTAAGGAACACCAGGCTCCCGAAGAGTGCCACTGACCAGACTGAGAGAATGTCTCCACTGCAGAGTAGATTGGACAGATCGGTGGACAAGGTAAGCATGTATGATTCAAATTCACAGGCAGAGAAGACCAGGACCACAGAAAGAACTACGACACGACAATATCATTCTGTTTCTTTCTCAGTGAAGGGTTGAGGGGGTCCCTAATTTTCAGCGTTTGCAGCCTGTACTCTTATAATTTGAGTTGATATTTCTAGCACTTATCCTATTTTGTGTATTTAGTACACTGATATCTGCCTGAAGTCAATTTTTTTTTTAATTTGACAATTTTTTTTATATATAATTCTTTATTTTATTGTGCAAGAAGTAACATATAGGCATGCAGTGCCACAACAGCATTAGCAGGCTAAGCTTAATAGAACAGTGTTATACATGTGTGACATTTGAAATAGCTGCACATTTTATAAATTTTATGGGTCAAGAGTAATACAGATATATTCAACGGTAGCTACCTAAACAGGCTAGTACTAATCCGTGATGGTATCGGTGCAGATTGACAATTACAATACAAGCTTAGTAAAGATTAATGGGTTTGAGTAGTGTGAGTCTGTGCTTGTACGTACACTTGTGGTGCTGGAATAGAACTTTGGTTATATGTGTCATATATGATTATAACAGTATGGTTTTAAGTAGCTTGAAACAGTAGATATGCATCTCAAGCTAGGTATATGTTACGCAAGCTTAATCCAAACCAACAATTCTGCTATGCTAACCACATTTTACACGGGTTAAAAAGACATATATAATGCTGTGCATGAAATCAAGACATAAAAATGATTTTTGCAAGTTGGGCTAGGATAGCCACTGGGTCAGTCCTGTGGATGAGGTCATATAAAGTCCCGAGTGTTCAAGATTATGGAACATATTCAAGTTGGACTGTGCATTAGGGGACCAGCGTGGGTTTGTGTAGCCCATACATGGTGCTGGCAGGCTGTTTGCGCCTCAGAGGGGAATCCTGGATGTAGGTGCAGCCATTGTAGTCGTTTCCCGGGCGTTTAAGGTGGGTCCCAGTAGAATGATGATGTCCTCCACAGGTACAAAGGTTTTCCTTTTTCGATATATGTGATGTAGGCATCCCTTTGGCCAGCTCAATGTGGTCAGCCGGCACCTCTCTGGGGCAGGTTTCTGTGGTGGTCAGATGGCGTTGGATGGTTGCCTCTGCAGCAGGCTCCATCTTGCTGGCAGATCGCAGATCGCACATGTGGCTGGCGTGCGGCAGCCATCTTGGGGGATGCCGCCGGAGAGTGTGCCGCAGCAGAGTATTAGCTTACGGCCCAGCCTGGCGTGATAGTAGTTGCTTGTGCAGACCGGGATGACCCCCCCGGTCCAGAGGCCGGAGACCCGGGAGAGCGCCCGTCTCGTCCCGGCTCAAGCTCCTGCACGCCTTGGGCCTTCGTCGGGCCACTGTCGGTGCTGGGCAGATTCCTGAAAGGTATCCCCTCGTAGCTCAGGATCTGGGGATCATTGTGGTTAAATTTGACAATTTTTATTGAGACATGCGATTACATTATGAACACGTGTGTGCCTTTAGTATATTCTTTAGTATATTCTTCATGACATAGGTTAATGTGTTCTGTTTACATTTATTGTAGACATTTTAGTATAGACATTACTTGTTGTTGTTAGGTACATAAATAATGCATATCACATGCCCCAAGCATTTTGTGGGGAGGTTAATGTTGAAGGGGGGGTAAAGAAAAGAGAGGAAGAAAGGGGGGAAAAGGGAGGGTTATCAAGGGAAGGGGGAAGAGATGACCCTTGGTTGTCCTGCTGGTTTGGCGGGGCGGCCTGCGTCCGTAGGGGAGGGTGGCAAGCATCACCCGTCGCCAAATTATTGTTTGTTCTCGTGATAGGACCTGATCTCATCTGCGCCACACCACGGATGCCGTTCTTACTTTCCATCAGCCATTATGTTGTGTTATCAGTGTGGTTGTTGCATGTGTCCCATATATGTTTTGCCTTCGCTATTGTAGGTTTTGGGCCAAATTGGAAATTTAATATACAGCTACGCGAAGTTGACATCGCTATCCACATGACAGGTTTCTTTTAAATTTACCAAAAGCATATTTATACGTGCCATAACCTACTAATTTAGTAATGGTTATTCTTTTAACGCTCAGAAAATCTTAGGCTGTGCATCCTCAGTTTTGCCTTTAGATGTCTCTGTACTCCTACAGATTGCATGATACAATCATACACGAAATACAAAAAGCATGGTAGGTATTAACTGGAATAATAGGATATTTTATTTTTGTGACATATTAAATTAACACTATTTTAATATATTATATGAATGGATAACCATGACAGTTGTCACAGGCCCGGCGGTCGTGGGGGCCCGGACTGCTCTAGCAGTCCTGGACCCCACATTCCCTCTCTGCACACATATATAGAGATATTCGCTATATATATGTGCAACCCCGGGCCCCCGGCTCCCTATACTTGCAGAGGGGGCCCAGCAGACTGCAGCTGTATTTTACAGCTCTTCCCTCTCTCTAACTCCCGGGAGACTTGCGGCCGTCAGATCGCACACCATGCTCGAGGGAGTTAGAGAGAGAGAAGAGCTGTAAAGTACAGATGCAGTCTGCTGGGCCCCCTCTGCAAGTATAGGGAGCCGGGGTCCCACAATGCCACCGGACAACCAGGGAGGGAATCTCCCCCCTCCCTGAACCAGGTAAGAAGCAGGGAGGGGGAATAACAGTTATTACATTTTATGTGGGGGGAATGCTCAGTTTATACAACATGCATACACTAGTAAACACACACACTCTGCATTCATTACACTAACACACACTCTGCATTCATTACACTAACACACACTCTGCATTCACTACACTAACACACACTCTGCATTCACTGCACTAACACACACTCTGCATTCACTACACTAACACACACACTGCATCCACTACACTGACACACACTCTGCATCCACTACACTAACACACACTCTGCATTCACTACACTAACACACACACTGCATCCACTACACCGACACACACTCTGCATTCACTACACTAACACACACTCTGCATCCACTACACTAACACGCTCTGCATCCACTACACTAACACACTCTGCATTCACTACACTGACACACATGCTGCATTCACCTCACTAACACAAACTCTGCATCCACTACACTAACACACACTCTGCATTCACTACACTAACACACACTACACTAACACGCTGCATCCACTACACGGACACGCAATCTGCATTCACTACACTAACACACTGCATCCACTACACTGACACACTGCATCCACTACACTGACACACACTCTGCATTCACTACACTAACACACACTCTGCATTAACTACACACTAACACACTCTGCATTCACTACACTAACACAATGCATCCACTACACTGACATACACTCTGCATTCACTACACTAACACACTGCATCCACTACACTGACATACACTCTGCATTAACTATACACACAGAATCCACTACACAAATATCCTGTATTCACAGTACACACACTACAACCACCACACATTCAAACACTCTGCATTCACTATACAGAGACACTGTGTTTAATACACAGACTCCTACATCCACTACAGACACTGCATCCACTAAACACATTGCATCTAGTACACACAAACACTACATCCACTACACAAACACACACTACATCCAATACTCAAACACACTCTGCGTTCACTATACACACTGCATCCGCTACAAAAACACAAACTCTGCATTCACTGCACAAACAGTATCTAAAACACCCAACACTACATCCATAACACCAGGGCTCGACAAATCCCAGGGTGCCTAAATTTTGCCAGGGAGCCTGGGATTTGTCAACTTTTTATCTGAAACACCTGGCTGGGCAAATAATGGAGACGGCCGTCCACCCGTGGGAGCATATTGACGGCCGGCTATTAGTGAGTGTTGTAGCCGGCCGCCCTGAGCTTCATGGAGGCAGCCGGCAAAGTGAGCGTTGTAACCGGCCGCCTGGAGCTTCATGGAGGCGGCAGGCTGGGGCAGCGTGCGAGGGAGCAGTGACCTTTCAGCGGCTCCTCTCATTTCCCTCGCGCTGTGTAATGATGCCGGGAGCCGGAATATGACGTCATTCCGGCCCCGGCATCACAGGGAGCAGAGAGAAGCCGCATGGTAGATTACTGCTCCCTCTCACACAGGAAGAGAGAGCAGCCCCACTAGACCCCAGGGAACGTCCACTCAGCTCTCCCAAAAGGTAGGGAGGCTGGGTGGATAAAAAAAAAAATGAAAATGTAAATTTGTGTTTGAGAAAGTGTATGTGTGTATGTCAATGTGTGTGTGTGTGTGCCTATGCCTCTGTTAGTGTGTGTGTAGGTCAATGTGTGTGTGTGCCTATGCCCCTATCAGTGTGTGTGTGTGTATGCCCCTGTCAGTGTGTGTATGCCCTGTCAGTGTGTGTGTATGCCCTGTCAGTGTGTGTGTATGCCCCTGCCAGTGTGTGTGTGTGTATGCCCCTGTCAGTGTGCGTATGCCTATGCCTCTGCCAGTGTGTGTATGCCTCTGTCAGTGTGTGTGTGTATGCCCCTGTCAGTGTGTGCGTGTATGTCTGTCAGAGAGTGTGTCTGTTTAGGTACCTGCGATCATGATTGGTGTTTTTACTCACCCTTTTTTCCCCACGCTGTGCAGGTTTTGCCATGACTTGTCCCGCCTCCATTGCCGAGTTCATCAATCTTTTTGATCTCAGCTGAGCCAATGCTTTCCCATAGCATTGGGAGGATATTGCGCAGATTATGTATGGGTAACATTCAGCGCGTCCATGCAGAGCACTGACACAGGACTCTCTAGTAGCCCTCTGAGTGACCGCCACTAGAGGTCTTAGTAGGCAGCAATGTAAGCACTGCCTTTTCTCTGAAAATGCAGCATTTACATTAAAAAGGCTACAGGGACAGGCTATAGGCACAGGAACCACTACATTACAGTTCCATAGACGAGAACTATCATACAGGGGCACTTTCACAACACCCACACACAGCACCGAAATGCCCTATATAACTAGCAACTACCCAAACCTGCTACAACTGGTAACACCACAGCATACAGGTGGGCATGAAGAACGCACCCTCATCTTTCTGACAATAGGCGAGCTGAAAGAAGGTCATGCCCCACCTGTCAGGGTACCTGTAGTCTCTACCTGTACGTTATGGTGGTTCTCCAGAGAAGTGTCGTGGTTTCTTAAACCAAATAGGTATCCATTTCGAATTACAACCCCGCTCTTATCCTACAGATAGGGCGAAGGTTGGATTTATTATCACATTACTTGTTGAGAAAGCTCTGAGATGGGCCAATCCATTGTGGGAAAATGATAATCCGTTAGTATATAATTATAATGCCTTTGTAGCTGCTTTCAGAATAACTTTTGACCCTCCAGGTAGAAAGGTCAATGCAGCTAGATTACTGTTGCGCCTTAGACAAGATAACCGAACACTTGTGGATTATGCACTAGAGTTCAGGTCCTTGGCGTCAGAAGTTAAGTGGAATGAACAGGCTTATATAGATGCATTTTTAAACGGGTTATCAGACGTAATCCTTGACGAGGTTGCTACTAGAGAGCTTCCTGAAAATTTGGAGGATTTAATTTCGTTTATTTCTCGCATTGATGAACGTTTAAGAGAGAGGCAGAACACTCGAGAGAGAAACCGTAGACCTTCCTTTAAACTAGCTCCTTCATTTCAAAGTTCTGAATCCACAACCTCACTTTTTCCAGAACCTATGCAGATAGGCAATACTCGCCTCCCAGAAGAGGAGAGACAGTACAGGAGAAGGGAGGGGTTGTGTATGTACTGTGGAGTCAGAGGTCATTTACGCCTAAATTGTCCTAATCGCTCGGGAAACGCTCGCACCTAAGTTTCTCTAGAGGACAGGCCTTGGGTGTTTCTATTTTGTCCTCTAATCATAATTATAAAGATCACAGGCTTCTGCTACCCGTTTCTTTAACTTGGGAGAAGGGAGTACTAGAAACTATGGCATTGATAGATTCCGGAGCTGCTGAGAGCTTTATCGACCAAGTTTTTGTTACCAAACACGCTATCCCATCCCAGTTAAGGGAAACACCCTTGGCCGTTGAGGCCATAGATGGTAGACCTTTAGTTGAGCCTGTTATTTTTCGTGAAACCATACCCGTTAAATTAACTGTTGGTATCTTACACGAGGAGGATATATCTTTATTGCTTATTTCGTCTCCTTCTGTTCCCATAGTCCTGGGGTATCCTTGGTTAAAAAAACATAACCCTATTATTGATTGGGAACTAGGGGAGATAGTCTCATGGGGTCAGGGTTGTCAGGACAGGTGCTTACGGACAGTGTCACCGCTTTGCGCAGTTAACACACCGATTAATTCTACCTATTCTACAGAGGTACAAATACCGCCCCTGTACATGGATTTAAAGGCAGTATTTGACAAAAAGAATGCTGATACTTTACCTCCACACAGGTCTTTTGATTGTTTATTCTGTTTATTAATATATTAATATTTTGTTTATTTATTGATTAATCTACTACCTGGTACTATGCCTCCCAGGGGTAATGTATATCCTTTGTCCACTAAAGAGAACTTAGTCTTAGAGGAGTATATTCGTGAGAACCTTGAAAAAGGATTCATTAGGAGATCCTCCTCCCCTGCTGGGGCTGGGTTTTTTTTTTGTTAAGAAGAAGGATGGTACACTAAGACCTTGCATTGATTATCGAGGTTTGAACAAAATAACCATTAGAAATGCCTACCCTATTCCTTTGATTACCGAGCTCTTTGATCGTCTAAAAGGCTCCAAAATTTTCACCAAGTTAGATCTCAGAGGGGCGTATAACTTGGTGAGAATCCAGCAGGGACACGAGTGGATGACGGCGTTCAATACCCGTTATGGGCACTATTAATACACAGTAATGCCTTTTGGTCTCTGTAATGCACCGGCAGTATTTCAGGACCTGATCAATGAAGTTCTTAGGGAATTTCAACATGACTGCGTTATTGTATATCTGGATGATATCCTTATACACTCTAGAGAGATTGAGACTCACCACAGACAAGTCAGAAGGGTATTGCGCAAGCTTCTTCAACATGGCCTGTACTGCAAATTGGAGAAATGCAGCTTTGACCAATCCCAGATAAACTTTCTTGGTTATGTGATTTCTGGGGAAGGGTTTAAGATGGACCCGGATAAGCTCCAGTCCATTTTAGATTGGCCTTTACCCAAGGGCCTCAAGGCCATTCAGAGGTTTATCGGATTCTCCAACTATTATAGGCGCTTCATTAAGGGATACTCTTCAATTATAGCTCCTATTACCAATATGACCAGACAGGGGGCTGACACTAAGAACTGGTCTACTGAAGCCCTTCTTGCCTTCAAAACACTCAAGGAACTCTTTGCTTCTGCACCAATTTTAGTTCACCCTGATACTACTCTGCCTTTCCTACTCGAGGTAGACGCCTCAGAGACAGGTATAGGTGCTATCCTGTCCCAAAGGTTAGGTGTGGATAAGCCCTTACATCCATGTGTTTTTTTTCCCAAGAAACTATCAGGTCCTGAGAGCAGATATGACATTGGTGACAGGGAACTACTAGCAGTTATCATGGCTTTGAAGGAGTGGAGACATTTATTGGAGGGCACCTTACATCCTGTTACTATTTTGACAGACCACAAGAACTTGTCCTATATTGGGGAGGCCAAGCGCTTGTCCTCCAGGCAAGCTCGTTGGTCTTTATTCCTCACGCATTTCAATTACGTGCTCACTTATAGACCTGGTTCTAAGAATTCTAAAGCCGATGCTTTGTCTCGCCAATATGAACCTTCTGCGATATCTGAGCCGGTTTTGTCTTCTATAGTACCCAGGTGCAATATTATCGCCAACACGAGTCTCAAGATTCACTCTCCGTTGCTTGGTCAGATCATGAAGTTGCAGCATCTGGCGCCTAGACAAACTCCTGGGGCAAGGCATTTCGTTCCTCCTGAACTCCAACTGGAACTCTTACAGTGTTTTCACAACAGTAAGGCGGCTGGGCATCCGGGCATTCGCAAGACATGTTCCTTGATCTCTAAAGATTTCTGGTGGCCTTCTTTACGGAAGGATATTAGGGATTTCATCGGAGCATGTGAGGTCTGTATGAAGACTAAGCAACCTCATACGCTTCCATGTGGTTTGTTACATCCCTTGAACATTCCAGAGAGACCATGGTCCTGTTTGGCTATGGACTTCATTGTAGATTTGCCTGTTTCTAAAAAACAGACTGTGATCCTCACGGTGGTTGATAGGTTTACTAAGATGGCTCATTTCGTGCCCTTAACTAAACTCCCGACTTCTCCTGAATTGGCAGAGATATTCGCGAGAGAGATTTTTCGCTTACATGGGATACCTTCCGAAATTGTTTCAGATAGAGGTTCCCAATTTGTTTCACGTTTTTGGAGATCCTTCTGTTCTCAACTGGGCATCAAATTGAATTTTTCTTCTGCCTACCACCCTCAGTCTAACGGAGCTGCTGAACGTACCAATCAAAAGATTGAACAATATTTGCGTTGTTTTGTTTCTGAACACCAGGACGATTGGGTCGGTTTGATTCCTTGGGCGGAGTTTGCACACAATAATCTCGTTTGTGATTCTACTCGTTCCAGCCCCTTTTTCATGAATTATGGCTTTCATCCTTCCATTCTTCCCTCGGTCTCTCCTTCCCAAGGGGTACCGTCGGTTGATGTTCATGTTGCCAATTTGAGGAAGTTGTGGGATCAGACTCGACAAATTCTCCTACATAATTCCATGTTGTTCAAGAAACACGCTGATAAGCACAGAAGGGCGGCTCCGGTTTTTGTTCCAGGTGATAGGGTATGGTTGAGTACAAGAAACATTCGTTTAAAGGTTCCTTCTATGAAATTCGCCCCTCGTTACATTGGCCCTTACAGGGTTCTGACTCGAATTAACCCAGTTGCGGATCGCCTAGCTCTTCCAGCTGCCTTACGCATCCCTAACTCCTTTCATGTTTCGCTACTGAAACCGCTAGTCTGTAACAGGTTTTCCTCCACTATATCCTCTCCTCGCTCTGTTCAGGTTGAGGGTCAGGAGGAGTATGAAATCAACTCCATCATCGATTCTTGAATCTCCCGGGGGAAGTTACAATATCTTATTGACTGGAAGGGATATGGTCCTGAGGAGAGGACTTGGGTACCTCAGGAGGATGTACATGCTCCTCGCCTCCGCAGGGCTTTTCACTCCCGTTTTCCATCTCGTCCCGGTTCCTTTCGCCCGGTGAGCGTTTCTGAGAGGGGGGGTACTGTCAGGGTACCTGTAGTCTCTACCTCAGAGGAGGCGAGAGACTTAGACGTTTATCCTCCCAGAGGGGTTGTTTCTTCCGTTCCTCGCGGTTCCCTCGGCCATTTACAAGCCGACCGCGAGGGATCCACTTCCTTATATGACGCGACGCTCAGTAGTCGACGTCATGACGCCAACCCGGGACGACCTGTCAGTCAAGTCCCGAGCACTAATCAGGACTCGCCGGGGGCGTGATTACCCTCTAGAATCTAGGTATAAAGTAAGGCTTTCGGCATCTGTTCATTGCCCTGTCGTGGTTCTAGCCTGTCTAGTCACTCAGTGCTCTTGTATTCTAGTTGTCTCTTTGGTTCTGACCCGGCTTGTTTGTACTACCCTGTTTATCTCTGTTACCCTTTGACTCGGCTTGTCTCTCGCTTACCTGTCCTCTCGTTCCCTCGACCTCGGCTTGTTCCTAGACCATTCTCTACTTACTCCTTACGTTAAGTCCGGCCATTCTAAGGTCCGGTATACGTACCTTCTACCTGTTTGTACTCTGCGTGTTGGATCCCTGTCCCGATCCTGACACCACCATGCCATGGAGCACACCCGTGCCAAAATGTTTGGGCTCGAGGGCACGGCTGACTGCAAACATAATCATCTGCTTCCCGACTACTCCCGCCACACAGCCATATCACAGGGCAGACAGCCTGTCCACAATAAGTTTGCATGTCTGACCTGAGCAGCACTAGGTGGCTCATACCTACAATTCACATTACGATTAGACCACAATGATCGCACCAACACACCAACACACCCGGCCTCGGTAATCCACAACAACTGACTATATTATATAAGGTCAGTGTAAAACGGATGTAACACAATTAAATGAACCACAACGTTAGAGAATCCAAGAATGAATATTGTTATCAACTGTAACGCATTGCTACTGTTTACTCCTCTGCGCAGGAGAAAGACTTACGTTCCTGTGCTGTACCAATAAAGCATTATTTCAAACAAAAGAGCATGGAGATAGTGAGATTCCAGGTAGCTTCATCTTCCAGGAACTGAAGAGAAGAAGAAAAATTAGCACCAAGGAGTGAGAGATTTTGGTAAGCCCTCACTCCTAGGAGCCACAATGCTGCAATAAATCACAATATGTTATAATTATTATTAATATTATTTATAACGTGCCAACAAATTTCACAGCACTCTGTGTCCTTTCCATGGTGTAAAAGGAAAACTCTTAGTTTCTATCTAAAATAAGAAACCTTAAGACCTTAAAGGGACATTATAGTCACCAGAACAACTACAGCTTAACTTGTAGTTGTTCTGGTGAGTATAATAGTTCCCTTCAGGAATTTTCATGCAAACACTGTGTTTTCAGAGAAAAGGGGACACCTCCAAGTTGCCACTTCTTACTTGGCCACTGGAGGGGCTTCCTCGCTCAGGGCTGCACAGTAAGCAGCCCTGCCGTTCAGTATCCGTACGCTCTGCATGGAGACACTGAATTTTCCTCATAAAAATGCATTGATTCAATGAATCTGTATGAGGAGGTCCTGATTGGCCAAAATGGCATTTGGCCCGGCCCCGTGCCGATTTTAGCCAATCCAATGCTTTCCCTATGTAAAAAAGGGGGCAGAGCCAGCGGACCCGTACAGCGCGGGAAATAAGGTGAGTTTTATACTTTTATAGTGGGGCTATGGGGGGGAGGGGGGGGAGGGGGGAGGGAAATCCATCTGTTACGACACTCACCGCCTGGAGAGTGAAGCCGCCGTTTAGCCGATATTCCCTTTTCTCCAGAAATGCAATTCCAGCATAACCGATCATAAAACTCCCGACCGGAGCATATGAACACGGTAACTCCCGATCAGCAATCCATTCGAAATCCTTCCACAGCTATAAATAAACGAAAACGCTGTCCCAATAGTCAATCCCTCCACAAACGAGACAAAGCTCCGTTTTGAAGGTCAAGCAGAATGTGTTTAATGGGGGCTACCTGCCCAGTATTTATGCAGGTCTCCACCAGGTAGACACTCCCCTAGGGGACCTGGTGGAAGACTGTAAAATATATTACACAGTAGCCAATCGAAGTGGCTATAACACAAGCCCTCCCCATTTTACCCATAATACATCTCTTCCTATCCCGGAGATAATTAGGGAGAAACCTAATTAACTCCGAGGATAGGAACCATCGCCATTTTAAACACAACACACAAAATGCAATAAAATACATAAAATCCGAAGTACCGAAGATATAGTGTTCGTGCAACGTATCCCCAGATAGCCTAAATCTGAGGGCATATTCCTGCCGAATAGCGCTCAGATCCGAAGTACACAGTCCAATCGCCATGGAGTCAAAGTCTCTCATAAGTCTTTCGGTGTACGAATGACTCCATGGGACGGCTATCTGGGTAAGTTCATACGGATGAAGAAAACCCCCGAACGGAACAGGGTTCGTATGCCTCCAAGGGAATAGAAGGAGAGACGGCCGTCTCCAGCGGTGTTCGGTAGATAAAGAGTCCGTTTTTAGATCCATGGGTTTTGCACCGAACACCGCTGATTCGCCTCGTGTCCAAAATGGCCGCCGCCTCGTGGTCGGCATACGAACGACGACCACCCGTACGAAATGGAATGGAGAGGTGTTTGCGGTTAACCACACGTTCTAATTTGTGGTCAAGGTGTTAATGAGCCGCACACTCCTCTCCTGGGTGGCCGATGTTCGGTAGTTTTACTCGGTACTTTAGGAAACGAAAAACCAACAGCGTACGGACAGGAAATACACGAATCCAATGGAAACAGATGAACCCGCAATACAGGTCTATGCAGCAGGGTTCGTCACACGGCTCCCCCCTTGTGGAACACTCCGGCAGACCCGGCTTGGCCCTTTAGCGGGTCAACGTGGGGATGACCGGACTAGGAAGTAGCAAGGACGTCGGTTTGCCGGGATAACCCATCTGCATTCCCATTCTGCTTACCGGGTCGGTAGCTGATGGTGAAGTTATATGGTTGTAATGCTAAACTCCACCGCAGCAGTCTACCATTGTCTCCCGAGACCCGGTTAAGCCAAACAAGGGGATTGTGGTCCGTGATAAGGGAAAATTCCTGTCCATACAAATAGGGGCTCAATTTCTTCAATGCCCAGACCAGGGCCAAACATTCTTTCTCCACTGCCGCATAACTCACTTCCCGGGGTAACAGCTTTCGACTGAGGTATGCGACAGGGTGTTCTCCTCCATCTTCCCCGACCTGGCTTAGCACAGCCCCCAGTCCATACATGGAAGCATCTGTATGGACGAGAAAACGTTTGTTAGGAAGGGGGGCAGCCAGGACAGGGGCATTCACGAGGGCCTGCTTAAGTGCTTGAAACGCAGCTTCACAAGCTGGAGACCACAGGACCTGCTTAGGGAGGTTCTTCTTAGTCAGGTCTGTCAAGGGTTTAGCTATCGAGCTATAGTCGGGGACAAAGCGTCTGTAATACCCTGCAGTCCCTAGGAAGGCCAATACTTGGGTCTTGGTTATAGGTGTGGGCCAGTTCGCTACTGCCTCTATCTTGGCCGGCTCTGGTCTCTGGCTCCCACACCCCACCCTGTGACCCAAGTATTGTACCTCAGCCATGCCTAGATGACACTTCTCTGGCTTCAACGTCAGGCCAGCGGCCCGAATTTTATCCAGTACTACCCCTACGTGTACCAGGTGTTCCTCCCAGGACTCACTGTAGATCGCAATATCATCCAGGTAGGCACAAGCAAATTCCTGGAAGCCATCAAGGAGCCTATCCACCATCCGTTGGAAGGTAGCTGGGGCGTTCTTCATCCCAAATGGCATAACCTTAAATTGGTATAAGCCAAAGGGGGTGACGAAGGCCGACTTGGGGATGGCGTCCTTGGCCAGGGGAATCTGCCAGTAGCCCTTACACAGGTCTATGGTGGTCAGGTAGCGTCCCCTGGCAATGCGGTCTAATAACTCGTCTACCCGTGGCATCGGGTAGGCGTCAGTGGTGGTCCGCTCGTTGAGCCTCCTGTAGTCCACACAGAACCGGGTGGTCCCATCTTTCTTAGGCACCAGGACTACAGGGGAGGCCCAAGGGCTATCGGAGTGCTCGATGACCCCAAGCTGGGTCATCTCCTCTATCTCCTTCCGCATTCCTTCCCGGACTGCTTCAGGGATACGGTAAGGGGGCTGTCGTAAGGGGTTCTGTCCAGGGGTCTCTACCTTATGTACAGCTAGGTTAGTGTAGCCGGGTTCTTGGGAGAACGTCGCCTGCTTCTCCCACAGAAGCTGTTTCGCCTGTTCCTTCTCCGCGGGGCTTAACCTGTCCCCTAGCTGTACGAGCTCAGTCAGATCCGTCTGGGCACCTCTGGCTAATAGGTCGGGTAAGGGTAAGCTTTCGGTATCGTCTGCAGCGGGGGCACACACTGCGGCTACATCCTCAGGTCGTTCCTGATACTCCTTTAGCATGTTCACATGAAAGGATCGCTGGATCCTGTCATCTGAACAGCTGGCTATAAGGTACGTAGTATCGCACACCTGGGCTAATACTTTATACGGGCCCTGCCAAGATGCCTGCATCTTGTTCGCCTTCACAGGTTTGAGCACTAGTACCTTCTGCCCAACCTGGAATACTCGCTGTCGGGCACCCCGATCGTACCATTCCTTCTGTCTCCCCTGGGCCACCTGGAGATTCTCTCTTACCATCAGAGACAGTTTCTCCATGCGGTCCCGAAGTTCCAGAACATACGGTACTATGGGGGTACCTTCCTGCTCTGTCTCCCCCTCCCAGTGGCCTCTAATGAGATCTAGAGGTCCGCGGACCCTTCTCCCATAAAGCAGCTCAAAGGGGGAGAACCCAGTAGATTCCTGGGGCACCTCTCTGTAGGCAAACAACAGATGAGGCAGGAATCGCTCCCAGTCTCGGCAAGTGTCAGAAAAGGTCCTCAGCATCTGTTTGAGGGTGCCATTAAATCGCTCGCAGAGACCGTTAGTCTGTGGATGGTATGGGGAACTAAGTATCGGTTTAATGCCGCATACCCTCCACAGCTGCTGGGTGAGCACAGCGGTAAATTGGGTTCCCTGGTCGGAGAGAATCTCTTGAGGGAACCCGACCCTGGTAAAAATCCTAACCAGGGCATCAGCAACTGTCTCTGCCTCTATGTTAGACAGCGCTACTGCCTCTGGATAGCGAGTGGCATAGTCCACCACGGTGAGAATGTATTTCTTACCAGATGGACTAGCCCTGGCCAGTGGACCCACAATATCAACGGCTATGCGGGCAAAGGGCTCCCCAATAATAGGCATCGACATAAGCCTACCTTTTGGGTGGTCCCCCCGCTTCCCTACCCGTTGACAAGTGTCACACGTGCTACAATATATCCGCACAGCCTGGTTAATTCCTGGCCAAAAAAAGTTCTGCATAATCCTATGGCCTGTGCGGCGGGACCCTAGATGTCCGGCTAGCGGGACATCATGCCCTATCCGCAGAATCTCCCGCCGGTATTTCGCGGGCACTACCAGCTGTCGATTCGGCGGAGGGGCAACACTTTTCTGGGACGGCTTAGGGATCCGATATAACCTGTCCCCCACCCACTCATACCGCTCCCCCTCTGCTCCTTCCTCTCCAGTGTCTGCTCTGCCTCTATACCTCTGGAGAGATGGGTCTGTCTGGGTTTCCCTCCCGAACTCCTCCGGGGAATCCCAACTAGCTAACGTCGGCCCTGGGGTGTCAGTCGGGGAATCGGTTCTTACCTGGGTCTCAGCAGCAGGTGGGCCGGTTCCAGCAGCACGGGTCTGAGCACGGGTAGTCACTGGGTTGGCTTCGCCAGGTCCCATAGTAGCATAGGCGGAAATCAAAGGGGCCAAATCATTTCCCAGCAAAACATCGGCAGGCAAGTCCTTCATAACCCCCACATTCACATGTCCAGCTCCCGCTCCCCAGTCCAAATGAACCCGGGCAACAGGCAGACGGAACACGGCGCCTCCTGCCACCCTTACTGCCACAGTATTCCCGGTGTGTTGGTGTTCCGAAACCAGGTTCTTTTGAAGTAAGGTCATAGTAGCTCCGGTGTCTCTTAGACCAGTGACCTCTTTCCCGTTCAACTTAACGGTCTGCCTGTGGTGTTGGCGGTTGTCCTGCTGAGCTGCGTGAACTGGGTCTGCTTCGTGAAGGAAACCCCAAAACTCCTCCTGCTCAAGGCAGTGAGCAGAAGGCTGAGGTGGCTGCTGGGCTCCGCCGGCTGGGTTTCTCCAGGATGGTGCTTGGTTGGCGTGGTTTAAAGGGCATTCTGGTCTTTTATGTCCCATCTGCTTGCACCCAAAGCACTGGACCTGGTTGGAGTAACCCCGTTTGTTGAATCGGGCTGACTGCCCATGGTTGGTTGCTGGCGGTATAGCGGGGGTACGTTGTGCTGGGGGGTGATATAGGTTGGTGGTTGGAGGTGCTGCCGGTTTGTATTCCACTCGGGCAGGGACCTTGGCTGCTGTCTGATCGAGCTTACGGGCATCAGTGTATTCGTCAGCCAGACGAGCAGCTTCATGGAAGGTAGCGGGTTTACGGTCCCTGACCCACTCTCGAACTCCTGCAGGTAATTTGTCAAAGCAGTGTTCTAGCAGGAACACTTGCAGCACCTCTTCCCCAGTTACCGCTCGACACCCTGCCATCCAGTGGGTTGCCGTGCGGTGTACCCGGCATGCCCATTCCACATAGGAATCACCAGCCTGCTTATTATTGTCTCGGAATCGCCTCCGGTACGCCTCAGGGGTAACAGCGTACCGGGTCAAAAGGGCATCTTTTACTGTCCGGTAGCTAGTGAGTTCCTCCTCTGGGATGGCCCGAAAAGCTTCACTGGCCCGGCCGGATAATTTCCCAGAGAGGATAGGAACCCATTCTTCTGCGGGCACCTGGTGTAAAGCACACTGTCGTTCAAAGTCCGCCAGGAACCCGTCTATCTCTCCTTCAGTCTCAATAAAGTTTTTAAAAGCAGCAAATGGTACTTTTTTCTTCCCATTGTTATTATGGGGTACCTCCGCTGCTGCAGCTCCGCTTCTCTGGAGCGCCTGTTGTGCTGTTACTGCGGCTTGTACTTGAACCACAATATCCGCTGCAGGGTTGGGGCCAAAGTGTGCCAGCCTTATCTGAACTGCCCGGTTAAATGCTATTTCCTCGGGTGTTAGATCCAGCAGGCCAGGCACATTAGCTATCTCCCTTCCCTGTGCTGTATCCATCTCCACCAATATAGCAATAATCTCTCTTTTCTTGAGATTGCTCGCTGATCGTCCTCTGCGCTCCAAAATGTCTTTAAGGGTAGCACGCCTTAACTCCTCATATTGCATTTCCAATCCGGGGTGTGTAGCTGGCCTTCAGGGCGGTGGGATTCATCCCGTCGCTTGCCACCAATTGTTACGACACTCACCGCCTGGAGAGTGAAGCCGCCGTTTAGCCGATATTCCCTTTTCTCCAGAAATGCAATTCCAGCATAACCGATCATAAAACTCCCGACCGGAGCATATGAACACGGTAACTCCCGATCAGCAATCCATTCGAAATCCTTCCACAGCTATAAATAAACGAAAACGCTGTCCCAATAGTCAATCCCTCCACAAACGAGACAAAGCTCCGTTTTGAAGGTCAAGCAGAATGTGTTTAATGGGGGCTACCTGCCCAGTATTTATGCAGGTCTCCACCAGGTAGACACTCCCCTAGGGGACCTGGTGGAAGACTGTAAAATATATTACACAGTAGCCAATCGCAGTGGCTATAACACAAGCCCTCCCCATTTTACCCATAATACATCTCTTCCTATCCCGGAGATAATTAGGGAGAAACCTAATTAACTCCGAGGATAGGAACCATCGCCATTTTAAACACAACACACAAAATGCAATAAAATACATAAAATCCGAAGTACCGAAGATATAGTGTTCGTGCAACGTATCCCCAGATAGCCTAAATCTGAGGGCATATTCCTGCCGAATAGCGCTCAGATCCGAAGTACACAGTCCAATCGCCATGGAGTCAAAGTCTCTCATAAGTCTTTCGGTGTACGAATGACTCCATGGGACGGCTATCTGGGTAAGTTCATACGGATGAAGAAAACCCCCGAACGGAACAGGGTTCGTATGCCTCCAAGGGAATAGAAGGAGAGACGGCCGTCTCCAGCGGTGTTCGGTAGATAAAGAGTCCGTTTTTTGATCCATGGGTTTTGCACCGAACACCGCTGATTCGCCTCGTGTCCAAAATGGCCGCCGCCTCGTGGTCGGCATACGAACGACGACCACCCGTACGAAATGGAATGGAGAGGTGTTTGCGGTTAACCACACGTTCTAATTTGTGGTCAAGGTGTTAATGAGCCGCACACTCCTCTCCTGGGTGGCCGATGTTCGGTAGTTTTACTCGGTACTTTAGGAAACGAAAAACCAACAGCGTACGGACAGGAAATCCACGAATCCAATGGAAACAGATGAACCCGCAATACAGGTCTATGCAGCAGGGTTCGTCACACCATCTAAATGGTGGGTTTAGCACTATAGGTTCAGGAATACATGTTTGTGTTCCTGACCCGATATTGATCCTTTAAGAACTTATTCAGCACTGAGGAAGACTTTTTAACTAGTCAAAACATGTTTGCTAAAGGACTTGTTTTGCGTTTATTGCGGTAGTGTATATTGCTCTACCTCAATTTATTACACACTGCTTCTAAATAGTCCTATCTTGTATACTATAAGTTTTTATATTTAATAAAATATTTTGAAAAGCTACTTCACGCTGCCTGTTGGTGAATATTCAAAGCCATTATTGGCACCTTGAAGCTTCCTATACAGAGCCTGATACGGCTCTACACTGATATTACTTATCATTCACACATATATATGTATATGACTTACATTATGTATATTTGCATTGTTTTTTAGATTCCTGCTGGCTAATTATTGCTATGCTCCTTACTGCTTTGCATTTGGAAATTTAACATCCCGTATTTTTGAGAAGTATAATTTTATTAACCACTGGGTGGTGTATGTTACTGTTTTTTTTTTACAACTACTGTCTTTTGTTTATATATGCATTGTAAGATGGTTGGGGATACACCTAAAGCCATACACATACTGTATACGTTTTTGTGAAGCGCCTATACACCTACTGTTACATTTTTTTTCTCTTATAATGAATTTTGCCCAAATTACACAAAGGACATATCATTACATTTTGATTGTCAAAGTCAATGCTGTATTTTGGTCTATAGTGAAAAACTGTCCTGTTATGTATCGGGTTCTAAACATACTGCAAATAATTAAGGAGGATGAAATTGAGCAATTTATCAGAAAACAAAGTGCATGGTACACGTGGCATTTTGGGTAGATGGTGACACTGATCATCTGGAGGCTCAGCAGAGTTAAGTGTGTTTCTATATACCGGTAATGCAAATGCCAACCTACCAAATCCTTCATTAGTATTTACTGGGGTGAGGAAATAAAAAGGATGCCAGTTCCTTTTTAAAGCGGCATTGTATCCTTCTGGGGTCTTTGCATATTTAGCAAAGACCCCCAATGACGACTTTGCCGCTTGCAGTGCAGTGGCTCAGGGGGGCAGCAGTAGGTAAGTTTTACTTTCCTGGAACTGTCCCTTCTGCGCCAGGAGTTCATCTGCCTGGAGCCCACCAGTGCCAGTGTTAATCCTAAAAAGTACATACAGCATATTATTTTGAGCTTTATTGCAGTGGAGCTCTGTGATTCTCTTTAGTTAAAAACAAGTGATAGCTGGGGCTATAAGTCATTTAATCACTCACCGAGTCTGGGGAAAGAAACTCTTTTTCTGTTCCTTCTTCAGGCTCGCTTCAAATGCTGGTTTACTGTCGTCTCTCTGCTGGAAAGCCCCCATATGACCTTTTAGGGGCCTCGCTTACGTTGCTGTCAGGCAGAAGATTAATGAGCCCAACACAGGACCAAAGTAACTTTGAGCCTCTGCTTCTCCTGACTGTGTGAAAGTCACAATTAAAGCGACACTAAACCGGTAGGAATACAATGTATTCCTAACTCCCGCTACAAGGGTTTAAATAGGTACTTACCTTTTCTCCCTTGAAAGTGCCACTCTCCTTGTTGAAGCTCCACCTCTTTGGCTGAGATCATTGAAATCGATTATCTCAGCCAATCCAATGGCTGGGAGACTTGTGCGCATGCACTGCAAAACAAAGTTGTGCTGTGCCAATCAGATGGACTCTCTGATTGAAATAGCGAAGTTTTACTTCACTATTTTGCGGAAGCACCTCTTGTAGTTGTTAGTTTAACAGTCACTGCAGAACAGCAATGTTTTCAGCTGCAGGGTTAAAATGGGGGGCTCTTGGTACCCTGACCACTTCATTGAGATTGATTGGTCTAGGTGCCTATAGTGTTCCTCTAAGGAGCAGCCAGAGAGCTTAGAGTTAAGCCAGAAATCTTGGAGACCCTGCTTCCCCAACCTGTCATCACCCCTAGTGGCAGGCTTGTTCTTACTGCACCTATGCTGTGTAGCCTATGTTTCTTTAGTTTGGCTGTGTAGGAGGCAGAGAGCAACACTGAACCTGGCCCATTCCATAGGGCACTTTTTTTTTTTTTTTTTTAATTCTTTATTTTATTGTGCATAAACAATACAAGTAGACAGGCAATGCCACAACAGCTGTTGCTTGCGTTCAGGACAACATTGAGAAACATTTGCTTGGCATATCTAAACAGTGCACATTTTATGTTTTGTTGTAAGATCGTCAAGGGTAAGGACAACATGTCAGTTATCTGGCAGAGTAGAAGACAAGCTATTCGGACAAACATACTGACTTTTTATGAGTTGAAAGGGTCACAGGCTTAGTTAAGGTTTGTCGTATGCAAGTTAAAAATAAAAAAGAAAAGAGAAACATACTCAACGAGAAATCATTATTAAACGTAGGATAAACGGTCTAGGTATCTGCTTCCAGAAGGTACATTTATACGCCTGTTATAAGCAATCATGAACCTATGAATCGAGTTGCTCAGGTCATACAATAACAGAAGTCACTGAGTTTAACGCTTATATGCAGCACTGTCTACTGAGGCTGGTCCGAGGACCTTACTTGTATGGCAAAATATACTTTTAGTGACAACTTGCACCAAGAGGTAAAACATTAAAGAGGATAAAATGAAGTAATAAGGTGAACCAGCATTCCAACGTGTGTAAAGGAAGTAATGCTTACTACAATATTGGAAATTTACAGTTGGTGCCTAGATTCCTGGTAGTCTGTCTCATGTCTAAGTATAGTAAACATGCCGGTATAGCTGAGAACTTCTGACTATGCTATATAACGATTTGTCTCAGCATGGATGTTTGAGAGACCTTGCAATACCGTGAGGATGAGCAACAAGGGAAGAAATAAAAACTGTGAGGTACTGCAAAGCTTGCATTAGGGGCTTATCCCTGCTAACCAATGCCTAGTGATGGCAGAGTATATCCAACGCTTCACTTTGCTAGAGGAGCTACGCTTATATATGAATCTGAAACTCAACATCGTTGCTAGAGTAGTGCAAGAACCCTGCTATGGGCGAACCGCTTAAAGGACCACTCTAGGCACCCAGACGACTTCAGCTTAATGAAGTGGTCCGGGTGCCAGGTACCTCTAGGATTAACCCTTTTTTTAACCCCTTAAGGACCAAACTTCTGGAATAAAAGGGAATCATGACATGTCACACATGTCATGTGTCCTTAAGGGGTTAATAAACATAGCAGTTTCAGAGAAACTGCTATGTTTATAATGAGGGTTAATCCAGCCTCTAAATCCTCTAGTGGCTGTCTCATTGACAGCCGCTAGAGGCGCTTGCGTGATTCTCACTGTGAAAATCACAGTGAGAGCACGCAAGCGTCCATAGGAAAGCATTGTAAATGCTTTCCTATGCGACCGGCTGAATGCGAGCGCGGCTCCTGCCGCGCATGCGCATTCAGCCGATGACGTCGCGATCAAGATGGAGAGGAGGAGGAAAGCTCCCCGCCCGGCGCTGGAAAAAGAGGTAAGTTTAACCCCTTCCTCCCCCCAGAGCCCGGCGGGAGGGGGTCCCTGAGGGTGGGGGCACCCTCAGGGTACTCTAGTGCCAGGAAAACGAGTATGTTTTCCTGGCACTAGAGTGGTCCTTTAATGTAATTGCGTATCATTGGTGCTAACATGGAGAGGTGGCCTAAACAGTGGGTTGTAGAGTAGAACATAAAAGTAAAAGTATAAGGGAAACATCAAATGAAAATGAGAAACCACAGGGAAAGTTATAACATTTACAGGTAGAACCCGTAGGAGGCCTCTGTAGTGTCTAGAGTCCCGGTCAGCCTACCCCCGCAAGAGGTATAACGCAGTCCCACTCTGGTGCCTTTGCGAGTCCTTGTCTTGGTCGCGGCTTGTGTTCAGGGGGTGCCCCGAGATGTGGGTGTGGGACATTGTTGGTCTTACCCGGCGTTGCCGCCATTTTGGGCCCCGTGCCTCGCCAACTCCACTCCCGGTCTGATGGCACTCTCTTTTCAGGCAATGTGGTTTCCAGCCGGTAAGCCTTCTGCTTGCCCGTGTGCCCCAAGCTCTGAGATCCTCCGCACTTCCGCGCCCCGTCAGCCATCGAGTAGCACAGTTCGTGAGTCGGTCTGGGCCCAGAGGGTCCTCTTTGTGGCTTTAGGCGTCGCTGTAATATGGGCCTCCTCAGGCAGCGTGGAGCGCGGCGTCGGACTTTGCCGGATCGGCGGTATGGCGGGAAGGCCGGCTTGTCTTGGCGCCCTGCTTCGGTAAGTAAGGGCGTTTGGTGATTGCGCAGGTGCTGTTTCGCTTGATGGGAGTGGGTGGGTGATGCCCGCCTTGCGGGAGTGATTGGTCGTGGCGAGGCAGGTGGATTCAGCTTACCCACCAGCTTTCTCCAGAATGCCTCGAAGTGGTGGTTTATTCGAGTGAGGATGTCGTGTGAGTGGTCGTTGAGGTCGTAGGCAAACGCTGTGTCCGCCATCTTAGGGAGGTCTCCGTTTGTTGCCTTCGGCGGTGTTCCCCTTCTCCTCTCACTTAGGGTTGCCACCTCAGGGTGGACCGGTCCGAGGGGGGGGTAGCAGGGCTTGCTCGTGTGGTGGGCAGCTTTAGGGTGCCTCCAGGACAGGGTAGCGGCCGCCTCCCCCGCCCGCGGCAGACCAGGCCACATTGTCGGTCGTGGTTTCATCTGGCCCCAATCCGGTTGCTTAGGAGCCCATTGTGTGCCCACCATCGCGGTTGGCATGTGGGTGCCCGGCAGAGTTGGTTGTGTCACTTGGGTGAGCAGATAGCCGCTGGTTTTATCAAGCTTTTGCGGGAGCTCATGGAAAGCACATCTATCCGCCATGATGGTCAGGCCCCGCCCCCCCATAGGGCACTTTTTACTGCAGTTTAATTCCAGCCTCCCACTGGATCCTTGTGCAGGAAGTGTGCAGGACAGTTCTACAGAGCTTCAGTGATGAATAGAAACACAACCTGCCAGCCACAGAACAGGAGACCCAGTGCTAATAATAAACTATATGTAAATTTAGACTTGGGGCTTGTCAGGAGCCCATTCATGACTCCAGTGTGGGTTAGCCACCCTCCCATAGCAACACCCCTGAGTGCATTTATTTGTCACAATTAAGAGCTAAATACTGAAATTACAGAGATGGCACTGCCTTGGAATTTAATTGCATGTCATTGAAAAAGGTATTAGAAGATGGTTTATAGAATAACCACCTCCCATTTGCTTTTGCCATCTTATCTGATTGTCCCTTTTTGGGAAATCTCATTGCTTGAATATCAACATATGAACTTTGTGACATTTGTCACTTCGTGCCATATTGTCTGGCAAAGTATGAGAGGTAAAGTCATGCACTAATAAGGGAATCATCACAGCAACTACAGAGCATGCACTGTAGTTGTTTTGAAAGAAAACTGGAGAATGGAGGTTCTCCTGCTCTTCACCTGTCAATCAACACTCCTAGACATTTCTAACATTCTACCAGATGTATAAACCTGGAATACTCACAATGGTAAGATGATTTGACTCCTCTTTTAAAGAATGGAAGGGTTATGTAAAATACATACTACAAAGCTGCATTAAAGTATACGTCGTTAACTCTGAATTGTTATTAATGCTGTATAGGTAAAATGTGCAGAATATTGTACACACAGGGCTCATCCATGGGAGTTCTTGAGTTAGCAGCCCTGATTGGTAAGATTCCAGACCAAAATTTTTCCGCAGACCTCATTGTGCTACAGGTGATATTTGGTATTTAGCCAAACATTATGATTATTTAATGGAAAATCATCTACAGTAATAGCTTAATTTATTTGCACTTCTTGCCTTGCTACATCTTTGCTTTTATGACAGACTAGATATGTTTCCGATTGTTTTTTTATAAAAATATTATTAAATTTGCTTTCAGAAGCCGACTATTCATTATATTGTTTTACCTGTCAAGTAATGTCATTTTGAAGGCATTAAAGATATTACTTTATTAATATTTTATCACAGCAAGTGAGAGTGAATAGCTGGTGATCTCAGCCAATGAGCTGGCCCTGCATGACAAGACTGTGCTCTGGGAAGCTAATGGAAGCTCTGTTCAGGATCTTCAGGCTCTCCTTGGGCCTGTGACCGACTTCTGACCACAGATAAATTCTAAAACTAATTGCAATAAGTTTGACTACTAATTCTAGGAGGCACAAAGACACTCCTAGTACCCTAATCAATACAGCAGGCCTTAGTGGTTATGATGCTTTGAATGTAGCTTTAAAGACATATGCATCACTTTGAGACAACTGTCTCATTCAATAGCTATTGCTTTGAATGTGGCAGTTGCCTCACTCTGCGGGCTGAAAAAACAGGTAAATATGTTTACCTGCTTCTTCTTTCTTATGCTTTTCAGACCCACTCCACGGTGAACACAGCTCTAACCAATCGATGTTCTCTCCCTAGGAATGCTGTAAAAGTGTACTGGGCACGTCTGACAGAATAACGCATGTGTAAGTGATCTCTTGACCTTGCAACATTCTGACAGAGGAGAATAGAGGGTGTCTGATCAGTGTGATTCATGCAGAGCAGGCTTCAGTATCAGGTTTCTCTCTCTTGTGGCTGCAAAATGATGCCTTGTTTCTGTCCTTAGTGGGCTGGGTCTTAAACTGAGAGGGTGGGAACATGGAGGGTGATGGCGGAAAAAAACTCCTCTAGCTGAGAGCAGGGCCGGATTAACATAGGGGCTGATGGAGCTGCAGCTCCAGGCCCAGGCCCATGGAATAGGCCCATTGGTTTTAAAAAAAAAAAAAAAAATTTTTTTTTTTTTTTTTACACACTACTCCTAGGGTTGCCAGATATTTCTCATGTATTTCTTAGTGTTGCCAGGTATTTCTCAGAAGTATTTCTCAGGTATTTGAGGCTGCCTAGCTGGTGCCGGCATTGCAGTAATACCGGCAATACAAATGTCTGTTGTATAAACATAGATTATTCTGCAATACCAGCGCCGGCCAGTAGGGGTCGCTGTTTGTGTGGAGAGATGCAGTGATAAGAAGTTACGGCATCTCCCTCCCTGCCTCTCTCTACTCACTGATCCGCGGGGGAGCAGCTCTGCACAGAGAGTCCAGACAGCAGCTCCGAGACATGGGGACGCTGAGACATTGGGACACTGGGGAACATGGGGACCCTGAGCATGGACGTCCGCAGGAATTTTTCCATGGGGGGAGGGGGGGGCATAATTGTAATGACATCCATGCTTGGCCCCTTTTTGACAGTGTCATGAAAGGGAAGGAGCATAATCATTTTCACATAAAGCAAGGATGAATAGCGTTTTCACAACTATGGTGTTAGGAATATATGTTTGTATTCCTGACACTATAGTGTTCCTTTCATCAAATTACAGGAACATTCTGGTCACCATAACAATTTTATCTAAATGAAAATGCTGTGATGCAAAGAGGCCCCTGGGTGCTCTTTCATTGAAGGGGTGAAACCGCTCTCAAATGGTTTACCCCCAAAGGCTTCCTTCAGCTCCAGATCTCCAGGTCGCTCAGTGGTATTCGACTTCTGAAACAGAGTGTCAGGAAGTGCAGATTGACGTTGGGCATGGGTGCCGCTGATTGGCTAGAGTGGTCAGCTGACACTCTAAGCCAATCACTAGTTCCCGATTCCTAAAAATGTTTTAGCCAACAATGTTTTAGCCAATCAGCGGCACCCCTACCCAGCGGCCCTCTGTGTTTCCTGACACTCAGTAAATAAAAGTGAACACATTAACACTGATATTGTTTCCTGCTCCCTCTTCCTACTCCTTGCTGCCCCTTCCTACTCCTTGTTGCCCCTTCCTACTCCTTGCTGCCCCTTCCTGCTCCTTTCTGCCCCTTCCTGCTCCTTGCTGCCTCTTCCTACTCCTTGCTGCCTCTTCCTACTCCTTGCTGACCCGTCTTGCTCCTTTCAGACCCTTCCTACTCCTTGGTGACCCCTCCTGCTCCTTGCAGACCGTCCCTACCCCTTCCTGCATCCCCTTCCTATTCCTTGCTGACCCCTCCTGCCTCTTGCAGACCATTTCTACTCCTTGCTGACCCCTCCTGCTCCTTGCTGCTCCTTCTACTTTACCCTCCTGCTCCATGAAAACCTTTCGACCCCTTCCTGCTTCTTGCTGCCCCTTTCTATTCCTTGCTGACCCCTCCTGCCCCTTGCAGAACCTTTCTGCTCCTTCTACTTTACCTTCCTCTATGCGGTCTCCCCCCACCCCCCATCCCTCACTTACCTGCTCTGTAGGCTGCCTCTGTGCTGCTCCCCTGCGGTTTCAGTCATGAGAGAGAGGCAGGGATAAGCTGTAGCTTCCTGCCTTTCTCAATTCACAGTGCCGCCTACTGGCCAGCGCTGGTATTGCACTGTATTCTCACACTAAAACGAAAAATAGCAGCACAAGCTGAAAAATCCGGGAGGGGGGGGACAAGTACCCCCCTTTACCACCCCCATTCAGACGCCCATGACCCTGAGACACTAGGGACACAGTGGCCCCATGTCTCCCAGTGGCCCCTAGTCTGTGTCCCCATGTCTCCCAGCCACTGTCCCTAGTGGCTCAGTGTCCCCATGTCTCCCAGTGTCCCCATGCCTCTAAGTGTCCCCTAGTGTCCTAGTGACATCAGGACACTGGGAGACATGAGGACACAGACTCTAAGGGACACTGGGAGACATGGGGATACAAACACTAGGGGACACTGGGCGACATGGGGACACTGAGAGGCATGGAGACACAGGGAGACATGGGGACACTGGGCGACTTTGAGACATAGGAGACATGGCAGTGTCCCCATGTCTCCCAGCCAGTGTTCGTAGTATCTCAGTATCCCCATGTGTCCCTGGTGTCTCTCAGTGTCCCTAGGTTTATTGGACACCGCAACGTTTTGACCTGTACCCAGGTCTTTATCAAGTCTCCAATGTCCCCTATGTATCAGTGTCCCCTATGTATCAGTCTCTCAGTGCCCCATGTCTCTCAGTGCCTGTAGTGTCTCTGTGCCCGTAGTGTCTGTGTCCCCTAGTATAAAAGAAAAAAATCTCAGGCACTCACTGTGATAGCTTTAAGCAGGTTTATTGGACACCGCAACATTTTGACCTGTACCCAGGTTTTTATCAAGTCTCCTGTGTCCACCATATATATCTCAGTGTCTCAGTGCCCCATGTCTCCCCGTGTCCCCTCGTGTCTGTCACCCAGTGTCCCCAAGAGTCTCAGATTTCCCAGGTCTCCCAGTGTTCTCTAGTATCTGTGTCCCCATGTCTCCCAGTGTCCCAATGTCTCTCAATGTCCCCTAGTGACATGGGGACACTGGGAGACATGAGGACACAAACACTAAGGGACTGGGAGACATAGGGACACAGACATTCCCCCTTTTTGTGTATGTTCGCCCTTTCGGCCGTTCTGGTTATGTGATTTGTGTCAGTAGCCCACCATTTTACCGCATCCATTGACTTCCTGCTTTACTGGAGACTGCTGTTAGGGGGTATGGGTTTACTTGAAAGATGAAAGCATGAGATTAGCAAAGGGTATGTGTTTTCTCATAGTTGCATCCTATGAGTTTCCCTACAGCATCATCTCCATCAGATACATGACGCTTAGGAGGTAGGACTGTTTTAGTGTTTTGGTCAATAAGAGTTTGTAATTAGGCCCATCATAATTATCAGCACCAGGCCCACTGGGCTCTTAATCCGGCCCTGGCTGAGAGGTGTGCCCAATAATGCAATCTGGTCAAGTTTATAGTTAGTTTATAAACATTTTTTTACATACTTTTCAAAAAATGTCTTGCTTTACTTTGGTTTGTATATTTGTTTAAAAGTGATTGCTTGCTGGTTTAAAAAAATAATTGTCAAGTGATGTTCTTTTACATTTTTAATGTTTTATAATTCTTTATTTTTGACGTGCATGAGATTGCAAAAACAAGCTTGCAATGCCACAACAGCATTAGCAAGCACTTCAGAAACAGACATGGTAAAACTGTTGCATGGCATTCAAAACAATTGCACATTTATGTAGGAATAGAAGTAATCAAATATTGTTATCCGTTATGACTAAGATTATGTGAGCATGCTGTAAGGTTAGGTGTACAGGTTATGTATTCAGTAATATTTAAGCTACAGTTTACAAATGGTATAGACCAAGCATGTCAAACTTGCAGCCTGTAGGCACCGCGAGTGCATGCTTAGTGTTAAAGCAGAGTAGGCACCTGCTCTCCCCACATTGCAGCTCACACTTCCTGCTCCTCACTGCTCCCTCACACGCGCTGTCTGTAGTGACGCCGGGTGCCGGCATATGACATCATATTCCGGCACCCGGCATTACTAAACTGCGCCCGAGGGAGCAGTGAAGAGCAGGAAGGAGATTTACAGATAGAAGATGACTCACACCAGCTCCCAAAGGTAAGAAACAATAAATAAAATGATGTGCATGTGTAAATGTGTGTGTGTCAGTCAGTGTATGTGTGTGTCTGTCAGTGAGTGTGTGTGTGTGTGTGTTACTCAGTGTTGCATTGGCTGCGACTGGACAGGGGAGTACCTGGAGGTGGCACGCAACGCCACGTCACATTCTGACATGACATCGACGTGCTGGTTTTTGGAGGGGCTTGTTTGCCTGCCTCCTACCCTGGGACTATGGGCCCTGTGATAACCCATGTTCAAAAGTACTGTTTCTGCCCCTTGGACTTTTAACTGGAACAGATTAAAACATGTGGTGGCGACGGCCATCTTAAATTGTCCAGCAGTGTTTTGTCATCGAGTGTATGGAACTGTTTTGGGCATGGGACCATGTGCAATGTGGGGCAAAAACAAGACTTCCAGGAAATTCCTGAACCCCTGAACCGATCTGGGTGATTTTTGGATATGTTGTTCACCCAGATCGGGCTATCAGGGGATGTGACTTTGTGGGGAAATGTTGTATTGTGGGGTACTTTTTGGGGTTTGTAAAAATGTATGTTTTTTTCTGCTTAGAGTTACTTGAGTTAGTCCATTGTCTTTGCTAATTACCGTATTTATCGGCGTATAACACGCACTTTTTCTCCCTGAAAATAGGGAGAAAATCATGGGTGCGTGTTATACGCCGATATCCCACATTTACTTACCTGTCTTGAAGCGTGGGCAGTCTTCACAGCGCGCACCGCGGTACAGGAACTTAAATTTCAGGTTCCGGTTTCCGGCGGGACTGAAAGGAAGTGTGCACACTATTGTGTGCACACTTCCTTTCAGTCCCGCCGGAAACCGAGACCTGAAATTTAAGTTCCAGTACCGGCGGGACTGAAAGGAAGTGTGCACACAATAGTGTGCACACTTCCTTTCAGTCCCGCCGGAAACCGGAACCTGAAATTTAAGTTCCAGTACCGCGGTGCGCGCTGTGAAGCCGGCCCACGCTTCAAGACAGGTAAGTAAATATGGGACAGAGGGAAAGTGCACTAGGGGACACTATGGGAGGGGGGGGTCACTATGGGAGGGGGGGGGACACTATGGGAGGGGGGGACACTATGGGAGGGGGGGACACTATGGGAGGGGGGACACACTATGGGGGGTGAAGAATACTATAGGGGGGAAGAATACTATGGAAGGGGGGGAAGAATACTATGGAAGGGGGGGGAACACTATGGGATGAGGGGGGAACACTATGGGATGAGGGGGGAACACTATGGGAGGGGGAGAATACTATGGGGGAGGGGGAGAATACTATGGGAGAGGGGGAGAATACTATGGGAGAGGGGGAGAATACTATGGGAGGGGGGGAAGAATACTATGGAAGGGGGGGAACACTATGGGATGAGGGGGGGAGAATACTATGGGGGGAGAATACTATGGGGGGGGGAGAATACTATGGGAGGGGGGGAGAATACTATGGGGGGGAGAATACTATGGGAGGGGGGTGATGTAGATTAATTTAGAAATAAACAAATATGTTTAAATGTCTATCTGTTCCTGTCCAAATCTGAGATGATTAAATTGCGTATACGCAGAAGTAAGTTCACACTGACACACGGAGTTCAGGTTAAAAGCACTTCGAGAAAATTTAATGGCATCTGATTAAAAGCGGGCTCGCAGACCCTTATAAGAGCAAAATTACATCATCATTGAATATCAAGATAACAGTAAATAAACATCATTAATTGGATTAAGTGTTAAGTGGTTATGTCAATGTCCACCCATCAATATTATTAATTGGCTCAAGAACTAAGTGGTTAGCTAGGTGTCCTCCCACCAGGAGGTGGCGTTATTTTGGACACGGGTGTGGACAGATGGCTCAAGCGCCATCTTACCCAGCACGAGGCTTACTCGGTGGGAAGGGGGGCTTGGGCGTCATTTTGGGTAGTTAGTGACGTCAAACTCGTGATCAGGTTCAGGGTTCTTTTTTATGAAAGAACATTTCATACAGTCTGTTTCTCATGGCCTTGGCTATACTTTGTTACATGTTACAGGAACTCAATAAGTCCGGTGTTAGTCATGTCCTTTCTAGAAAATACAGTTTCTATTCATTATACTAAATGCTGTTAGGAAATTCTGTCATGAGATGTAGTCAAAATGGAGTTAGTACAAAAATTCAATACAGGTTTTTTAATAATTCTACATCAGGGGGAAGAATACTATGGAAAGGGGGGGGGAACACTATGGGATGAGGGGGGGGAATACTATGGGAGGGGTGGAAATTTCCTGGAATTTCCTTCTGAAAATGAGGTGCGTGTTATACGCCGGCGCGTGTTATACGCCGATAAATACGGTATATCACAGGCAGATGGTAGGGATTGTGTACACTGCATGAGAGTGACTGAATGTAAAACAATGTTTTTATTGGCTTTTTGTTCCTGTGTCCCTGTCCCCCACAAGGTCCACCTGGGTGGTAACCTTGTGGGGAAAACTGTATAAAAGACCAAGCTGTTCAATAAAAAAAATAGGGGATATAACAAAGTCTAGACCAGCACACCTATGTCTGTGTCATTAGTTATTTTATTGATACCAACACGAAGGCAGCATTATGCTCCAGTGTAGGTCTTCTCCAGGAATGCTTAAAAAACAAACAAACAACTGTTATATCAAATCAAACTTTCTATTGATGCGAATATAAACTAAAACAGATCAGTGATGAAAATGTACTGCGTTGCTCTTTAGCATTAGAATGTATCATTTCTTTGCAAGGGCAAAGATGAAGAGATGACTCCAGGCCAAGATTTATATTCTCCAATAGACATATACAGATATATTAAAAAGCCACTTACAACAACTACATACCTCAATAAAAGGACCCCGACATGCTTATGTTTGCTATGATAGTAGTATAGAACTTGGAATTGCTGATGTGGTGGGGTGGAGCAATTTGCCTTTTCCCAAAGATGCCCATGGAAGTTAAAGGAACACTGTGGGCACTTAATCAGAATAACGTTGTTATGGTGACCATAATGTCCTTTCAAATCAGTCCATAACTTCTGAATTCAACAGATTGAAACATAGAATGTGACAGCACATAAGAATCATTCGGTACGTCTAGTCTGCCCAATTTTCTAAATACTTTTAATTAGTCCCTGGCCTTATCTTAAGTCTAGGATAGCCTTATGCCTATCCCACGCATGCTTAAACTCCCTCACTGTGTTAACCTCTACCACTTCAGATGGAAGGCTATTCCATGCATCCACTACCCTCTCAGGAAAGTAATACTTCCTGAAAATATTTTTAAACCTTTGCCCCTCTAATGTAAGACTATGTCCTCTTGTTGTGGTAGTTTTTATTCTTTTAAATATAGTCGCCTCCTTTACTGTGTTGATTCCTTTTATGTATTTAAATGTTTCTATCATATCCCCCCGTCTCGTCTTTCCTCTAAGCTATACATGTTAACGGTCTCCAGTACTGCGTACAATATTCCAAGTGAGGTCTCACCAGTGTTCTGTACAATGGCATGAGCACTTCCCTCTTTCTACTGCTAATGCCTCTCCCTATACAACCAAGCATGCTGCTAGCATTTAAGTCATCTGAAATAATTACTCCTAAATCCCTTTCCTCAGATGTTGAGGTTAGTAGGGTATCAAATATTCTGTAATCTGCCTTTGGGTTTTTATGCCCAAAATGCATTATCTTGCACTTGTCCACATTAAATGTCAGTTGCCACAGCTCTGACCATTTTTCTAATTTACCTAAATCATTTGCCATTTGGCTTATCCCTCCTGAAACATCAACCCTGTTGCAAATTTTAATATTATCAGCATTACAATCATTATAGTATCTCCCCTCTACAATCTCCACCTTGAGATTCTGCTAAATACCCATATGTGTGTATGTGTGTGTGTATGTACCGGTATGTATGTATGTATTGTATCCCATGTAAATAAAATAATTTGTTATGTTCATGACAATACAAGAACACAGAGCAACTTTATACATATCTATATATGACATAACACATGTGCATGTATAAATCTCTTTTAATAAGTGAACAACATACATCATTCCCATGTAAGAAAAGTGCCTTCACAAAATGTATATTTTCAAAATAATCTTTTATACTCCTCATCATATATAACTTAAAAACTTAATTTAAAATATTTAGACATTGAATGACTGCAAAAACTATAAATACATGTGCTGATTGTGTAGACATTACACTTACATTTATATTTAACAGATCCTATTTACAATCTCTTCTACCCAGAGCAAAGGAGCACGCAGACCATATTGAACTTGGTTTGGTTCCTCCTACACTTTAGAACGTTAGTGTCCAATTCTTTCCCAGAATACACTGCCAGTCAACAGCAGCTGTAAGTCCTAGGTTGACCTCTGGTCCTAAGTAATACTCTATGGCCTGAGCTATATCTGCAGATATATTTTTTTGTGATACCTTAGGGAACTTTAAAAAAAATAAAGTTATTTCTAAAATTATGCTTCATAATGTGTAGCCTTTGCTCACAGCAGGTTCTACCTTCTTGATGTAATAACCAAATCGTCAACAACATGGCAATAGGAAGCAGCCATTTTGTTTCTCACGCATACCTCATGTGAGGTAGTTTTGTCATAGATCACTGTTTGTACAGTAATTAATACATATGCAAGTGGTATCAAGCATGTCTCCATTTGCCGAGTACTTTAAAAAAAAACAAAAAAAACCCAAAGAGGAATATTTATTTTAATTCTAACTTGGAATGTTGAATATTTCTTGTATGCAAAGAAAACGAAACTTGGAATACTGCAGTTCCACCTAGCTCTTAGAGAATTAAGGACTCTTCCTATTCCATTTTTGGTTTTCAGCTTGGAACGTTCAGCAGAACAAGCCTACTCTCAGAGGTAGAAAAGGAAGACAATTCTGTTTGGAATGAATGTCAAGAAATCATGTAAACATTGAACATATTTTTACCTGCAACCCTGAAAAGAACCTTGAATACACACAAGATAAAACTCCATTATCTAACCTTTCACCCTGCTGACCCACCAATAGGTTTTGAGTCATCTTCCACCACAACAAAGTATTTAATGCACATCATTCTAAATATGGCTTAACAATATTATTTTTGGCACACTGAATTACACAGTAGTGTTAAAGGAGATAAGTGTGTTATTTTTGGAAAGAATACTCCTATTACAGTAGTTTCACATGCTAGAAAAAAATGAGACTACAGTTATGATTTCATTTTTCTACTTTTTTTAACAAAAAAATGTCAGTGCAGAAATATGTTATTCCTTCTATTTAAGACAAGTGTATCACTACACACTTAGTGTCATTTCTGGTTCTGGAACTAGCTTGCTTGCGGTCTGACCACCCAGCCTAGGAGTACATCTCCAAGGTAGGATTTTGTTTTTTTAACTCCACAGGAAATCCGAAGACCAAAAAATTCTGCACTACGTTTTGTGAGATTCCATCATGCTTTCTTCAAATAGTGGAGTAAGTGCAAAAAAAAGTCCTCAGTGGAGTTTTAAGTGGCCAGTAGTTTTTGGAGTACGTCAGTTATTTTTGGGTTCTGTACCAAGGAACGACGTCTACGTCCATAGCCTAATGGATCCTTGGTATCTTTGTTGGAGCCATCTTTAAAGCTGTTATTTCCCAGGCGGTAGAGCATACTAGCCAAGTTCTGGACTTGGCAGGTGCCCAAGTGGCAACCACGCATGGAAATTGAGGAGATATAACGTTTTTGTCTTTGATGAAGCTGTGAGCTGGAAAAAGAGAGATACATATGGTCAGTATTTACAATTACTCAAATTTGTTAAATGGTGAACAAAAGGGGAGCTACCCTTTCTCTTCATTGAATTGGTTATAGTGCCTAGCATCCCCTGGCACTGTCCCTTCATTCAACGTTAAACCATTTTTAAAGAGTTTAACATTGAATAATGGTCCTCGGTCATCCATAGCCCAGCCCTACTGGAGGAGTGGCTAAGGCAGAGATTACACACTTCGTTGTACCCATACCGATTCATACCAGCAACAGGCTCTTTGATAGGCTGAAAGCGGCCAGCTGACACTCTCAGCCAATCACAGCCACTCATTGCTGTTAATGCTAATGCATCTTCATTTGCCCAAACAGCACAGTGGGGATAGGCTACATTGTCCCTTTAATATAACATGCAAATACTATACTACAGTCAGATATGTTACTTATGAAATACAAAGAGATGTACAGAATCCTTATTTTCACACTAATGTACATAACATGCGCAATGACTAATATTTAACATTTGTTATATTTTTTTCAATGCTTAAGTATAACAAATCTTAATGTATTAAACTATATAAGTGATATATTCTTATATTATGTGGGTTTATTATAAAACTTTCCTTACCTCAGTGGAATGTAAAAGTTCTCCATCGAATTATCGGTTTGCTTTTGGGAAGTCAATTCTGTAAGGTCATTGTCTTTGCTCAAATGTTCATCACCAACATCTCTGACAATTCTTGCAGATTCTTGAGTTTTGAAGCTTCTTAATTTATCCAACAAAGACATTACCGGGGGAGGCATTCGTCTGTAAAGGAATAATCCAGTTACTTTTTTTGTCAACGAAACCAAAGTGATCTCTTATTCAATAAGAATGTATTAAATCTGTATACACACTGTGAGGGAATCGTGGAGAGCCGGGAAAGGAATCCCAACCATATTTTAGCAGAATTTGAAAAATTCTCCAACTATTTTTTGCTTTAAATGTGAAATTCCCTTTGTCATTTCTACACAATCTGTGATTTAGGCCTTGCTTTAATATTAGATACACTTTTCAAAATGATTTCATATTTTTGGATAAACTTTTAAAATTATTTAATAAAGAATATTTAAAAAAAATCATATTTTAACATGTTGATATATTTTTTTTTATATATGACTTTATCCAAATATATAAAAATAATTCGGAAAGTTTATCCCACAATATTAAATTGAGGCCTCAATATTAAATTGAGGCCTATAAATAATTTAATATATAAACCCTCTTTTTTTTAACTTGACAATTTTGCATCTTTACCTGTCTTTGTGTTCCATCCCATGAGAACTGCACCAATTTACACTCATCACGAAAATGATGAACATCATACTGCCACAGGGAACCATGATTGTCTAACCTATTGGACAGAAAAAAAAATACATTATAGTTTAACAAATGTGTGAATTTGCATAGTTAGAATGCATTCATTTGTTTATTTAGCTAAAACGCATCGTACAGTTTTAGATACATGAAGTTATGGGTAACGCAAGATTTAATGACCGCAGCAAATCTTCATAGCTAATAGCATACCTTTATAGCTCATGAGAACTTGGCAACCATGCTTACAATCTAAAGCAAGATGAACGGATTCACTAAACTCTGAATTTAACTGAATTGAAATCTAATCAAATATAAAGGCTTAAATAGCCAAACTAACTATCGTCAAATTGGAAAATTTCTTCAAATTAGTATATATATTTGCCTAAATTTTGCAATTAAATCCACCAAAATAGTGAGTCTAGTGATTAAATCCCAATGTGAAAATTCAAAACGGGAGCTTGCTCAAATAAAATAGCTAAATCCATGTGGAATGTCAATACGATGATTTGAAATGTGGTTTGAAGCAAGAAATCAATCTATTTTCCTCCTAATTCTGTCGTACTACAATTCTCATTAATTCTCTGTCAGCTATAGCCCTGTATATCATTATCTGATTTTTTTGATAAACATATGTTGCATAATTTTAACTACTTTAAAGAAATAGGCATTTGTAGATGCAAATGAGAGGGAGGGAGAGAGAGAGAGAGAGAGACAGAGACGGTATGATAGTGAGTTCAAGATGAATGGGATACAGGATTTAATATGAGGGATGGTGAGCCTTAGGTTATAAGAAGAATAAAGGGTCCGAGTTAGTATTCAGTAGTTAGTACAGATATTTAAGAGAGAGCAGGTTGTGTGGAACTTTGTAAAATATATATTTTTAATGTTTTCTCTAAGTGCGGCATTATAGAATGCTGTATCATCTAATATCAGCACAAGCCAGATCAAGTGACTAACACAATGAACACTCCCTAATTACTGCTTTACACCTTCATTTAGTGTCTAAGGAATTCAGATGCTATTTTGCACCTGGGACAAACCCATAAAATTTATTTTTTTTTAACCACATTCTTCACATTTAATTGACTTAATGCTACTTTTCACTTTTTTCACTCTCTGGGCTTTTGTAATACGATAATAAAAAAAGTCATATTTGTCTTGAATACTAAATTTTGGTTCTTTTTCCTTTTAACTATGTTTTCATTGATTGTTTCATTGACTTTAATCACTGTATTTTCTTAGTACTTAAAGAAAAATTATTTTGAATTTGAACACGTACATAAAAATAAACATTTCTTGTAGGTTTTGCATAATAGAGCATATTACACCTGGTAGGTGCCCCCTCTCAAAAGGACAATAGTACTTGAACTATTACCAAGTTAATACATTTTCAGGGTTATTCAATGCGCATTCAAAGTAAATTTCAGGTTTAAGCCCAGTTGGAAGCATAGCTGACTTGGATACATTTTTCAATTCAATTTGACATCAGATTTGAAATTCACTTTATCTTCTCACTTTAGTAGATAAACCCTTTAACCCCTTAAGGACACATGACGTGTGACATGTCATGATTCCCTTTTATTCCAGAAGTTTGGTCCTTAAGTGGTTAAGCTTTTAACTGATTTATCTAGCTTATATGTGTTTTATCATATATGGTCCAAGCATGTCTACAGATGCTCTAATCCCCATAATGCCTTGGCTGAAGCCGATGGCAATTCTAAGTCAGCAATTTCATGAGAGGCAGGACACGTGACCCTTGGTTTGCATCTAAGGACAGACCATCTCTGTTACATGTATAATTAGAAACTTGCCCCAACAAATTGCTAGCCTTATAAAGGGTTCGTAATATTAATTATTATTATTATCATCAATTTTTTTTTAAATCGAATATTTGGGACATAAAGGGTATATATAATGCAGATTTCTTTGTTTATATTGCCACAAACCGCGATGAATGGTTGACGTGTCACCCAAGTGGCTGACCCTAAGCGTAGTGTTTTATTGCATGATTTTTTAATGATAAAAGGGTAAACGGCCCCTGCAATGTCACTATACATTATGGTTTATTCCTATTTATCCAAGAATTCTTTACACTTTTCGACAAGATAATTGAACTAGAAAAATATCTACTTATTCTTCCAGGTTGAAAATTCTATCCTAGAATCTGAAATTTCATGGTCAGTTACTAACAACTCTACATTTAGCGAACAACTAATTGTGTAAAAGACACTGCCATTGTATGTATCCCAAGATAAGACAGTGGGGCTCATTTAGTAAATTCTCAGGATCTGACATGGAATTAGTTTGTTTTAACCGAAATAGCTGAATTCAAAAATTCACTAACTCAGTGTGTTAATTTTGGGCTATAATTTGTGATATTCATGTCAATTCTCCACAATCCCCAGTTTAGGGTATAAATATCAGTAATCATGATACTATGACTACTGCATGGATTAAACTTTGATATATGCTAAAGGTAGTTCTAATATATGGTATTAAGATTGTATTATCCTAGTCAATCACATAATCTACACTATAAGTATTGCAAAGTATATGTTCGAAATAGGCTAATAATGAAAGCAGTTAAGGTTTCCCTCCCAATAGGTGCCTACTTTTTGCATGACTGGAGATTGGCTTCACTTCTACAGAGCAATCATACAGCAACCCTCCAGTTATGTTGCATCAGAAAATACATTTGATCACCACAGAATGTGCATGTGTCTACATGCTATAAAAACGTTTGCAATTAACTGTGTTTGGGGTGTGGATTGGTCTTCAACACTTCTGTAAATTCATGACCCCAAACATTTATAAACAAAGATTTTAACTTTTTATTTTAAACGTGAAAAGAAATAGCACATATATCAATAAAAGGTATAAAGGCATTCCAGCAGAAAGTCAATTAAGTTAATACAAATGTACTAAGCCTTAAAAAATATTATGTTGGGAATTTTTTTTTTTTTTTTTTTAAATCGCCAGATTTGAAAGACTTCTATACTGTCAATAAAATAATTTTTTGATACATTATATAAATTATAATTTCACTGTTATTCTTCATCTTTATTCTTTTGATATATGACTTAATTTTTTAACATAATTGCAACAAAAATGAATACAGGTAATGCAACAAGTTATATAAAAATTAGGCAGGGAAGAGAAAATATATATACTAATTTTGCAATTAGTATATATTAGAAGGTGCCTCTTACCTCTATTTGGGAGGACGTGAAAGTATGTCCTTAGAAGATCTCTATGAGCTTTTCTTGACACTTGGAGTAGATCTCACACACTCACACGAGCGATGATACTGGCAGTGTCCGTCTTTGACTGTCTTTGCCTGCAGCTGTGTTGTAGGCTCTTTTATATCTTGCTGGACCTGTTAAGACAGAAGGAGGGGGGTCACATTGTGGGTGATGATGTCAGACTCTTGCACTCAAAGAAGCATATAAACAGTACTCTGAAATGAGTCAGACATAAATTTGCTTTCTGGACAAACCAATCTACACGTAGGATTATGATTTTTTTTTTTTTGTTAGGATGAGCTTTTAAGGGGACTGTACAAAAAAACATCTTATTAAAAACTGGAATGGAAAATTTAGGCAAAAAATAGCCAAGCTGTGGCTGTAGCGGAAATAGAGAATTTGTCCAAATCAGCACATTTTGCCTAAATGTAACAATTTTGCTATTCGGTTTTTAGTTGACCAGAATCCAATGTTTTGTAATAAAAAATATCTTGAGATATATTATAAACAACATGCTATATTTTATTGACCTACATGAGAATAACTATTAATTTCACAAAAAACACTACAGCTTAATGTAGTGGTTCTGGGGCATAGTGACTATCTCTACTGCCTCAGCAGTGTAAGTGATGCTGCCTTTGCTATTAAAAGGCAGCGTTTACACTTCTGCCTAATGCCACCTCTAGTGGTCGTCAGTCTGTACGATCGCAGGACCAACATTAAGTTGAATGGTCCTCATAGAGATGCACTGAGTCAATGCCTCTCTATGAAGAAATGCTGATTGTTGCAATGTGGCAATCATGATTGATGATCTCAACCAGGTGGGGCAACTGCGACAAGACAGACGTGCCGGGGATAAAGGTTAGTAAATTGCTTTTTAATTTTTAATTTGGGTTGGGTAGTCCTATTATGTTTGTATTCCTAATTCTATAGTTTTGGTTTAATAAACTTTTATATCATTATGTTACACCTATCAAACACTGTTCTAGAGTGTTGGCTTAGGAACATCTCACTGGATGTGATGAATGGACTTCATCTACAGACTTTGTGATTCAGAAATGCATTTCTATAATAAGGATACTTACATGATCTTGGTACCCTCAGCATGTTCGTAGATTTTTTAAATCTGTTGATTATTATTATTACTTTATTATTTATGTAGCGCCATCAGATTCCGTAGTGCTGTTCAATGGGTGGACTAACAGACATGTAATTTTAATCCGACAATTGGACGTACAGGAATAGAGAGGTGGAGGGCCCTGCTCAATGAGCTTACATTCTAGAGGATCACGCGCCAGTGAGCTGACTTCAATTTTCCTCTCTGATTTAAGTTAATTGCAGGCTTCATTCGGTGATGACTCAATTAAGAATATTTTATATACTGGTAAGTTGGAGTTTTTCCAGCAACACGAATTGCAACCATTTGGTTACCAAGATTGCACAGAACATTTATTTTGGTTTACTACAGGATCAGTTCTCTTTAATGGCTAATTTAGAACAATCTCAGTATACCAACTAGGTTTCCATTGGGTTATAATAGTCCACATTGTAAATATCTATTGTGGATCTGCACACAGATCTGAAAAAAGTATAGTCTACCAATGAAGCAAATTGAAAAACTGCAAATAAAGTTATAAAGAACTTGGGTGTATCTCCTAGTTTAATTTTACCTGCCTGTTTTTTCTTCTTTTTTTTTTTTATTGCGAAATGTATGCAAAAATATTCAAGCTATAGCATAATAGATGAGTTGGAGATTTTACTTATATTTTGAAATTTGGGTAACACATTTTTAAAATTTAAGTTTAGCGAATAACGCTGTTTTATAAATTTTTGTGCTATGCAATATCAAACTATTTGTTTGTCATTTCACTTTTCTGTACTTTAAAGGACCACTATAGGCACCCAGACCACTTCAGCTCAATGAGAGAAACTGCTATGTTTACAATAGGGTTAATCCAGTCTCTAGTGGCTGTCTCACTGACAGCCGCTAGAGGCGCTTCTGCGCTTCTCACTGTGATTTTCACAGTGAGAAGATGTTGCCGTCCATAGGAAAGCATTGGCTGATTGAATGCGCACGCAGCTCTTGCCGCGCATGCGCAGGATGACGTCGGAAGAGGGAGGAGAGTCCCTAGCGCCGAGGGAGCCCAGCGCTGGAGAAAGGTAAGTGTTTAACTCCTTAACCCCTCTTGAGCTCGACAGTTTTCCTGGCACTATAGTGGTCCTTTAAAATAAATTATGGTTACCGTGACAATAGTTACGTGTTTGTACTTTTTTTTAATTGTGTGCATCTTTGTGTATAGATTTACTGTATTCATTTAGTCTGCATTAATGATGTACAGTAGTACTAGTTTGCATTCCTAATTACAAACATTTTTCCCCATCATATCAGTATGAGCTCACCTTTTAATATTGCTTTTATATTTTTGTATATGTCATTGTATCCTTCTATGTGAAAAGTTTACATTTACTAAGGATGTGTTTCCTGTAAGCAAAATGAGAGTTGTGTAATTCTGTGGTCTATTCAATAAACAAAAATCCGTCAATGCAAACTCAGTCACTTTCATTCAGTTCAATTCTCTTTAGTATAACTGATAATATACTTCTGTGCTTTATTGCATTCACTAGCCTGAAATGGAACTAAGCCATATATGGGTACCTGCATTTGTTCATGGATCTCATTGAATTAGTAAAATGTGTTTGAATATACAAATCAAATTACAAACGGACAGCAGCCAAAATTCCATGCAATGAGATTAAAAGACGCCACTATGAGAAGATTCGAGTTTGGGGATATGGACATTTTGAATTGGCGTACTACAATAGGGCGGGGTGTTGGGCTTAATGTTATTGTTAGTGCTGTTTAGGTTTTTGTTGTGTAATTCCATTTGGATTAGAGTAAATAGATTAAATGAATGAAGTGAATTAAACTTTGCGGACAGCAGGGGCGTACCTGAAGCATTTGACACACAAACAGATACACATACACACACTGACACATACAGATACACAGACATACAGATTTATACGTGTGTCTCTGTGTGTGTGTTTAGTGGATGCAGTGTGTGTGAGTGTGTGTGTTTGTTTGTATAGTGTATGTGGTTTGTGTGTTTGTATAGTGAATGCAGTGTGTTTGTGTAGTGGATGCAGTCTTTGTATAGTGTATTCCGTGTGTGCTTGTATAGTGTATGCAGTGTGTGTGTGTGTGTGTGTGTGTGTGTAGTGGATGCAGTGTGTGTGCATGTTTCTGTAGTGTGTGTGTGTGTGTATTGTATGCAGTGTGTTTGTGTAGTGTATGCAATGGGTGTGTGTGTCAGGATCGGGACAGGGATCCAACACGCAGAGTACAAACAGTAGCCAGATACGTATACCGGACCTTAGAATGGCCGGACTAACGTAAGTAGTACAGTATAGAATGGTCAAAGACAAGCCGAGGTCGAGGGTAACAGAAGACAGGTAAGCGAGAGACAAGCCGAATCAAGGGTAACAGAGATAAGCAGAGTAAGGTAAACAAGCCGGGTCAAAACCAAAAGGGATAATAGAATACACAAGCACTGAGTGACTAGAACAAGCTAGAACCACGACAGGGCAATGAGCTAATGAAAGAAGCTCTGTTAAATACCCTGTTCAGAGCAGTAACCACGCCTCCGAGGCGTCCTGATTGGTCCTGCAGCAATTGAGTGACAGGTCGTTCCGGAGGAGAGTCCTGATGACAACTTCCTGCCTAGATGCTGTAAAAGGCAGTCACTCCCTCGCGGCCGGCCTTGCATGACCGGATAGACCGTGGGGAAGGAAGCCATCAGGCCGTCTGGATGGGGGAACAGCTAAGTCTCTACCTCTTTCGGAGGTAGAGACCACAGGTACCCTGACAGTACCCCCCCTCTCAGATACGCCCACCGGGCGGAATACACCAGGGCGAGAAGGGAATCTAGAGTGAAACGCCCTGCGGAGCCGGGGAGCATGCACCTCCTCCTGAGGTACCCAACTTCTCTCCTCAGGACCATAACCCTTCCAATCGACCAGATATTGCAGTTTCCCCCGGGAGATTCGAGAATCAACGATGGAATTGACCTCATACTCCTCCTGACCCTCCACCTGAACTGAGCGGGGAGGGGCGATCGTGGAGGAGAACCTGTTACATATTAATGGTTTTAGCAAGGAAACATGAAATGAATTAGGAATGCGTAAGGCATTAGGCAACGCTAAACGATACGCAACTGGGTTAATTTGAGACAGTACCCTGTAAGGTCCAATATATCGAGGAGCAAACTTCATAGACGGCACTTTTAACCGAATGTTTCTAGTACTTAACCATACTCTATCGCCTGGAACAAACACCGGTGCTGCCCTTCTACGTTTGTCAGCGTGTCTTTTAACCAGCGTAGAATTGTGCAGAAGGATTTGTCGAGTTTGATCCCACAACTTTCTTAAATTGGCAACATGAACATCCACCGATGGTATCCCTTGAGAAGAAGACTCCGAAGGAAGGATGGAAGGATGAAAGCCATAATTCAAGAAAAAAGGGCTAGAATGCGTAGAATCACAAATGAGATTGTTATGTGCAAACTCCGCCCAAGGAATCAAACCGACCCAATCGTCCTGGTGTTCTGAAACGAAACAACGTAAATATTGTTCAACTTTTTGGTTAGTGCGTTCAGCAGCTCCATTGGACTGAGGATGATAGGCAGAGGAGAAATTCAATTTGATGCCTAGTTGGGAGCAGAATGATCTCCAAAAACGGGAAACAAATTGGGAGCCTCTGTCAGAGACAATTTGAGAAGGTATCCCATGCAAACGGAAAATCTCCCTGGCGAATATCTCCGCTAATTCGGGCGAAGATGGGAGTTTAGGTAAGGGAATGAAGTGAGCCATTTTAGTAAATCTGTCTACCACAGTGAGGATGACAGTCTGTTTTTTAGAAATAGGCAAATCAACAATGAAGTCCATTGCCAGGCAGGACCAAGGCTTTTCAGGAACCTCTAAAGGGTGCAGAAATCCGCATGGAAGCGAATGGGGTAGCTTGGTCTTGGTACAAACTTCACATGCCCCGATGAATTCTTTAATATCCTTGCGTAAGTCAGGCCACCAAAAATCTTTAGAGACCAGCGCATAAGTCTTGCGGATGCCAGGATGCCCAGCCACCTTGCTGTTATGGAGACAGCGTAGTACCTCCAGTTGGAGAGCGGCAGGAACGAAGTGTCGATCCCCAGGAGTCTGTTTGGGTGCCAAATGCTGAAACTTCATGATCTCAGAAAGCAATGGAGAGTGAATCCTGAGATTCGTGTTCGCGATGATATTCCCCTTAGGAACTATGGAGGACAGAAGTGGTTCAGTTATAGTGGATGGTTCATATTGACGAGACAAAGCATCGGCTTTAGAGTTCTTAGAACCAGGTCTATACGTAAGAACATAATTAAAGTGAGTGAGGAACAAAGCCCAGCGAGCCTGCCTGGCGGACAAGCGCTTAGCCTCCCCAATATAAGACAAGTTCTTATGATCCGTTAGAATAGTAACAGGGTGTAGTGTCCCTTCCAGTAAATGTCTCCACTCCTTTAAAGCCTTAATGACCGCTAACAGTTCCCTCTCCCCGATGTCATATCTGCTCTCAGGCCCAGAAAATTTTTTAGAGAAGAAACCACAAGGGTGTAACGGTTTATCCACCCCTAACCTTTGAGACAGAACAGCCCCAACTCCTGTCTCAGAAGCATCGACCTCGAGCAAGAAAGGCAGAGTCGTATCAGGATGAACTAGAATGGGAGCTGAGGCAAAAAGTTCCTTGAGAGTCTTAAAAGCAACAAGAGCTTCCTCAGACCAGAACTTAGTATCAGCCCCTTGTTTGGTCATATTGGTAATAGGCGCAATGATAGAGGAGTAACCCTTAATGAAGCGCCTATAGTAGTTGGAAAAACCAATAAACCTTTGGATAGCCTTGAGTCCTTTGGGCAAAGGCCAGTCTAAAATAGATTGGAGTTTACCAGGATCCATTTTAAAACCTTCCCCAGAAATCACGTACCCAAGAAAGTCTACCTGAGACTGATCAAAACTGCACTTCTCCAATTTGCAGTATAGACCATGTTGCAGAAGTTTGTGTAACACCTTTCTGACCTGTCTATGGTGAGTCTCAATCTCCTTAGAGTGTATTAGTATGTCGTCCAGGTAAACAATAACACAATCATGCTGAAACTCCCTAAGTACCTCATTAATCAAATCTTGAAATACTGCAGGAGCATTGCATAGTCCAAATGGCATAACAGTGTATTCGTAATGGCCATACCGGGTATTGAATGCCGTCATCCACTCGTGACCTTGCTGGATTCTCACCAAATTGTAAGCCCCTCTGAGATCTAACTTGGTGAAGATTTTGGAGCCCTTAAGACGATCAAATAACTCGATAATCAGTGGGATAGGATAGGCATTTCTGACAGTTATTTTATTCAAGCCTCGGTAATCGATACACGGTCTCAGCGTGCCATCCTTCTTCTTAATGAAAAAGAACCCCGCCCCGGCCGGAGAAGAAGACCTCCTGATGAATCCCTTTTCTAAATTCTCCTGAATATACTCCTCTAGAACCGAGTTTTCCTGAACAGACAAAGGATATACATGGCCCCTCGGAGGCATAGTCCCGGGTAGAAGCTTAATTTTACAGTCAAATGACCTGTGTGGCGGCAAAGAATCGGCATTCCTTTTGTCAAACACTGCCCTTAAGTCTAGGTAAAGGTCTGGTATTTGTCTTTCTGTGGCCTGCGTAGGGTTCTCCTGTATGTTAATATTAGCTAATGGAGAAACCTTGCACAAACACCAATCCTGGCAGCCCTGGCCCCACGAGAGTATCTCCCCTAACTCCCAATCGATAATAGGGTTATGTTCTTTCAACCATGGGTACCCCAGAACTATGGGAACGGAAGGAGACGAAATGAGCAGAAGAGATAAATTCTCCACGTGTAGGATACCAACATTTAAATCAATGGGTATGGTCTCACGAAAGATAACAGGGTCTAGTAGTGGTCTACCATCTATGGCCTCAACGGCCAAGGGTGTCTCCCTTAGCTGGGATGGGAAATTGTTTTTACTAGCAAAGGCTTGGTCGATAAAATTCTCAGCAGCACCGGAATCTATCAAAGCCATAGCCCTTACTACTTCCCTCCCGCAAGTTAAGGAAACTGGTAGCAGAAGCCTGTGATCTTTATAATTAGGAGTAGAGGACAAAATAGAAACACCCAAGGCCTGTCCTCTAGAGAGACTTAGGTGCGAGCGTTTCCCGGGCGGTTAGAACAGTTCGAGAGTAAATGACCCTTAGCTCCACAATACATACACAAACCCTCTCTTCTCCTGTACTGTTTTTCCTCCTCAGAGAGGCGGGTATACCCTATCTGCATAGGTTCAGGAAGCAAAGATACCGTGGAGTCAGGACTTGGAAAAGCGGGGGCTAACCTAAAAGAAGGTCTCCGGTTCCTCTCTCTAGTGTTCTGTCTCTCTCTTAAACGTTCATCTATACGAGAGATGAACGAAATTAAAGCCTCTAAATTCTCAGGGAGTTCTCTGGTAGCAACCTCATCAAGGATTACTTCAGATAAGCCATTCAAAAATACATCCATATACGCCTGCTCATTCCACTTGACCTCTGACGCCAGAGACCTGAACTCTAGTGCATAATCCACCAGTGTTTGGTTCTCCTGTCTCAGACGCAACAGTAATCTGGCTGCATTAACCTTTCTACCTGGAGGGTCAAATGTTCTTCTAAAAGCAGCTACAAAGGCGTTATAGTTATAAACTAATGGGTTATCGTTCTCCCATAATGGGTTGGCCCATCTCAGAGCTTTCTCAATAAGTAGGGTGATAATAAATCCTACCTTTGCCCTATCTGTAGGATAAGAGCGAGGTTGCAATTCAAAGTGGATACTAATTTGGTTTAAGAAACCACAACACTTCTCAGGAGACCCACCATAGCGTACTGGGGGGGTAATGCGAGAAGAAGCACCCACTGTGGCTACCTCTAGACCTGAACCGACAGGAGAAACAGGGGTATTATGTATCTCCTCTGGTGGGTTATTGGCACGAGATAATAGAGCCTGTAGCGCAAGCGCCATCTGATCCATTCTGTGATCCATGGCTTCAAACCTAGGATCAGGAGAAGCCAGCTGACTGTTTGTACTTGCAGGATCCTTTGGCCCTGTCGTAATGTCAGGATCGGGACAGGGATCCAACACGCAGAGTACAAACAGTAGCCAGATACGTATACCGGACCTTAGAATGGCCGGACTAACGTAAGTAGTACAGTATAGAATGGTCAAAGACAAGCCGAGGTCGAGGGTAACAGAAGACAGGTAAGCGAGAGACAAGCCGAATCAAGGGTAACAGAGATAAGCAGAGTAAGGTAAACAAGCCGGGTCAAAACCAAAAGGGATAATAGAATACACAAGCACTGAGTGACTAGAACAAGCTAGAACCACGACAGGGCAATGAGCTAATGAAAGAAGCTCTGTTAAATACCCTGTTCAGAGCAGTAACCACGCCTCCGAGGCGTCCTGATTGGTCCTGCAGCAATTGAGTGACAGGTCGTTCCGGAGGAGAGTCCTGATGACAACTTCCTGCCTAGATGGTGTAAAAGGCAGTCACTCCCTCGCGGCCGGCCTTGCATGACCGGATAGACCGTGGGGAAGGAAGCCATCAGGCCGTCTGGATGGGGGAACAGCTAAGTCTCTACCTCTTTCGGAGGTAGAGACCACAGGTACCCTGACAGTGTGTATATAGTCTATGTAGTAACATAGACTATATACGCCACTGGTGGACAGCAAAATTAGCAATCTTTATTAGCAATCTGTATTGCCTGTGGATAAAAGGTAACAAAATGGCAGCAAAATAAATTGCAAATATGATTTTGTATTTAATGTAAAGTCTAATGGGTTAGACATAGAAAGCTTTCCATTTAAACAGACAAATCTGGACAACCAAACACTTCCAGCACCCCATTTGGTACTTAGTGTATTGACATTTTGCTAATATGTAACTTAATACTAGCTCGTAAGAGGTTCTATATTGTGTTGTTAAACAACATTGGTTAAAAAAATATACACTCTCTGACTGTAGCAATAAGCATGTGTACTAAAGACTGCATTGAACACTTGAGATTTTTTTTCTTAAATGGATAATCCTAGAAGGCTTCTAATTTGTTGCAATGATGACAAAAGCTGTAAATAGTTACTCTAAATTAGAGTTAAACTTCTGCTCTTATATTTTTTTTTGTCAGAGACTTATTTTCTCCATGAATCAAAGGGGAAATGAAGAAGTGCTTTAAATGGACACTCCAAACCCCTAAACACATTATCTTGCTGAAATGCTATATGTGTGAAGAATGTGCCTTTTTCATTTTGCAGTTTTAATAGAAATTGGCATTCTTGGGTGTAAGAATGTGGCAATTGAATGTGGCTGTGAGACAACTGATTCTGTTACTTCCTGGTTTGTTTAGCTCAGTGTTGTTTAACTCAAGAGGTAGTGTTTGCTCAAAGCACATGCCTTGCACAGACTTCTCATTGAGCTGCATTGGGAAGTCTGTGATTGGACAGCTACAGAAAGAATGGGTGGGGTTAAAAGGGGAGGTCTTGTAAGGGCTGCAAGACAAGAGAACTGCAACATTTGCAAGCTGGTTTTAGATATACCCCAATGAAAAAAAGAATCATAATTAAATGCATACATATTTTCGTTTGGAGTATATCTAGTAAACAGGGATATACTTTTATTTTGTTATTTTTTGGGGGCAGTGGAGTGTCCCTTTAATTCTGTGTACATATCATCAAACTAATGCTGAAGTCCAGACTAGGATGTCTTCCAGATAAACATGATTATTGGAACATTCTGTTTCATGTTTAATACAAACAGTGCTATACCTGGTCTATATCTTTGCAGTATGTCTCACTGAGCAAAGTAAATGACAAATATCATAAAAACAACTCAACCAAATAAGCGTCAACTCTCTGAAGATCTTAGGTTTGAAAATAGAAATGTAAGCTCTTTCGTTAGGCCATCTTTGCTTAGAAACCTATTATCGAAAGAGCCAATAAATACCAGACTCCTGTAGTAAGAACACTCATTAATCCATATGGCAGCTCATTTATTGCCACATAAAATAAACACGATAAACCAAAAAGGTTCCTAAGTGGTCAGAAGAAGTCATCCTATGTAAACATATATTAGTCCTGAAAATCTGATTTGCAGAAGAGCAATGCCGGTAAACTATAACATTATGTGAGATCAGAATTATGTAAGTTCCTTTTTTAGACAGTTTATGAACTAGATCGTAATATGGAAAAAGTAAATCGAGTAAGGTAGCGCCTGTGAGAGTAGGATATATACAATAAATCAATTTATAGAGTAAATGAGATAAATATATAAAATAACTTAAACAAGTCCAGGTGACTTGACACTAGTCCAAATGAAATAGTTCAAAGTAGTAAAGGAGTGTATTTGTGGAACAGCAAACTGGTTTTGATAGTGGCGGTGTCATGGGATAAAACTTGGAATCCAATAGGACATGTGGAGAATAAAAAAAAAAGAGAACTCCAATGGTATGGTATGTATATGCACTAAATGCAGATGGTATATAGATAAAATATTACTCACAATCTCCAGAGCTACAATCCAGCTCTGGTTTTGAAAGCGTGAAGTGGAACAATCCCCACTCAAGGATATATGGAATTCTTCAAGCTTTTTATCTTGAGTAGCAGCAAAGTGATCCAACTCAGAAAATAAAAGGGGAAGAATATAGTGCTCACCCATTTACTCAAGAAAGCGACCTGCGAGTCGCCAAGACACGTCTGACATACCATGCCTTACGATGTATAAGCATATACAAATGACCAAATGGACCTGCAAGTTTTTTTTCCTTTTCCATGTTAAAAACAACCAAAAAAACGAACATATTTACAAAAAAAGAATATAGTGCTCACTGTATCTTTAAGTGTGTGAGTAAAATATAAAAAAAGTATTTACAATTTGCCGAGCAGACTCACTGCTTTGTGTACAGCGTATGGGTGGTATAATCCCCACCTAAGGATTCTTAGTGCTTCTTTAGAACAACAAAAAACGGATGTTTGGCATAAAGTAAAAATAAAAAAAGGAATATGGCAAATGAAATATGTAGCCAAAAAATTCCTTTATTAGACAAAATTATAAAAAAAACGTAAACGCGTTTCGCCTACAGAGGCTTCTTCATGTAGAAACTGATATGTAATAAACTAGAACTGAACTATATCGTGCCCAATGTCATAGTGAAGCAAAGTTCTATGGTTACCGACACAGGGCTACTTTCCTACAAACCCAAGTGATGCGCTTTGAAGCCCAAGCTAAACCTTTTTTTGCATATGACACATTTTCAACAGAGTAGATGTTCCGGGGGAAGTTAACTAAATGGGTAATGAATTTATGAAACGAGAGAAAATTGTTAATTATGTGGGATCTAAAATTCAATATCGAAAACTGCAAAATTTTGCCTAAAGGACACAAAAATGCAAAGATGAAATGTCGTTTAAATGGAATTTTTCTAATGCCAATATAAAAAAGACGAAAAAAGGAAACGGAGGTTTATTGTTGCTAAAAACCTCATATGCAAGCAAAATTAGGATCAATAAAAGAATATATATGTGTACATAGGAAGACAGATTAGTTGTAGGGTCAAGGGTGGGGTGCAGTTCACTTGTAAGACATCACTAAAAACACTGTATTAAAGACAGTTTTTTTCAGAAATTTCAGAACTGGTGGAAGATTTATTATTATATTTGGACTGTTATTGCACAAAATATTAGTTCCTGTAGAATTCTGTAGGAAATGGTTTCTCGTTCATTTCCTCCTGTTTGAAGCAGGAAACAGGAAAGTGATGGAAATGGACCAGAGGTTCTAAGGGGCGGGTGAAGTTAGAGATTCAATTCTTCTCAGGTAGTCTGGTCGATGTAGACCAAAACATCTGTAATTCCAAAGGTTGCTTATCCCTGATGCAGAGTACGGAGTGTAGATTTGTGGTACAGATGCCACATCCTCACAATCAATGACTTTTGAAGCACAGTGTTTCTTGTCACGATATTTACACAGTATTAAAGTCCAAATGAAAGGAGTGGGTCCAGCCACCAATATAACTTAATAAGCTAGTTTGACTTTAAAGGGACACTATAGTCACTAGAACAACTCTAGCTTCTTGTATTTGTTCTGGGGAGCATAGTCATTCCTTTCAGGCTTGCAGTAAATACTGTTTTTCAGAGAATATGCAGTGTTTACATTACAGTCCATGGATAACTCCACTGGCCACTCCTCAGATGGCTAATAGAGGTGCTTCCTGGGACAATGCTGCACAGTGTGCAGCCCTGCCATTTAGTGTCTCCACCCTCAGCATGCAGACTCTAAACTTTCCTCATAGAGATGAATTGATTCAATTCCTCTCTGTGAAAAGATGCTGATTGGCAAGGGCTGTGTTTGACTTGTGCTGGCTCTGCCCCTGACAATCTTAGCTAATCCTATGGGAAAGCATTGTGATTGGATCAGAGAATCACTTCTTCTCTGATCACTTCTATCAGCCAATCAAGCAGATCAGGGGCAGAGCCAGCAGCAGCAGACTTGAATACAAGTAATATTTTTCTATATTTAAGGGGGCAAAGGAGAGGGTAGAGGGGCTAGATGGTGGTTTTAACACTATAGGGTCAGTAATACATGTTCGTGTTCCTGACCCTATAGTGATCCTAATACATGTTGACATTTAACTTGAGATTGGTTCATTTTGATGATATATACATTTACATTAAAGTGCTGATCAACTATCGAGCCATTCAGTCATTATTGAGTCCTTCAATATATTTAAGGGACACTATAGTCACCAGAACAACTACAGCTTAATGTAAATGTAAACGCTCCCTTTTCCGATAAAAGGCAGTGTTTACATTACTGCCTAGTAACTCTCTCTAGTGGCAGTTACTCAGACGGCTACTGGAGGTGCTTCCTATATCAGTGTTGCATAATGTGCAGCTCTGGCATTCTGCGTCTCCACGCTCTGCATAGAGGCGCTAAACGTTCATCATAGAGATGCATTGATTCAATGCATCTCTATGAGGAGATGCTGATCTCCTATGAGAAAGCATTGGATTGGCTGAGATCATCAAGATTTATGATCTCAGCCATGGAGGCGGTGAGCGGTGGGGCCAGTTGCAGCAAAACCGGTGCCTTGTTGGTGAAAAGGTGAGTTTAACACCTTTTCACTGTTCTGACAGAGGGCAGGCGACCTAAACAGCGGTTTTAACACTATAGTGGCAGGAATATATTTGTGTTCCTGACACTATAGTGTTTCTTTAAATTCTATAGGATTGGTAGGTAGCTATATATACAAACCAAGAGGGCTGCACTCACCTGAACATGCATACATATAAGGGTGCTAAAAAGGTTTGTTTTTGGCAAGGTTAGTTAAAAAAAAAAAAAAAAAAGCTGTTACAGTGAATGAGTGAGTGCGCTGGATCTATATATATATATATATATACATATATATATATATATATATATATACATATATTATGAACATTTTATAATTTTTTTTCATAGATTTCTTTACATATGCGTGCGCACATACACACATACACACACAAACAAGCAAACATAACAAGCATAATAAACAAACATATAATAATTTCGAGACTGTTTTTGCATTGTAATTACCAGTGTTTGTATGTTAGAGAGGGCATATACAGAAGTTGCGGTACCCATTAAGTTGGGAGTTTGGAGTCCCACTTAATTGCGTGGGAGTCACAGCTTGCCTAACCCTGAAGTAGAGCAAAGGTCACGGCTTTGACAGTGAAATTAGAAGCGCAGCTGTAACCATAGCAATATGATGACTCACAATGTATGGTTCACATTTCATACAAGATCCAGCGCACTCACTGGTTTGACATTTTAAAGTGAAATGATACCTGTTTTGCTGCATGTGAGGTCTACACAGATATTTTCTCTTAATCAACTGCCAGGAAGTGTAAAGGAAATTGAAGTGCTTCATATGCGAAGAGTGTGTCCTTGTTTTCCTTCATTTTATAAAACGTTCAGATTCCCATAGAAATGGGCACTTTTATAAATTAACCTGGGTACATCCCCTGGCTGTCAATCACACATACAGTCCTGTTACTTCCTGGTTTGTTTAGCTCAGTGCAGCTAAACTCAAGAGGCAGCAACTGCTCAGAGCACCTGCCTTGCAAAGACTTCTCATTGAGCTGCACTGGGAAGCCTGTGATTGGACAGCCACAGAAAGTCTGGGCGGGGTTAGGAGGGGAGGGCTTGCAAAGGCTGCAGACAAGAGTGTCAGGATTACAAGTTGATCCAGCACGCAGTACTGTGTCACACCTAGGAATAAGGATAACGTATAACCGGACTTGAAACGTCTCTAAGAATAGTCAAAATACCTGCCAAGGTCAGGAACACAGAATCAGACACAAAGATGAGGGAAAGCCAAAAGTCAAGGATACCAGATATCAGGGAAGCCAAAACAAAGCCAATACCAGAAAATCAAGATAAGGAACACACTCTCGGATAACCATAGGCATGAAACCACGACAGGGCAATGAGCAAGAGGAGAGCTGGGTTTAAATATGGATCAAATTGGCTGTAACCGGCCTTTGACCCTGTAACGAAACCAATCTTGCCACATTGTATTGGAGGAGCCTGGTTGCCCGCCTGCTGCCTTTGGACTATGGCCCTGGGAGATTGGGCCCTTTACAAACATTATTCGGCCCTAAACAGAGTGCATGTCACTCATTCTGGCCCTTTAAATACAGTGGGGCCATTCGGTACTTGCCCTGTGTGAGCAGTGATACCCCCCAGATAGCTATGCCATGGAGCCTATTCATATAATGAAAGACTATGGGAAAGACTTTGGCTCCATGGCAATTAAACTGTATTTGTGTGGTCTGCGTGCCATCCACCTAATAATGTGCACGCAGACCTGAGCTATCTGGGGATATGTTAAATGTCTGTGTTTAATGTATAAAAAGTGACTTTATGTATTTTAAAGAGTTTTATGTTGTTTTGCAACCATGTGGTTAATGGAGTCTGCCTCTAGTCCTGGATAATTAGATTTCTTCTCCAATTATCTCCAGGGCAGAAGGGAGGAAGCCAGGATGCATTGTGGGGATGTTTTACTTTTACTGTTTGAGCCAGGGGGAATAAAAGATACTTTTACTAACTTTTGAACCCCTGGTCTGATTCATGCCATTTTTTAATATGTTGTTCCCCTGAATGGATTGATTGTGGATATGTATTTTTATGTGAATGTGATGTATGGTTTTAAAGTTATGAAAGTTGTGTAAAAGTATATTTTGAACTGTACACATAATGGGATTAAGTGTCACACTAAGGGGAGGGGATGTGTGGGAGGTAACATCTATGTTATTGGTTATTTTATGCCTCCCCCTGGGTGTGGCCTGTATGTGTACTCATGTAATAAAAACCAGGCTGGGTGCCCAGCACCTCAGACCACTGCTTGACCTTCAACACGGAGCCTTGTCTCGTTCTTGGGGGGATTCACTGTATGCTGTTGGAGATTTGACTGCTAGGAGTGTAAGCTGATGTCTGCTTTTCCTATTCATCTGCTAGCAGCTATTTGTGAGGTTCCAGCTGGAGTGCTACCTTATTCACCTATATCCAGTTCGTGAGTTCTGATGTTCTGCAGTAGCTGTGCCTTTCTGAGAAAAGGGGAGTATCGCTTAAACGGATTTTAACCCCTCATATGCTGAAACGGTCCGTTACAATTGGTGGCAAGCGGCGGGATCGTTCCTACAGCCAGAAGGACAGCTACAGAACACCATTTCTTTGGATTTACAATTTGAGGGCAACGCATGTCTGAGTACAGCGACCCTGACAGCACCAGGATGGAACCAGCAGTGGAGTACAATAAGGGTGACATGGATGACCGGGATGCAATAAGGAAAGGCATCTGGTACCAGGCCCTGGATAATGTACAATACCAGCGGGGTGAGAGTCTCCCCAGTGAAGAGCAGCGGTTGCAGAAGCAAGTGGCCCTGCGGATGCCCTTCCTGGGAGAGCAGCCCCTGGAGGAATGGGTGAAGGAACTAGAGCACCGGGTATGGCAGGAGCTATGGCTGGAGGATGCCTACCAGGCGCTCTGGTGGTATATGGCACAGTATATACCCTGGACAGCCGAACATGACAAGCCAGAGGGAGAGGAGTTTGATGGTCCTGGCTTGTTATGGGAGTCCTTTGCAGAGCCTGGCTTCGGGAGCCCTGCGCAAACCAGACTGCAGGACATTTTCTATGAGAGGGAGGCTAGGCATGAGTGGGATGACCCCCATGAGGTAGAGCAAGACCTGGCTCACCTAGCAGCCCTGGAGTGGGAACTGGAGCAAAACTACCAAGATCTCTTCCGCTTCATTGGGAAGGCTCAGCAGGACAGTAAGGTGACAGACCCAGATCCAGACCCCTTCCGCTGGGAAGATATTGTAGAGATTTACTGGGAAGAACCCCAGGTGGCCTGTAGAGATGGGACCGAGGTCTCTCCACCGGTCCTGCAGGGAATTGGGAGCCCAGTCTCCATTCCCCAGCGGCAGGCTGAGTTACAGGGGGCAGAGGTAGTTGGTCCCACCCCCCAGCAGCAGAGTGATATGCCGGGAAGGCAGTGTGAAGTGCAGGGAGAGGAGAGCAGCGTCCTCCCTCCCCAGCGGCAGGCTGAGTTACAGGGGGCAGAGGTAGTTGGTCCTACCCCCCAGCAGCAGCGTGATTTATTGGGAATTGGGAGCCCAGTCTCCATTCCCCAGCGGCAGTGTAAAGTGCAGGGAGAGGAGAGCAGTGTCCTCCCTCCCCAGCGGCAGGCTGAGTTACAGGGGGCAGAGGTAGATGGTCCTACCCCCCAGCAGCAGAGTGATATGCCGGGAAGGCAATGTGAAGTGCAGGGAGAGGAGAGCAGCGTCCTCCCTCCCCAGCGGCAGGCTGAGTTACAGGGGGCAGAGGTAGTTGGTCCTACCCCCCAACAGCAGCGTGATGTTTTGGGAATAGAGAGCCCAGTCTCCTTTCCCAAAAGGCAGAATGTCCAGCAGGGAATAGAGAGCCCAGTCTCCTTTCCCCAGCAGCAGGACACTGTACTGGGAGGAGAGACAGTCGGTCTCCCTCCACAGATGATGGAAGTATGTATGGGAGAGGAGCTTGCTACCACCTCTCCCCAGCGGCGGATCATTGATGTGCAGGGAATAGAGAGCCCAGTCTCCTTTCCCCAGCGGCAGGACACTGTATTGGGAGGAGAGACAGTCGGTCTCCCTCCACAAAGGTGGAAAGTATGTATGGGAGAGGAGCTTGCTACCACCTCTCCCCAGCGGCGGATCCGTAATGTGCAGGGAATAGAGAGCCCAGTCTCCTTTCCCCAGCGGCAGAGTGTTCTAGTGGGAGAGGAGCCTGTTACCCCCTCTCCCCAGCGGCAGCTTAATATACCAGGGGGAGACTGTAAACCCCCCACCGGTGCAGATGGGACCGTGGTCTCTGCACTCACCACACAGGGGGTAGGGACGGTCGGTCCTACCCCCCCACGACAGAGCTGTGTATCCAAGGGGGAGACAACCGGTCTCCCCACTCAGCAGCAGAGCTATGCAACTAAGGGGGAGACAGTCCGTCTCCAGCAACCAGGCTCCAACCAGACTACTCCGGTGGTAGTGCTGGCACCAGGACAGAGTACCGCTGGTCTCTGCCCACTCAGCAACCCACCAAGGCAGCCTACCAGTCCCCTACACAGCCGTGGTGAGGCACCTGGACATGGACAAACTTCTCCTCTACCCAGGTGTAGTAACTATTTATTGTGGGTGGGCTGTACTGTTTTTTTTGCTTTATGGGTGGGTTGCTGGACTAACAAGGGCACTGACCGGCAGGAGGTCAGGTACCCTGTTAGTCTTTTTGGAAAGGGGGAGAGATGTAACGAAACCAATCTTGCCACATTGTATTGGAGGAGCCTGGTTGCCCGCCTGCTGCCTTTGGACTATGGCCCTGGGAGATTGGGCCCTTTACAAACATTATTCGGCCCTAAACAGAGTGCATGTCACTCATTCTGGCCCTTTAAATACAGTGGGGCCATTCGGTACTTGCCCTGTGTGAGCAGTGATACCCCCCAGATAGCTATGCCATGGAGCCTATTCATATAATGAAAGACTATGGGAAAGACTTTGGCTCCATGGCAATTAAACTGTATTTGTGTGGTCTGCGTGCCATCCACCTAATAATGTGCACGCAGACCTGAGCTATCTGGGGATATGTTAAATGTCTGTGTTTAATGTATAAAAAGTGACTTTATGTATTTTAAAGAGTTTTATGTTGTTTTGCAACCATGTGGTTAATGGAGTCTGCCTCTAGTCCTGGATAATTAGATTTCTTCTCCAATTATCTCCAGGGCAGAAGGGAGGAAGCCAGGATGCATTGTGGGGATGTTTTACTTTTACTGTTTGAGCCAGGGGGAATAAAAGATACTTTTACTAACTTTTGAACCCCTGGTCTGATTCATGCCATTTTTTAATATGTTGTTCCCCTGAATGGATTGATTGTGGATATGTATTTTTATGTGAATGTGATGTATGGTTTTAAAGTTATGAAAGTTGTGTAAAAGTATATTTTGAACTGTACACATAATGGGATTAAGTGTCACACTAAGGGGAGGGGATGTGTGGGAGGTAACATCTATGTTATTGGTTATTTCATGCCTCCCCCTGGGTGTGGCCTGTATGTGTACTCATGTAATAAAAACCAGGCTGGGTGCCCAGCACCTCAGACCACTGCTTGACCTTCAACACGGAGCCTTGTCTCGTTCTTGGGGGGATTCACTGTATGCTGTTGGAGATTTGACTGCTAGGAGTGTAAGCTGATGTCTGCTTTTCCTATTCATCTGCTAGCAGCTATTTGTGAGGTTCCAGCTGGAGTGCTACCTTATTCACCTATATCCAGTTCGTGAGTTCTGATGTTCTGCAGTAGCTGTGCCTTTCTGAGAAAAGGGGAGTATCGCTTAAACGGATTTTAACCCCTCATATGCTGAAACGGTCCGTTACAGACCCCAAAGGCAATTACCAGGTGTACATGATTGATGCTCAGCTAAACGATCCTATGGATTTGATTGGCCATGACTGGCCTTTGACCCCAAAAGTAATTACTAGGTTTGCATTTGCATGATTTCTGCTTGGCCCAACTTTTCCTGTCAGGACGTTAATGTTGCTCGGCACAACTTTTCCTGTCAGGACAGTAAATGCCATTAACCACATTTTTATGTGCGGATGAATACGCGACAAAGAGTAATGCAAGCTGTTTTTAGATATATTCCCAATGAAAAAAAAAATGAAAAATTAAATGCATGAATGTTATTTACTATTTAGTGTTGTTTTGTTATTTGGTCAGTGGAGTGACTCTTTAAGGGAAACAATGGAATACAAATAATGGCTTATTTATACAGATAATGCATTAAAATACTTCCAAACGCCTAAAGCTGCTTAGCATAGATAAGCTGACTACAACTTCACCATGAAGAGGCTACATCAATCAGGAGCCTCTCATCCTGTGTGCTCTCATCTTTATCCCTTACACATGCCTATGTCCAGAAGGGATTTATGGAATTACTCGTTAATCCCCAGCAGTATTTCCTCTCATTATATATAGGATGAGCGAAACTGCTCTAAATACCTGTTTGTACACACTGCCAACTGCCAAGTTCAGGAAACATCAGTTAAACTTGCGTATGCCTTTGAAAATAAATTACATTTTACTTGCTTAGTGCTTATCACGATAGAGGCACGTATTGGTGACATAAGTATCTCCTATCAGTCAGCAGAGCCTGTCTGTGCAGCAGGTATATCATTGGACAAGTTTTCCTTAATTTCTGCTTGTGTTCACGTGGAAACACAATTGTTTACAAATCAAACAAGTCACGCACAGTGGGATTAGTGATTCCGTCAGATATTAGTTTGCACGGTTTGAAATTAAACAAGTGGATACAGGGGGGGGGGGCAGTGCCTGACTAGCGAACAGGGCAGACATGCTCTGAACCAGCTCCTGTGCACCGAGCATAAAAATGGTGGATAAATCAAGCTAGACTGCGCTCACCCTTCTACAAGTGGGCCCACTGGACTTGGGAAACCGGCTCGAACCCAAGGGACACCACACCCAATGTCCGGGGTAAACGGGCACCACATCGGCAGAGTGGGGCCTACAGAGGGAGGTGGCGGAGAAAGGCGGCCGCTTTCCCGCCAGACACACACAGCCAACAGTAAGCTCGTAGCACAACCTCCCCTCCCCCATGGACTGGTGGGGGTCATCTCGGTCCCCCCTGGACAACGGGGGCAACTCAGCAAAGACTCACCGCAGGAATAAACCTGTAACGCAAAGGGGAAACTCGGCTGAAGAAACTCCTTAAATGGCGGCTGTAGCGTGCTCTAGACATGTGCAATTCGTTTCGATCCAAATTAAAATTCGGCCGAATTTCATGTAATTCGGACATTTGGGTTCTTCTGAATGTCCGAATAGTTGAAGTGCCGAAGTGCCGAATTGCTGAAGTCCCGAAGTGCCGAAATTACCGAATGTCCGAAGTGTTGTAGTGCTGAAGTGCCCAATTGCTGAAGTTCCGAATTTGCCGAAGTTCCGAGGTGTCAAAGTGCCGAAGTTCCGAAGCACAGTATTGCCTAAGTACGAATATACTTACCCAGTGAAAGAAGAAGAATGTTACACTGCATACAATTTAAATAAAAAGTATACAAACATAGCCAGGTTTCAGCTGTAAGCATTTGCAACACTTACAACAATCAAGTAACACACATTCATATAAAATGTAAGTTACTTAGCCAGTCAGTGTAATGACAGGAATGAATAAGTAGATAACTCCCTAATTCCGGTATTAGGGAGCTATCCACTAAAAGGCTGAAAGACCTAAATTGGTCTTTGAGCCAAATTTACTAATACCAAGTAAAGATTACTTAGTATTAGTAAATTATGCCCCTACTCGCTATACCGCGAGTAGGGGCATGTTTATTGAACAGTGAGCAGCCACAGGCCACAGGCTGCTCACTGTTAAAAATAAATAAAAATAAATAAAAATAAATAAAAAAAGGGTCCCCCCTCCCTGAGCGGGTGGGGGCCCTAAAGTAAAAAAAGGGGGGAGGACCTATTGTCCTCCCCCCCGGCCCCCACCCCTGAGCGGCGGGTGGGGGCCCTAAAGTAAAAATAGGGGGGAGGACCTATTGTCCTCCCCACCGGCCCCCACCCCTGAGCGGTGGGTGGGTGCTCTAAATAAAAATTGGGGGGGCCTAATGTCCTCCCCCTGGCCCCTACCCCTGAGTGGTGGGTGGGGGCCCTAAATACAAATTGAGGGGGACCTAATGTCTTCCTCCCTGGCCCCCACCCCTAAGCGGTGGGTGGGGGCCCTAAACACAAATTGGGGGGGACCTAATGTCCTCCCCTCTGGCCCCCACCCCTGAGCGGTGGGTGGGGGCCCTAAACAAAAATAAGGGGGGAGGACCTAATGTCCTCCTCCCTGGCCCCCACCCATGAGCGGTGGGTGGGGGCCCTAAACACAAATTGGGGGGGGGACCTAATGTCCTCCTCCCTGGCCCCCACCCCTGAGCGGTGGGTGGGGGCCCTAAACAAAAATAAGGGGGGGACCTAATGTCCTCCCCCCTGGCCCCCACCCCTGAGCGGCGGGTGGGGGCCCTAAATACATATGTATCCCCCCTCCTCCCAGGTGACTAGGGGTCCAAAAAACCCTAGTCACCCCCTCCCCCAAAAAATAAACTCCTACCTACCCCCCTCACCCTAAAAATAACGAGGGGCGACCTTTAACTAAATACCTGTAAAAAAAAAAAAAATAAACTTACCATTCGATGTTTTCTTTCTTCTAAAATCTTCTTTTTTCAGCCCCAAAAAAGGCCAAATAAATATCCATAATAACCGACGCAATAAAATAAAAAACGAGCGCAAATTTTTTTTATCCATCGTCACCCTGCGAGGGCTCCGCGCAGACTGAGCTCTGCAGGGCAGGGGAAGGCTTATAAAGCCTTGCCCTGACCCTGCAATTAGGCTCAGGGCACTCTGATTGGTGTGTTTAAGCCATCCAATCAGAGTGCTCTGACAGGTAAATGAAGAGACTGACAGGTAAGTCTCTACATTTACCTGTCACAGCACTCTGATTGGTTTGTTTAAAATCAACCAATCAGAGTGCTCTGTGTCATTTTACACAGCGTGGGAAAGTTCTTTGGAATTTTCCCACACTGTGTAATTTGACTCATAACACTCTGATTGGTGGATTAAGTAACCAATCAGAGAGTTATGAGTCAAATTACACAGCGTGGGAAAATGTTGTGGTCCGTCGCAGGGAGGAACGCACAGAAGACACGCAAGCACCGCACCAAACCTGACAGGCAGTAATCAAAGCAGCACGATCATACCTGCTGCGGTCCACGCTGCACATCGAGTAGCTGAGCGGCTGCACACATTATAGAGGGCATAGGCTAAGCAGGGGTCCACTGGTCATTCCCTGAACCTCGGAGGCGATAACATTCAAGTCTCACACACGAGGGACGCTATCCTGCAGTTTTTACACTGTTAGAGTTTTTTTTATTTAGTTCTCTCAACTTGACTTTTGTAAGGGGATACAAGTATACTTCATTCATGTTACACACCGGGTTTACTAATGAACAGGCTCTTTCTCTCACTTAGCATACAGGGAGTGCAGAATTATTAGGCAAGTTGTATTTTTGAGGATTAATTTTATTATTGAACAACAACCATGTTCTCAATGAACCCAAAAAACTCATTAATATCAAAGCTGAATATTTTTGGAAGTAGTTTTTAGTTTGTTTTTAGTTATAGCTATTTTAGGGGGATATCTGTGTGTGCAGGTGACTATTACTGTGCATATTTATTAGGCAACTTAACAAAAAACAAATATATACCCATTTCAATTATTTATTTTTACCAGTGAAACCAATATAACATCTCAACATTCACAAATATACATTTCTGACATTCAAAAACATAACAAAAACAAATCAGTGACCAATATAGCCACCTTTCTTTGCAAGGACACTCAAAAGCCTGCCATCCATGGACTCTGTCAGTGTTTTGATCTGTTCACCATCAACATTGCGTGCAGCAGCAACCACAGCCTCCCAGACACTGTTCAGAGAGGTGTACTATTTTCCCTCCTTGTTAATCTCACATTTGATGATGGACCACAGGTTCTCAATGAGGTTCAGATCAGGTGAACAAGGAGGCCATGTCATTAGATTTTCTTCTTTTATACCCTTTCTTGCCAGCCACGCTGTGGAGTACTTGGACGCGTGTGATGGAGCATTGTCCTGCATGAAAATCATGTTTTTCTTGAAGGATGCAGACTTCTTCCTGTACCACTGCTTGAAGAAGGTGTCTTCCAGAAACTGGCAGTAGGACTGGGAGTTGAGCTTGACTCCATCCTAAACCCGAAAAGGCCCCACAAGCTCATCTTTGATGATACCAGCCCAAACCAGTACTCCACCTCCACCTTGCTGGCGTCTGAGTCGGACTGGAGCTCTCTGCCCTTTACCAATCCAGCCACGGGCCCATCCATCTGGCCCATCAAGACTCACTCTCATTTCATCAGTCCATAAAACCTTAGAAAAATCAGTCTTGAGATATTTCTTGGCCCAGTCTTGACGTTTCAGCTTGTGTGTCTTGTTCAGTGGTGGTCGTCTTTCAGCCTTTCTTACCTTGGCCATGTCTCTGAGCATTGCACACCTTGTGCTTTTGGGCACTCCAGTGATGTTGCAGCTCTGAAATATGGCCAAACTGGTGGCAAGTGGCATCTTGGCAGCTGCACGCTTGACTTTTCTCAGTTCATGGGCAGTTATTTTGCGCCTTGGTTTCTCCACACGCTTCTTGCGACCCTGTTGACTATTTTGAATGAAACGCTTGATTGTTCGATGATCACGCTTCAGAAGCTTTGCAATTTTAAGAGTGCTGCATCCCTCTGCAAGATATCTCACTATTTTTGACTTTTCTGAGCCTGTCAAGTCCTTCTTTTGACCCATTTTGCCAAAGGAAAGGAAGTTGCCTAATAATTATGCACACCTGATATAGGGTGTTGATGTCATTAGACCACACCCCTTCTCATTACAGAGATGCACATCACCTAATATGCTTAATTGGTAGTAGGCTTTCAAGCCTATACAGCTTGGAGTAAGACAACATGCATAAAGAGGATGATGTGGTCAAAATACTCATTTGCCTAATAATTCTGCACTCCCTGTATACACACATGAGCTGATGAATAGGATGTTATACCAGACATACAAATATAACACTTTTAATATGTCAAGCTGTGTGCAAAGCCATTATATTACTGTTTATTAGATAGAAGCAGGGATTAAGCTACGTTTACCCACTGTTTATATTTCCTCTCAAAAAGCTAAAAAATCATTGACTGTTAAATGCAAGCATTTAAGAAAAGAACAGCAAAGGTTTAAGCAGATATAGCACCTTTAGTGTGTCAAGCTAGGTGCAAAGCCATTAAAATACTGTTTATTAGATAGAAACAGGAATTAAGCTACGATTACCCATTGTTTATTTTGACTCTTTAAAAACTAAAAATGTGCTCTCTATTCATATGCCACTTTATGTTTCAACTGTTTGTTACCTTACTGCTTGTGACTGCTATTGTGGCTGAGTAAGCCCATTGTCATACCATGCACAACAGAAAATAAAGAATTAAAAAAAAAAAAAAAAGCAAGTGGATACAGGTCATGAATCGTAGAACCAGGTTCCATTTAAAAAAAATAATTTTGGACTCTGAGATTTAGAAATTAAGAGCAGGTCAGTTTTTATTCTTGTGTATCATCATCGTGCCAATTCCTCAGTGTTAAAATAGGCGATTCAAATATTTATGATACTGTAGGGAATTGATCAAAAGCGTGGGAAAATTAAAGTGACCGTTTTATTTGCTGTGATCTTTGTCCTTTTTCACTCTCTCCTTCTGTATCCCCCACCGCCCCCATTTCCCCCGTCCCCTCAGTATCATTTTTCTTTCCATTATCCAAAACTTGTTTTAAATCCAATAAAGTGTGAAAGTGTAATTCTATTAAAAGTATCTATTATAAATACACTGACGTAGAAAATCAAACTTCATTCACACAACCATTCATACCTGTCCTGGCGTGAGAGTGGAGGCGTTAGTTGGAAGGAGTCTCAGGCAAGTCTGTAACCAGAGGCCAGAATCTCCATATGTCATTATATAACCCTAAGTTCTCAAGACTAACGGCCTTCTCCATGAATCTCTGATAGGTAATCTGTGATCCAATTTCAGTACTCTTAGGGATCGCCTCAGATCTCAATTTTCTCGCCAAACAGATGTTGGTGGCCATTAATATATGCACAATTAGCATTTTTATTACTTCCTTCAATTTGGGGAAATCCAAATGGAACAAAAAGAGTTGGGGGGTCAGTTCAGTATGGGACTGTGTTAAACTTGTAAGTTCATTTTCTAACTTGACCTTCAAAGGTAATAGGCAGGTACATTCCCACCATATATGCCGTATAGTTCCAGTTTCCCTCTCTCATCTCCAACAAAGATCACTAATGTTGGGTTGAAACTTACTTTACCTGTCTGGTGTTAGATACCATCTGTGTAAAGTTTTGAGATAATTTCAAACAACGAAATACTATGAATAGTTTTTTTTTTGTCAGATTTAATGTGGTAACCCATTCACTGGATTCAAATTCTGTGCTCAGCTCTGTTTCCCATTTTATAATCCCACAGAGCTTTGTACCCGTTTTGCTCATATTCAATAATTATTTAATCTTAGAAGACAAATTGGAGCCATTATCTAGGTCATAGAGTTTATCCAGCTTATTACTGCTCTTAATTTCACTATTTTTTTAAAAAAAAAAGTTTATTTAGTTTAAAGTAAGGTATTCCATAATTTGTACATAGAGTAGTTAATGGTCTAAAAATCACTCTATATACAATGCCAACATTTACCCAACTCCTTATATTATCAAGACATAGGGACAAAGCTTCTATGGGAGCATCCGGAGAGATACCATATCACATTAACCACTCTGAATCCTGTTAATTTCACCCCCTCCAAACTCACCTGCCCTCGCTTTGCCACACTCACCCTGTCAAATTAACCCCCCTAATTCTGTCACTCTCACCTTCTCTCAATCTGACACACTCTCCCCCCAACCCTGTCACCCTTATCTTGTCACATTAATGCCTCTAACCCTGTCACATGAAATGCAACCCTACTATTTTCCACCTAAGGCCTCATAAAGTCTAGAGCCGCCTCTGTGTGCAGGTATGTCATTGGATACGTTTCCTTAATTTCTGCTTGTGTTCACATGGAAACACAATTGTTTACAAATCAAACAAGTCACTCACAATGGGATTAGTGAGTCCTTCCTCAGATATTAGTTTGCACGGTTTTAAATTAAACAAGGGGATACAGCTCATGAATCGTAGAACCAGGTTCCATTTCTTTTGCTGACTCGGAAACGTAATGAATATCAATTTTGCACCCATAAATGCAAGAAAAAAACGAGGAAGCATTGGCCTCAGTAGCACGGGGACGCTGTGATTGGCTGAGTTTGTCAGAAGACCACTTTCAGCCTATCACAGTTGGCCATTGCTGGTATGAATTGGTATGGCTAAGCGTGTAATCTATGCTTTAGCCGTACCTTCAGTAGGGGCCAGGCCAGGGCCGGTGCAAGGATTCTTGCCGCCCTAGGCAAAGATCCATTTTGCCGCCCCCTCTTGAATGCAACTACACTCTCTCAGAAGTTTATTCACTAAACTATGAATTCAGTGAATTGGAAATCGAATTGCATAGTTTAAGCAAAAACAGCTGAACTGTGACAGTTGCTGAGTTGGCGAATCCTTCTAAATGGTATAAATTTTGCCATTTGGTTTTTAATTAGGTCTGATCAGCTGTCCCTTTCCTCCATAGTGCCCAATCTCTCTCATTAGCGTTTATCCCCAGCATTCTCCTTTGTGTCTGTTTCCAAAAGTTTGCAGTCTCTATGTTCATGATTTATCTGCTCACTCTATGCCACAGATTCTCTCCAGCCTGTTTCTCTTTATTCCAATAGGGTTATTCAATAAAGTGAGAATTGTTGGGAATTCAAATTGAACTTCTAATTTATGGTCAAAACACCTGTTAACATTCTCCAGATTTGGCTACTCTGCCCTTACACTTACAATTTCACTCTAGTGAATAACCCGGTAATTATCTTCTGTCAATTTCTCTTCTTTTCTTTTCCATGTCTATTTATTAAACAGTGGGTTGAAATATAACTTGAAACATTTAGGCCAAAACAGAAGAGTTGTATAAAGTCATCTCAACTTTTTTCAAATCACTGTTTAGTGAATAGACTCCTAAGTGTCTAAGGGAAAGCAGAAAGACCAGTGATAAATTTAGGGAAAGGGAACAGACCGGGAAGGCAATTAGGAAAGGGATAGAGAGATTGTTGAGGTTTTTAGGAAACCTATACAAACTAGGAGACATTTTAGAAGAGACACAGTGAGCAGACATTTAGGGGAAAAAAACAAAACTGTCCAATATGAACACACACATTCAGTACACACAGGAATACATACATCCACACACACACACACACACACTGCCAATACATACATCCATACACACACACACAGACTGCCAATACATACAACCATACACGCACGCTGCCTAATATATACATTCAACTATACACACTCACTGCCCATTATATACATACTGCCCAACACATACATCCATACGCACATACTGCCCAACACATACTTCCTAATACATATACATTTTACATTGAATATATTTATGGTTGTTATAAAAAAATGTATTCAATTAATTTGGTGGGATTTATCTTATACTATTGTGCATTTAGTTTCTGATAATGGGGGTATTTAATGTATGCTGCAGGGAACTTGTCTGAAAGGCACACTATAAGTAAAACTTTTTTTTAAATATAATATATATAATTATATTAATGTATTAGAAATATAACTGGTCACACACTCACTGGCACACACACGTCACTTACACCCTCTCACCAACACACACACTCTTACTGACAAATACACACATACACACAAACACAATGTCACTTACACATTCTCACTAACACACACACACACACTCTCTCACTGAAATACACACACACAATGTCACTCACACCAGTTTACATATAGTCAGTTTATTATACACACACCCACAAACAAACTTAACACACCAATTTTTAAACATACAAACAATAATAACCATCTCCCCTTATGCCTTACCTGTGCTAGTGATGTGACTGGAGGAGAAGGGGACCATCTTTCAGCCTGCAGGCATCTGTCCTTATTCCTGGTGGAGCAGGAGAGCCGTGCACTGTGAGCACAGGCTGCTTCCTGCTCCCTCCAGAGTGCTTCCTCTGTTCACAGGCAGGGGGCAGCCAGGATACCAGGTTACATCCTGGCTTTCCCTGCCTGCAGCAAGCAGAGTGTTCTGCTCGGGTGCTGGGGATTCAACAGATCCCCTCTCCCTGAGCAGATGATCGGCACTGCAGCAACAGGGAGGCAGAGGGAGCACAGGATATGGCTGCGCTGGGGGGTGGCTAAACAGCCACTTACCCAGCGCTCCGACCCCAGGCAGGAGAAACCCGCTGCCCACCCACAGGAGCAGCCCACCCAGAAACCTTCCGGTGGGCGCCCCCTGCAGGTCGGCGCCCCAGGCGAATGCCTAATTTGCCTTTATGGTAGCGCCGGCCCTGGGCCAGGCTGTGGGTGGACAGCGACCCTCATTTAGTATCTAACTACTCATAAATTGTTTAGTATGAATGGAGGGACAACAAGTATGTCATGGCTTAGAATTCATTGCCACATTGTCATTTTCACTACCTTACACTATGCCGCTTTTTTTGTTGAAGAACCCGCTGTGTCCAGCAAGTGTGCCCAGCTTGGGAAGCATGGCAGAAAACTAAGAGCCACTGTGCCCAAAATGTTTACCATCAGCCTAGTGTGTCCAAAATGGGTGCCCATGCAATCATGTTTCCCAATGATTAGCAACCATGCTACTTTGCTATTGTGAGCAAAATACACTCAGTTTTGCTGCAAAAGTCATGGAGAAAGCCATGCATACACAGAACATACATTTGCATAGATAGAATGTGAATGTGGAAATGCACAGCTCATCGATTATAAATGCTAACTCTCACGTAAGGTCCAGGAGGACATTATTTCCAATAATAACTCGAGTATAAGGTTTGTGTTACATATTTGCAGACTTGTAAAGCTTGAAGTTTCTACAAACAGCCAACACGAAGGCTGCATATGCCCCTGACAGACAAAACACATAGGGTGTCCTTTGATTGTATTTTTTTTTAAAATATATTTTTTTGATATTTCAATTGCCTTCGATATATGATTTTATTTTATCTGTCACCTGGGTCTGGATGGACAAGAGGATCCAGTGATGTATAATTTAATTTGATTTCCTGCATCGTTAAGCAATTGAAGTCAGAAGGAGGAGGATTATTATTTCTGTACCTTTGTGAGTGGAACACTGAAATAATTCCAGTCCCTTTATTCAGGCTATATTCATTGCCCTATGACTGTAGATACTGTGTTATTTACATTTTGTATTTCGAAGACATAAGAGGAGTCTTTTCAGATGATCTACTTTGTGTTTAACCTTTGTACACATTTTTTCCACTTGTGTTTTGAGGTGATTTTTGTGTTGTAAAGCACGAATGACAGACATTCTAAAGGTTATCCTAAAGGCTTGTATCCAATGTCGTAATGAAATTTTACTAAAACATTGCTAACTGTTAATAAGTACCGGCCCCACGAACTCGAAGGTTGCGGCCTACAAGCATGGAAGGTGTGAGGGAGACGGCCGCTCCCAGACCATCATACCCAAGCTGTACAAGTCAGAATGGAACCCCCCCACGGACCGGCGGGGGTTATCCCGGTCCCCACCGATCCAAAGCACACGACCACAACGCATCCAGTGGCCCATCCAGACACTAACATGGCTCCCACCCAGACGAACAAAATGGCGGCCGCACCTCAGTCGGCTGGACCAACGCCTCAACAGTTAAGAGGCAACTATGCGGAAGATACACTCAAACGTCTGGACAGGATATTTGAGAACTTTTGGATACAATTACACCAGCGCTTGGCACAATCGCCACCTCCAGCAAACCATGAGGTAAAGGCGCGGGAAGGCGACCCTCCCTGTGTAAACTACACCACGATACTGCAGTCCCGGAAGATAACCTGCCAAGCCCTATGGTAGACCGAAGACCTACCCCAAAACACTGCACACGCCGCAAGCGGACCTCCCGCCACCAGCGGAGACAAAGCACCGTGACCTCTCATAACACCCAAAGAGGGACAGACAGGGCATCGTGGGGCCGCCGACAATGCAGGGAGAGAAAGGTAATTGACAACAGAGCCCGAGACCAGAGGGAGACCTCTGCTAGCCCACACTGCACCATCACCCTGAGGGACCCCGGGGCACCTGCCATCACGCTGCCCAGTATGGGCATAGGCTGAATGTGGACATCCTACCTTGCAGGCCGCTCTGGGAGGCACCTACAGGGGACGCCGCACCGCTGATATGGGGCACACACCCAGGCACCTACTCAAGCTTTAACATAGACTCACCCATGCCTGCCCAGGCTTCCCTGGCTTCCTCTCTATATCCAGCAAAGACTAAGCAGCGCAGACCACCGCTAATGTTGGGTCTGGGTAGCATGCCTTATGTAGTCGGGGCTTCACCCTCCCTATGAGCAGAACATCCACACAAAGAGTATCAGGGAATCGGTGGTTTAACTTGAAAGCCTGATTATATTACTAAACACTATAACATGCCAACTACACACATATTAGCTAACACATGCAGTGTTTAGTTAGTCAACTGTTATGACTCTCAATTAACTAATGTCACATGTGTAAAGCACTAGTTCATGTTTCTATACTTCTCACTCACATAGTCAGCTAGTACAATCTATGTATTATCACCTGCAGTGTCACCGCATCACTGACTATTACCTTGTTCAAGCCTGATGTCTCTAATATATTCATTTTCTATGCCACAACTGTTATGCTTTGTTTCCTCCAAACATGTTCCTGCCGTTGGGGCACGACATGAACGATTGTTATGTTTAAACTCATGCACGGAAAAATAAAGAATGTAACTGTTAATAAGTGTCTCTAATGTTCGCAACTAGTGCGTACTGCAAAATATTACAAAATATTACCATTTGTTACTCATAATTCACAATAGGCAAAAGTTTTAAAGGCTCTCGAAGAAAATAATGGGAGACAATAAGTGCTACTTACTGTAAAGGTAAATTATAACATACCTCACCTAAGTGTAAAGAGACAAAGTCGAGTTAATAACTGCAAACGGGCATTCTATAGATAAAAAGCAAAACATAAATTCAAGTACAATCATGCTCTAAAGCCCTTCTACATGCAGTGTATACACACACACACACACACACACACAAACACAAACACACACACACACACCATATGAAAATGGTAAGTCATGTATTAGTAAACGCCAAGGGCAACATACATCGTGATAAACTCACACCACACACAGAAAGGAAATTACTTTAAAATTAGTCAACATATAAGATCCTCAGGGCCCGTATTTACTTGCATCTAATGAGCACCTTTTTTTGGAAAATAAAATGTAAATAGCATTGTCTTTAAACTGAGAATAGAATTGATCCAGACATCAAACTTTACATTTATAAGATTCAAACATCACCAAATACAGTTTATTGATGTGTCCCAGGGAGAGCAAGAGGCAACTAATATGACATCCTTTATAATGAATGGATCATGACTGTAAGATACCCTGACTAGATGAACATCAAGTGATAGCTATATCTCATATTTCACATTAACCAGAACATTCATAGACAGAAACATGACACTGAATGAAAAGATGAATGAAAGATAACTGGACAAGACTTGCTAGCACCACCTTGTTGCTTTGATAAATAATCAAACCGAGGGGTTTATGTATCTTTTAGAACTTAAATAAAAAGGTCTGCTGGTAGAAGGAACCTTATAGTGACACAACGTTAAAATATCAATAATAAGAAAATTCATTGGGGTTCCCTTAGTAACCATGAAGAATCTAACTAATGATCCCACTGTTGCCTTCATGCTATTTGTGGAGTGTAATGAGTTAAAAAAAAAGCAGCGGAGGTTCTTCGTATAGTGATAAATAACAACACTTCTGCAATTCTCTTAAAAATATATTTACATTTTTTATGAGAATTGAATGGCTTTATAGCATGCATGCTAATTTTGGTACAAACCCTGAGTGTGTCGGTCAAATCAGAATCACTGCTGTCTTAAAGGGCCACTATAGTGCCAGGAAAAAAAACTTGTTTTCCTGGCACTATAGGGTCTTTTGGTCCCCCCCCACCCTCATGGCCCCCCTCCCGCTGGGCTGAAGGGGTTAAACACTTACCCTTTTCCAGCGCTGCTCGCTCGGCGCTGGGGAATTCTCCTCCCTCTCCCAACGTCGGCTTTGAATGCGCACGCACGGCAGGGTTAACCCTAGATGGACCTGGCGCCCAGACCGCTTCATTGAGCTGAAGTGGTCTGGGTGCCTATAGTGGTCCTTTAATATGAGTAAACTTAATATTGCTAATTAGGAAGTGGAACCTAGAATCCCCAGTTTTGCTCAAACCACGTAAAGACAAATTAACCCAGAAGCTGGTAACTAGCTGATAGCACCATAACCACTATGACAGTACTTAATGGCTATTATGGTTATGGTTCCCTTTTAACATATCCTGTAGAAAAAGAAAAACTACCACAACAAGAGGGCATAGTCTTAAATTAGAGGGGCAAAGGTTTAAAAATAATATCAGGAAGTATAACTTTACTGAGAGGGTAGTGGATGCATGGAATAGGCTTCCAGCTGAAGTGGTAGAGGTTTAAGCAGTGAAGGAGTTTAGGCATGCGTGGGATAGGCATGAGGCTATCCTAACTATAAGATAATGCCAGGGACTAATGAAAGTATTTAGAAAACTGGGCAGACTAGATGGGTTGAATGGTTCTTATCTGCGGTCACATTCTATGTTTTTATATATATATATACACACACACACAACTTTATATAAGATATTTTATTAATCAATTCATGAGGTGCCAGACACATATCTTACAGCAAATCTTTTTCGTATTAAAAAAACTTTATATGCACACACTGGTTCACCCTGACCTCGGACAGACCGCGTAGCCTGGGGGACACAGGACGCCAGTTAAAGCCCAGGGTGGTCCCATGAAATGAGTGACAGCTGATATATCTAACGCTAGACACGTAGGTTCCTTACTCGATGTCAATGATAGCTATGTTCTGAATGTCAGAGCACACGGCAGTGAACAATGCCAGTAATTCTTAGCCTTTAAATGAAATAAATTGGGAATCTCCTTAAGGCACAGACAGACGGATATCAGATTAAATAAAAGGAGACAGGGAAGGAGAGGTTTCAGACTTGCACTACATGAGACTCTGGGGGGAAAGGAAGGGGTGACAGTGTGGTCACCTGTCATCAGGACCTTGTCTTGGTGGGATAACGCATGTCTTGAGAAAGGGATATAAGAGCTTGATTTTTAACTAGCTTGACTATCGAAACCATGAGTTCAGTGCGGATTTGATAATTGTTGGAGACTTATATATAAATACATGTAATATTGGTCAGGATTCATCTACCACTCATCAAAAGCTATTAGAGATAGCTTTCTACAAACCATAAAACCTGCATAGCATGGGATTGTTGGAAACACACAGCTGTGTTATATTTTTCCTTTTGTACTTTCACCTGGTCCTGTTGTAAGAGGGTGACAAGGGATGGATCTAAGGAACATGTGGTCATCCTTTCCTGGCAGTAATAATGTAGCTTTAAAGAAATAAAGCGGGAAGTTTGCTAAAAGTGTTGCTCAAACTGGTGGGGAAGTTCAAAAGTTCCTCAGCTGGAGAAATACGGAACAAAATTAACAGATTTAGCAAGGACACAGTGATTTAGCCACTTTTAGAACTTTGTTCTTATATCTTTTAAAGCATCATAACCACTTAGTAATTTGAAGTGGTCATGGTGCATGGTGTTTGTATGTTCAGTATTCCAGTATGAAACACTGCATGTACGAAGTTTGACCTCTTTACAATTCCACCTCTGGCAGAGTCATTGGGGTATCATTAGCTAGTCCGACACTTTAGTTACGGCTCGCAAATGTCAATTCTGTGCATCATTTTGTGGAGAGCGTTCATTGGCCAATGAATGATGACGGGATCGGCTTTTGGCTTCTGTAGTTCTGCAGAAGCTTGAAGAGCGTCACCATTGCCTAAATGAGCCTCATGGCCCAACGACAACCCAGGTAAGAGGGCAAACTGTTACTAAATGGATTGACTCATTTCCAGGGAACTAGAGTTGGGTTCTCCTGGCATCATTACTGTAACGGAATGCAGTATAATAATACACGATATCCGTTGGTATCCTCAGGAAATCCACAGTCAGAGTAGAAAGCACGGCAATATCCCCAATCCTCCCAATAACCGGACGAAACACAGTTTGGGAGTCAACTAACTGGCTTTATTCACAGCTGGCATATTTATACAGTTCCCCATGCAAGGGGTTTCCATACAGTAAATCCAGGGGATTTCTCCCATCATGCAATATGACTTTCCCAGCAGGCATTGCTGCACGAGAAGGATACTCCCACTAAAATGGACGATTAAGTGGATTATCCCCTCGTGCAGCAAAACTGACAATTTGCTTTAAAATACATAATTCACACAATATTCGGTACTTTGGAATAACCGAACGTTCGGTAGGTAGCTGGGGTCGAAGCGCATACTTTGTGAGAATACCGCTCTGATCCCAGCTGAACTAACCGAACGCCGCACAGAATACATTTAAACATTGAAGTTAGTTTAAAAGTACCGAATAAGTACGGGGAACATAATGTACCGAACGCGGAACTCCCGAACGCTCTGGAAGTCCAGCGGTGTTCGGATCATTGAGTAGCCGTTTTCAGTTCCAGGCTCTCGACGACCGAACACCGCTGCAGAGACAAAGGATCCAAGATGGCCGACCGCCGCATGGTCGGTAGTCGAACGACGGCCACCTAGGAGAGCCCTTAATTACCGATTGCAACAATGTTGCAATCGGTTAATTGGTGCCACACGACCTGTGAATGTGTGGTCGACCTGGGGAGCCCACATTCGTACGGTGAACGGCCAAGATAGCCGTGTTTCGTCATACGAATGCTTTGTATGCTGGCAGCGGATGGCTGCCAGCATGCGAACGGCCATAATACAACACATATACATTTAACGGTACACATTATGCAGTCAGCCTACGGACAACCTGTGATGAATATAGTTCAGAAGTGGCTAGGTTTGCCACAATGCTCCCCCAGAACCAAGCCGGCATACACAGTCTGATCCCAACGGATCGGCTTGGGGATGTCCGGGAGAGTACTCACAGATCACTTCTCGAGTTCAGTCTGTCTGGATAACCCGTCAGCGTTACCGTTTTGTTTTCCTGGCCGATAATGGATGGTAAAGTCAAAGGGCTGCAGCGCCAAACTCCAGCGCAGCAGCCTGGCATTGTCCCCAGATACACGGTTTAGCCACACCAACGGGTTATAATCTGTGAGTAAGGAAAAAGGTTGTCCGTACAAATATGGCTGTAACTTTTTAAGGGCCCACACCACGGCCAGGCATTCTTTCTCAATGGCGGCGTAGCTCACTTCACGAGGCAGCAACTTGCGGCTTAAGTAAGCTACGGGGTGTTCTCCGCCATCGGCTCCCACTTGGCTCAGTACTGCCCCCAATCCAAACATTGAAGCGTCTGTGTGAACAAGAAATCTTTTAGTTGGATCAGGAGCAGTTAACACAGGAGCATTAGTCAGAGCTGTCTTGAGTTGTTGAAATGCCTGCTCACACTCTGGGGCCCAGACAACCAGTCGGGGAAGGTTCTTTTTAGTCAGGTCCGTTAGGGGTTTGGCCAGGGTGCTATAGTCGGGAACAAACTTCCTGTAATAGCCGGCCGTCCCTAAGAACGCCAGCACTTGAGTCTTAGTCCTGGGGGTAGGCCACTTTGCTACGGCCTCAATCTTGGCTGGCTCGGGTCTCTGCTGCCCACACCCTACTCGGTATCCCAGATACTGCACCTCGGCCATACCTATATGGCACTTGCTAGGCTTTAACGTTAACCCAGCCTCCCCAATATGATCTAGGATCGCCCCTATATGGTGTAGGTGGTCTTCCCAGGTCTGGCTAAAGATGGCTATGTCATCTAGATAGGCACAGGCATATTCCTGAAAACCGTCCAGTAGCCGATCTACCATCCGCTGAAAGGTAGCCGGAGCGTTTTTCATTCCGAAAGGCATGACCTTGAACTGGTACAGGCCAAACGGAGTGACAAACGCCGACTTGGGGATGGCGTCATCGGCTAGAGGAATTTACCAGTATCCCTTACACAAGTCAATGGTAGTGAGATACTGGCCCCCTGCCATCTTATCTAACAGCTCGTCTATCCGGGGCATCGGGTAGGCATCAGACACCGTTTTGTCATTTAGCCTCCGGTAGTCGACACAGAATCGGGTGGTGCCATCCTTTTTAGGTACCAGGACTACCGGCGATGCCCAGGGGCTATCGGAGGGTTCGATAACCCCTAGCTGTAACATTTCATCCAGTTCGGCTTTCATATGGGTACGGACTGATTCCGGAACCCTATATGGAGCCTGCCGCATAGGTAGCTGCCCCGGGGTTTCCACTCGGTGGGTGGCTAGCGGAGTGTACCCAGGTAAATTGGAGAAGGTAGCCCCTTTAGCTACAATCAGCGCTTGTACCTGGGCACGCTCCTGGGGGCTTAGCCGCTCCCCCAGCTGAACTCCCCGGGAGGGTTCTATCGGTTCCTCTGGTTCTAGTAAGTCAGGTAAGGGTAGGTTTTCCTGATCCTCTAAGGAGGAGGCACAGATTGCCGTCACATCCTCGATCCTCTCATGGTAGGGTTTGAGCATGTTCACGTGGAGCATGCGTCTCTTCCCTACCCCTGAGCAGGGGCCAATCACATAGGTAGTGTCGCATCGCTGCTCCACTACCTGGTATGGGCCTTGCCAGACGGCCTGCAGCTTATCTGTGCGGACGGGTTTTAAAATTAAAACCTTCTGTCCCACCTGAAAGCTGCGGTCTCGGGCTCCCCTATCGTACCAGCGTCGCTGGCGTTTCTGGGCCGCCTGGAGGTTGGTGTGCACAGCCTGAGTTAGCGCCTCCAAACGGTCCCTGAACTCCAGTACGTATGATACGATAGGGGTCTCGTTAGTAGTACTCTCTCCCTCCCAGTGTTCCCTAATTAAGTTTAAGGGTCCCCGCACCCTCCTCCCAAATAGTAACTCAAACGGGGAGAATCCTGTTGACTCCTGGGGAACCTCTCTATACGCAAAGAGTAGGTGAGGTAGGAACCTCTCCCAGTCTTTGTGGGTCTCCCCGAACGTCCGAAGCATCTGCTTCAGCGTCCCGTTGAACCTCTCACATAGTCCATTGGACTGGGGGTGGTAGGCGGAATTAACTATTGGCTTAATGCCACATACCTTCCACATATGTTGGGTAACTTCGGCCGTAAATTGGGTGCCTCGGTCCGATATTATCTCTTGGGGGAACCCTACCCGGGAAAACACTTTCACTAAAGCTTCAGCTACGGTCTCTGCATGGATATTAGTGAGGGCCACAGCTTCGGGGTACCTGGTGGCGTAGTCCACTACAGTTAAAATGTACCTTTTGCCAGAGGGACTGGGTTTTGGCAGGGGCCCTACGATATCCACCACTACCCTGCTGAAGGGTTCTGCGATAATGGGTAGGGGACATAGCTTGGCCTTGTGGCGATCTCCTCGTTTACCTACTCGCTGGCAGACGTCGCAGGAGGTGCAATACTGGCGCACATCCTGAGAGATCCCGGGCCAGAAAAAGGCATGCTTTAAGCGATATCGGGTACGGGTCATCCCTAGGTGTCCTGACAAGGGGATATCATGAGCGATTCTAAGCAGCTCCTGCCTGTATTTCTGCGGTACCACTAGTTGTTTGTTAGTCAGGGTGACAGATCCCCCCACATCCTTAGCCGTGACCCGGTATAATAACTCTTTTTCCCAGGTGTACCGCTCCCCCTCTAGCCCTGCTTGGTCCGCTTGTGTCCGGTCCCTATATATTTGTAGGGTGGGGTCTGTCTGGACTTCGGTCGCAAAGGTAGTCGGGGTATCCCAGGACATGGGGGTCGGTTGGGGGTCATGGTCTCTTACCTGAGCCTCAGAGTGTATCGGTGTGGCCGTGGTGCGAGCCTGCTGCCGGGTGGTTACGGGGTGGGCCTCTTGGTATGGAGCCTGGGGAGTAAAAGCAGAAGTCATCTGGCCCAAGTCATTCCCCAGCACAACATCTGCAGGTAAATTCTGCATAAGCCCCACTTCCACAGTGCCCTCTCCCACACCCCAATCCAAATGTACCTTGGCGGTGGGTAGCCGGTATACTGCTCCCCCGGCCACCCGTACTGCCACTGAGCCGCCAGTGTGGGTTGCGCCTGGTACCAAATGTGGTGCAACCAAAGTTAGAGTGGCTCCCGAATCCCGGAGCCCTTGTACCTCCTTCCCCTCTAGGGTTACTAGCTGCCGGTGATGTTGCCGGTTGTCGGTGGCTCGGACCGACATGACTTCGTGGAGCACCCCTAGAGGCTCCTCGATTTGAGCGCTCAGCAATTCCTGGGTGGCGGGTGCTACCTGGTAGTGGTGCGCAGCAGCCCTTGGTGCTAAATTTTGTCGCACCTGATTCCACGCTTGTCGGCTTCGGTTTTGGGTGCACTCCCGAGAAATGTGTCCCCACTGCTTGCAGGTGTGACACTGAATGTTAGCCCGGCCGTTGTATCGTGAGGGGGGTGGTGGAGTATTCAGTGCTGGCCTGTGCAGGGGTACGGTGGGGCCGGTAGGAGTAAAAGTATGGGGTGGCCCGGTAATCCGAGGGAGAGTCTTATTCTGGGGTCCGTGATGCCTCCTGGCATCAAAATGCTGATCCGCCAATCTAGCGGCTTCTGGTAGGGTGAGTGGTTTACGGTCTCTCACCCATTCTTGTGCCTCTGGGGACAAACCATTAAAGAACTGTTCCAGCAGCATTAACTGTCGCAACTCCTCCATATTAGTAGCGTTGCTGGCCTGTATCCAGCCTAGTGATGCTTGATCCAGCTTGTGCGCCCACTCTGCGTGAGAATCTTTCTCAGGTTTGCGCAAGCCCCTGAACTTGCGCCGGTACGCCTCTGGGGTAATAGCATACCTCTCCAAGATCGCCCTCTTTACTTTAGGGTAATCTTTGCTGTCCTCTCGGGGCACAGCACGGTAGGCTTCAGCTGCCCTACCCGATAATTTGCCTGCCAGCAGCGGCACCCATACTGCGGGTTCCAAATCGTGCAAATCGCACAGCGTGATGTGGGACTTTGGGTTTTACCTGTCCGTAGGTGGAGGCAGTAACAGACTCTGCCCTAGGCGGTGTCTCCGGGGTGCGGGTCGTCATCACATAATCATGTACATCCGATACCAGCACGGTCAATATTTCCAACGGTACTGGTTGCGGCAGAAACGCCAACCTGGTTCGTAGCTCTTTCTGGAATGGGGTCTCTTCCATGGCTGGTGGAGGTGTAGCGCTGCGGGCTCTGTCTCCCTCCATCAGTTCAGCGATCAGCACAGCCTTAGATTTGTTGCTGGCTACCTTACCCCTGGCTTCCAGTAGCTCTTTTAACCCCTTAAGGACCAAACTTCTGGAATAAAAGGGAATCATGACATGTCACACATGTCATGTGTCCTTAAGGGGTTAAAGTCTGTCGTTTCAGTATGGTATAATCAATCTCCATACGAATTGCCCTTGCTTTCCTTGTTCGGTAGTTCCAGTTTACACGAACGCTGCTTTTCGGCTGTAAGGTTCGGATCCCGTCGCTTGCCACCAATTGTAACGGAATGCAGTATAATAATACACGATATCCGTTGGTATCCTCAGGAAATCCACAGTCAGAGTAGAAAGCACGGCAATATCCCCAATCCTCCCAATAACCGGACGAAACACAGTTTGGGAGTCAACTAACTGGCTTTATTCACAGCTGGCATATTTATACAGTTCCCCATGCAAGGGGTTTCCATACAGTAAATCCAGGGGATTTCTCCCATCATGCAATATGACTTTCCCAGCAGGCATTGCTGCACGAGAAGGATACTCCCACTAAAATGGACGATTAAGTGGATTATCCCCTCGTGCAGCAAAACTGACAATTTGCTTTAAAATACATAATTCACACAATATTCGGTACTTTGGAATAACCGAACGTTCGGTAGGTAGCTGGGGTCGAAGCGCATACTTTGTGAGAATACCGCTCTGATCCCAGCTGAACTAACCGAACGCCGCACAGAATACATTTAAACATTGAAGTTAGTTTAAAAGTACCGAATAAGTACGGGGAACATAATGTACCGAATGCGGAACTCCCGAACGCTCTGGAAGTCCAGCGGTGTTCGGATCATTGAGTAGCCGTTTTCAGTTCCAGGCTCTCGACGACCGAACACCGCTGCAGAGACAAAGGATCCAAGATGGCCGACCGCCGCATGGTCGGTAGTCGAACGACGGCCACCTAGGAGAGCCCTTAATTACCGATTGCAACAATGTTGCAATCGGTTAATTGGTGCCACACGACCTGTGAATGTGTGGTCGACCTGGGGAGCCCACATTCGTACGGTGAACGGCCAAGATAGCCGTGTTTCGTCATACGAATGCTTTGTATGCTGGCAGCGGACGGCTGCCAGCATGCGAACGGCCATAATACAACACATATACATTTAACGGTACACATTATGCAGTCAGCCTACGGACAACCTGTGATGAATATAGTTCAGAAGTGGCTAGGTTTGCCACAATTACCACTATAGTGAGCTGTTGTGGCTATGATTATCGGAGTTGCCCTTTAACAAACCTTTGATACATTTTCTCCAAAGAATATAGCTCCAATGAAGCAGTCGAGAGGATGTTCAAATCCAGAATTTATGTTACCCTGAAGTCCATGATACACACAGTGACAAGTGAAGTGTTATGTACTACTTTGTCGTTATTAATACATCTTAAAGGAAATGTCATAGTTTGTTTTTTATAGCTTACCCTTGCTCCATGAAGGCAGCCATCTTTAAATAATTTTTTTTTGAAGCAGTACTAATCCAGCCAAGGCCTTTGCAGGTAACTGAGATATAAAGTGTATTTGAAAATGTGGATGTCATTGGATGCGTTCTGAGACAATTTCAGCCATTCAATGCATCCGTAGTCTTGGCAGGTAAATTATATCTTATGAAATTTTATGAAAAAGCACCAAAATAAACCATCAACTCCCTTACATTTTCATCTCTGTGGAAAGTTCAAATGACTCATGTGTAAAACTGCAGACTGACCGGTGGGGTTGGTCTCTAGTTTGGGCGGCAACCCTCCAGCCATCATGGCTTAGCAATAAAATCTAAAACAGTTATGGTGAATTGCTAACATCTTGTGAGCTGGTCATCCACATCAAACAATATAATTTAGAACCGCAGGGCCACACTCAATTACCAGACATAAAAGGTAGCTTACCAAGCTGGTAACTATCTCTCTGTCTTTTACAAATGTGTACCTGCTCTTTAATTAGTCTGTCGCTGATTTTCCATGCATCAATGTGTCTTTATAAGCAGTTTTTTTGGTGTCTCTCTCTCTCTCTCTCTCGGTCCGTCTCTCCATTTTCTTTACCTTTCTTTTTATACTGCATTATGCATATTATTTAATATTGTGTGTTTATATTAAACACATTTAAAAAAAAATCTTGTCATTTTTATGTTAGTAGATATAAAAGGAACACTATAAGGTCAGGAACACAAACATGTATTCCTGACTCTATAGTGTTAAAACCACCATCTAGCCCCCCTGACCATCATTCCCCCCTTAAATATAGCAAAATTGTACCTTTACTCCTGTCTGCTGCTGCTGGTTCGGCCCCTAATCTGTCTGCTTTGCTGACATAATCAGAAGTCATTATCTGAGCCAATCACAATGCCTTCCCATAGGATTGGCTGAGACTGTCAAGGAAGCAGACCAGGGCCAGAGCAAGCACAAGCCAAACACAGCCCTGGCCAATCAGCATCCCCTCATAGAGATGTACTGAATCAGTGCATCTCTATGAGGAAAGTTCAGTGTCTGAATGCAGAAGGTGGAGACACTGAATGGCCGTGTGCAGCACTGCCCCAGGAAGCACCTCTAGCAGCCATCTCAGGAGTGGCCACAGCTGTAGTTGTTCTGGTGACTATAGTGTCCCTTTAATAATGCTTCAGAATTCGTTTTATATAAATTAACATTCTGTCTACCCAGTATCTCTCTGCCTCTATAAATCAGAGATTTCTAGACAGTCCCTTCTGGAAAGTTTCACACAAACTGATTGTCAATAAAACAGTCACTTGTGACACATCCATCAGTAATTGGTACATGATATCGTTGGTGTTATTGGGTACAGCCGTACAGGGCATGTGTCTAAATCTGTTACATGGGTTGGTTCACTTTATTGTTGAACTAGGCTGTCACAGTGATCATATGACTGGGGCAACCTCAAATTGGGTATTGATGTTCTATACCAATAGTCCAATATATTTTGGTGTGTCGGGACACCTAGCAGGCCCCTATGCATTAATGGGAATTTAGTAGCGGTGGCATGATGCAACAGCGATCAGATATCTGGTGTAGGTTTTGGACCTGCTATTGCTGGTAATAGCTAACACTCAGCTGTACTTGATACATTGGGGGTCATCATTAACGGACTAAATGGTGCTGAAATGCCTGTAAGTAAGCCCCTTTGGGCAGGAGATTCTTCTACTGTTTCAGTATGCCAATCATGTTTTGTTAGAATCTCGCGTCTATCTTGTTTACCTATTGTACAAGGCAAAAAAATATGCTGGCGCTATATAAATAATTCAAATTGTAATTGTAAGTCAGTTGTTAGTAAGGTATTAAAGCCAGTCATTATTTTAGTAGATAAGACCTATACCCTTGTTCGCAATCACAGAGGTCAGATGTTTCTTGTAGTTGGCCACCAGGTTTGCACATATCTCAGGAGGGATTTTGTCCCACTCCTCTTTGCAAATCCTCTCCAAGTCATTAAGGTTTTGTGGCTCACATTTGGCATCTCGAACCTTCAGCTCCCTCCACAGATTTTCTGTAGGATTAAGGTCTGGAGACTGACTAGGCCACTCCAGGACCTTAATGTGCTTCTTCTTGAGCCACTCCTTTTTTGCCTTGGCTGTGTGTTTTGAGTCATTGTCATGCTGGAATACCCTTCCACAACCCATTTTCAATGCCCTGGCTGAGGGAAGGAGGTTCTCACCCAAGATTTGAAGATACATGGCCCCGTCCATCTTCCTTTTGATGCGGTGCAGTTGTCCTGTCCCCTTAGCAGAAAAACACCTCCAAAGCATAATGTTTCCACCTCCATGTTTGACAGTGGGGATGGTGTTCTTGGGTCATAGGCAGAAATCCTCCTCCTCCAAACACGGCGAGTTGAGTTGATGCCAAAGAGCTCGATTTTGGTCTCATCTGACCACAACACTTTCACCCAGTTCTCCTCTGAATTATTCAGATGTTCATTGGCAAACTTCAGACGGGCCTGTACATGTACTTTCTTGAGCAGGGGGACTTTGCGGGCCCTGCAGTATTTAAGTCCTTCACGGTGTAGTATGTTACCAATTGCTTTCTTGGTGACTATGGTCCCAGCTGCCTTAAGATCATTAACAAGATCCTTCCATGTAGTTCTGGGCGGATTCCTCACCGTTCTCATGATCATTGAAACTCCACGAGATGAGATCTTGCATGGAGCACCAGAACGAGGAAGAGTGACAGTTATTTTGTGTTTTTTTCCAGTTGCGAATAATTGCATCAACTGTTGTCCCCTTCTTACCAAGCTGCTTGGCGATGGTCTTGTAGCCCATTCCCGCCTTGTGTAGGTCTACAATCTTGTCCCTGACATCCTTGGACAGCTCTTTGGTTTTGACCAGAGAGGAGAGTTTGGAATCTGATTGATTGATTGCTTCTGTGGACAGGTGTCTTTTATACTGATAACGAGCTGAGATTAGGAGCACTCCCTTTAAGAGAGTGCTCCTAATCTCAGCTTGTTATCTGTATAAAAGACACCTGGAAGACAGAAATCTTGCTGATTGATAGGGGATCAAATACTTATTTCACTCATTGACATGCAAATCAATTTATGACTTTTTTGACATGCGTTTTTCTAGATTTTTTCCCCCGTTATTCTGCCTCTTACTGTTAAAATTCACCTATCATTAAAATTATAGACTGATCATTTCTTTGTCAGTGGACAAATGTTCAAAATCAGCAGGGGATCAAAGACTTGTTTCCCTCACTGTATATATATATTTTTTAAAAGATGATATCTTTATGAAAAAGCTCAATAGTGCCAATAATCATTTAAGGTGATTTACCTCCAGCCATATTTAAGAAAACGTGCTTTACTCTTAACCTTTTCACTACTACAAAACTCTGGAATTTTGCATTGCCGGTCATCGCAAGCCCCCGGCAATGAAAGGGTTTGAATGGGAGCCAGACAGCTCTACTGTCTGCATATTTCTCCGGGAGTATTAAATCTCAAGATCTAACCAAATCACTATGTGAATGTCATTATTAGATATTCATCTGTGGCATAACATTGAGAACCTAGTAAACATTGAACCCATTGATGGAAATGATGTTCATTTAAAGTGGCCTATTCTCTATTGATGTACAGTTAATTCAGATTGTATACATTCAATGTAGCAATATTTGAATGAATCAAATTGGTATGTAAACATTTCGTAAGATAGATGTAGCAATTTTGTAATGTATCAAAAATTTGTATACGAAAATGTATAAGTCTCTGAGAGCTCAAATTGATTTATAAACAGTATTTTGAAGTTACTCAATCAATACACAATTCTCGCTTAATCCCCAAAAGTTCCAGTAGTGTCAGGTATAAAAGAAAAAAAGTGAAATAGAAATCTGGTTAATTTCTTCTAAAAGATACCTTTTATGAAAACACAGATTTCAAAAACCGTGATTACAATTTCTAAAATATATATATATATATATATAAACTCTCTGAAAATGTATGTATACAAAGGTAGTCGTGTAAATGCAGACCTTGCCCGATGTGCTCAGCGTCCCGAGTGTTCTTAGGTTGTATCGGCTCTAATCCCGAATTTGTTAATATCCTGTACGGGTCGGATGCCAGTGGAGGGAGTTAAGTCCTTCCAAACGCGTTTCTCCCTCCGCTACAGCGGCTCTTTCAATGGATGTGACTCTGCTTGGTATTGGTATGTAAAGGCTGTTTGGTCCAATTAATTGTAAATCTTACACAGCGCAATTATTGTCAAAAGTGCATTTTAATAGATACAAGATCTATTTATATCCCATAATTTTTTTCTCAAACATTCAACAATTAAAAAATTAATGTCTAATCAAATTAATGCAACAACTTGATTGTGCGGGTTGTCACAGTAACTCCCGTTCATTTTCTCTTTTAAACCTCGCTATTTTAAGCAATAAAAAAATTGTACAAAATTGAGAAATACAGATGCTATGGGTAATTAGTCATTGCAAGATAAAATAACAGAGAAGAGCTTCATCAGGATTATGGATTATCAAAACTTTCCTTGCTGTGTTAAAAACCAACAAAGTTGGTACTTTCTTAAAGGCGCCCTGTCGTTAAAATGCGTTTATTTAAAATTAAAAAGGCTGATTTAAAAAAATTTCTCAAAAATGAAATACAAATTAGAAGACAATTGTGCAGACACATAGAGGCTTTCTTATATTATGGTATACCCCTTTGAATGGGCAGAGAAGCTCCAAACCAGAAAAATCTATGCAAAAACATTAAATACAAATAATATACATCTTTAAAAATAATAAAAGATTATATATTGAGATATTAGTGAGATAGAGAGAGCATCCTACTTTTTATATTGCACTTTAAACCATATTCCTACTGTACTGCATTTAAACAAATGAAAACATATGCACAGATCGTTCAGAGAATTAACCTAAGAAATGGCATAATTCAAATTCTACATTTAAGCCTTTTGGGTGCAGGGAGTCTATCATATAAATCCATTTCATCTCTGCTATCCCCAATTGCTTCATATGATCTCCTCCTCTCCAACCCTTTTTAACTTTACAGATAGCCTTACAAATTAGGAGACTCATATCTGACTCATGAAAGTCTTTAAAGTGAGCTGACACAGAGTTTTTTCATATAGCCATTTTTGTTATGTAACATATGCTCCCTCATCCTAATGAAGAATTGTCTTTTTGTTCTACCTACGTACTGGAGTCCACATGGGCACTGCGGTACGTAAATTACATTAGCACTTTGCCACATTAAAAAATCTTTGAGATTAAATGATTTTTTGGAGTTGTTAGAAATGATCTCATTGATTTCTTGAGTCAAAGTCATTTTGCTAGCTCTGCAGGCAAGCTTTTGCTAGCTTTTAGCAGAAATGAACCAAATTTCTATTTCATTTTTTTTTCTTTTATCCTGGACTCTCCTGGAACTTTTGGGGATTAAGCGAGAATCGTGGATTGATTCAATAACTTTGAAAGACTGTTTATAAATCAACTTGAGCTCTCAGAGATTTATACATTTTCAAATACAAATTTTTGATACATTACAAAATTGTTATATCTATCCTACGAATTTTTTACATACCAATTTGATTAATTGGAATATTGCTACATCGCATTTATACAATCTGCATTGACTGTACACCAATAAAGAATAGGGTGTATTTTTATTTAGTCTAGATAAGTGCAAACTTGTGTTGCGCATTCTATGGATTTGTTTCCGTTGTCCCCATTAGCGAGAAATCAGAAGACAAACCAAGGGCAGTAAAACGGGGCACCAAAATCAAGACTGTACCATCAGATACAGGATATATATGAGTCAGAAGATTATAGATATATAAAGCAACCAATACTGCATGTCTAGTATTTAAACATTGATGCTGAATAACATAACCAGGTTTTCTTTTTTGGGTGTATTGTCTGATCATTCATAGCCGGTACATGGTTATGTGTTATATCAAGCATGATTTGTAGAATGGAGGTGTAGAGTGTCAGGAATACAGCATGATCCAGCACATAGAATTGTGTAACACAGGAGACTAATAGGTAATGTATACCGGACCTTAGAATGGCCAGACTAACGTACCAAAGAATAGTCAGAGATATAGCCGAGGTCAGGGGACACAGAAAGGGACACAACGATAAAGGAAGCCCAGAGGTCAGGGATACCAGAAAACAGGGAAGTCAAAATCAAAGCCAAAGTCAATAACCAGAATAACCAGAATAAGGAACGCGCTCTCGGACAACCACTAGGGAAACCACGACAGGGCAATGAGGAAAGGTACTGTAACAGAACCTTACAGTTCCCTGGTGCCTGTGGAATAATCAAGGGAATTGTATTTTATATCATCTGTTCGATAGTAATGCAACTTATAAATAAACGAATCAAACTACCGAACACCGGACCACCCTGCTGGTAATTAAGGGATATTTTACCTCCCAGTTCTATTTCAGCCGTTCGTATGGGTCAGCACGAATCCTTTGTGTTAAGTATAGGTGGCCGCCATTTTGGGACTTTGCACGTGTTCGCGGCCATCTTACGCACGGACAGCGGTGTTTGCCAGCAATCGTCTGGAACTAAAAACGGCTACGCAAACAGGCGAACACCGCTGAGACCTCCATAGCACCGGGGATTCGTGCCAAAGCTACCGAACACCCTGCTGTTCGGTAGAAAGACTTAACAGCCTATGGGGATTCTAGCGACCACCGAGATTCGAATGGATGGCAAGATTTTCGTGACTTTTTACCGTACAAACGAGGACCGACCGCAAGGCCAAACCTTATGGAACTATTTTCGGCTAGTTTGTCTGTGCGGTCAGTCAAAACTTTGGAACTCCATAACTCCTGAACCGTTCATCCAAATGGGCTGATATTTGGATATGTTGTTCCCCTGTATTTGTGGTACATCCAGAACTTGAGTAAAATTGTGTATGTTTTAATTATGTTACATGTTATCTGAGGGGAGGAGACGTGGGGGTTGAACCATGTATGTGATTGGCTATTTTATACCTCCCCCTGGGTGTGTTCTGTTTGTACTTTTCTGTAATAAAAACCAGGCTGGGTGTTCCAGCACTCAGTTCTTCTTGACCCTTCAAAACGTAGCCTCGTCTCGTTCTTGAAAGGGAATTATACTGGATTATTACTCTGCTCTTTTTACAGCTGAACCTGACTCTCCCTATGGATCTCGTGGATGGGATTATACCAGCTTTACTTTGATACAGCAACTTGCCACGGAAAAGGACGTCTCCAACGGCTGATACCCTCTCACTACCTGGGTAGCCGTTACAGGTAATTCTAGGCTTTTACATGCTTTACCTTTCTGATTGGCCGTGATCGCTCTTTGACCCCAAAAGGTGTGCGCGCGGTGCATGCGCGACGTCACGTACACGCCGACGTCATCAGTTACGTGAGCGAGCGTGGGGGTATAATTAGCCTTGGCCGGCGTCCATTAACATGCCGCAAGTGTCATTCATGCAGATGCACGCCCGCTGACCGCAAGGTGAGGATGAATATGTTACATAGAGGCATTTGCAAGAAATGGCAAACATGAACTCAGGGAGGTTAAGATGGACCAGAAAAACATGAGTGCTGGAACAATGGACTCGGAATAATGGATAGCATTAACCACCTGGAAGTAGTGGAATATAAAAGACTGCTACCAAGAACTTTAGAACTCTATCTGGAAAAAATTAGCATGTTCGAAAACACTGCAAACTGAATCAGGATGGCAAGAAACATCTAGAACCAGGTACGTAGGGTATATAAATAGCCGGCCTTCCACCATCAGACTCTCCCCTAGTCTTCAATCATTTAAGAAGTGCCTTAAAACCCATCTCTTTAGGAAAGCTTATGGCCTCCCAGAGTAACCTCTACCTCACATACCTGTCTCTTGCGCTCTCCTATAGGGCAGCACATTACTCTCTCCTCCAGCTCTGCCTCACTCCCACCTTATTTGATTGCTATATTCTCTTCTTATGTGTTTTACACCCCACCTCCTATAGATTGGAAGTTCGTGTGAGCAGGGTCCTCTCCAACCTATCGTTCCTGTAAGTCATTGGCGGATCCAGGGGGGGGGCAACGGGGCAATTGCCCCCCCCGAGAAAATATTGCTGCCTGAGGCTCTCCCCTGCCGGCCCATGCAGGGCTGGTGCTATCCAAGCACCAGCCCTGCTGATTGCCTGCACGGACCGGAGGGGAGATCAGTGATCTCCCTCCCCGGCCCACACAGGCAGATTGCTGGGCGGCCGGCAGGGGAGGGAGTGAGAGAGAGAACCAAGGGGAGCTCTTACCTGCAGCTCCGCCGGGTTCTCCTCTCGCGAGCACGTAGCGTTACTATGGCAACGCTCCGTTCTCGCGAGAGTGAACTCTAGCCTGAGCTGCAGGTTAGAGTTCACTCCCCCACTAGAACCACCAGGGACTGGAAGAGAAAGCAATGTCTCCCCCTCCCTCAGCAAAGGTAAGAAGGGAGGGGGGACATTAGCTTTATTTATTTAATTATTATTTAATAATTAAAACAAAAAAAAATATCTTTTATCTGCCCCCCTATCCCCTCACACACTGCACCACACAGCCCCCCTTGCCTACACAGCCCCCCCTTACATACACAGTCCCCCCTTACATACACAGCCCCCCCTCTTACATACACAGCCCCCCTTACATACACAGCCCCCCCCCCCTTACATACACAGTCCCCTCTTACCTACACAGCCCCCCCCTTACATACACAGCCCCCCCCCCTTACATACACAGTCCCCCCTTACATACACAGCCCCCCCCTCTTACATACACAGCCCCCCTTACATACACAGCCCCCCCCTTACATACACAGTCCCCTCTTACCTACACAGCCCCCCTCTTACATACACAGCCCCCCCTTACATACACAGCCCCCCCTTACATACACAGTCCCCTCTTACCTACACAGCCCCCCCTCTTACATACACAGCCCCCCATTACATACACAGCCCCCCCTACATACACAGCCCCCCCTCTTACATACACAGCCCCCCCTTACATACACAGCCCCCTCTTACACACACAGCCCCCCCTTACACACACAGCTCCCCCTTACATACATACCCCCCTTACACACACACAGCCCCCCTTACACATAGCCCCCAATACACTCACTGCCCCCCATACACACACACAGCACCCCTCACACAAAAACACACTGCGCCACTCACACACAAACACACTGCTCCCAATACACACACTGCACCATTTACACACAAACACACTGCTCCCAATATACATATTGCTACCCCATACATACACTGCACCCCTCTCACACACGCACTACCCCTTCATACACATACTGCGACCCTCACACACACTGCACCCCTCACACACATACACACTACAACCCCTATCCCTGCAGACATGGGTAAGTTATCAAACATTTTTTAAACAGTTTGACTACTTACTCTGGGAGGGCGCCACAGTAACTCCTGGCACCAAAACCACTACAGAGAGCTGTAGTGGTTATTGTGCCTGGATTGTTTCTTAAAATAATCTGCCAGTGCCCCTCCCGAGATTAGCGTCTGGATCCGCCACTGCTGTAAGTTGTCTTGTAATTGTCCTATTTATAGTTAAATCCCCCCTCTCATAATATTGTAAAGCGCTACGGAATCTGTTGGCGCTATATAAATGGCGATAATAATAATAATAATAATAATATACATGCACCTTGGGTCAGACAGTGTTTAATTACTGACAGTAAGTCTTTATGGTCTAACCTTGTTCTGTGAAGGGAGTGATGCAGGGAAGACCATAGAGACTCATTTGTTACATATACTTCCTCAAGATCTATTTCCATTCAAAGCTTGATAAAAGGATTACTTTATTAGTAGGACTAATAGTTTTGAGGTGACAGTTGTCCTTTAGTTCCAACTCCTAGACACTTTGTTTCTCTGAAAGACCTTCGGCTTAAAACGATAAGTAGCTTTAAAGAATCTCCAGGACAAACTGTAAATAATTAGCACATCGCCATACACAACATTAATAGTTTAATTACATTAGATAAATATTTTACTCAGGTAGGATTGTGACCACCAAGCACAGGTTTGGACATCCCTGACTCATTACGCATGAATACTTGTAGTATGACAATGCTACTGGTGTCAAGCCAACTGGCAATAAATTGGCTTCTCGTTGTATAAAGTTGGACCCATACCAGATTATTCACAAAAACAAAACTGGTAGAGAATGAATATTTTTCTAAAACAAAAGAATTAGCCATGTTATGGGACACAAGTTCGGTAGATTGGAAATATGGGCTGATAATCATTATACAGGCTCATGGTCGAGAATGCATGCAGGTAATGGTATTTCTGGCAATAAAAAAATATTATTCTTTTTAAAATGCCAACAAGTTCCGTTGCACTGTACAATGGGTGGACTAACAGACACGCACTTGTAACCAGACAAGTTGGACACACAGGAACAGACGGATTGAGGGCCCTGCTCAATGAGATTACATGCTAGAGGGAGTGGGGTAAAGTGACACAAAAGGTAAGGATAGGGTAGAGAAGTAGGTTGATAGGATAGTATTCATTGAGTGCTTAGTGTATTGTTTTGATGACAGTTTCAGGAGAGGAATCAGGGTGCGGGGAGGGAAAGCTGTTCACAGTTTAATTGATATGCTGTCCTAAAGAAGTACATTTTAAATTTTTTTTTGAAGGAGTGGAGATTGGGTGAAAGTCTAACAGAGAAGGGAAGGGCGTTCTATAGGGAAAGGGAGTTCCATCCCTGTTGTATGCATTTGTATAGTTTGGAGTGAAGAAGGCTAATCAAGTATGTTTTTGTGCAGTGGAGTGGAATACTTATTCATTCATTCATCCAGTGGGCAACTTAAAATATTTGATTGCATTAATTCATCCATTCCAGCTGGAAAAGCTAGAGCCTGTAATTTTGTGATGTTAAGACCCCTTACGTGAAGGAGATAAGTGGCTTTGATGTCCACTAGGACGTTCTCAAAAAAAGTCCATGCACTGTAGTAACTTCGATTATTCCTTTGCTCAACGTGTGTGTGCTTGCTTGAGATATATAAAAACAGATGTCATTCTCTCTCTCTCATTCTCCCTGTTTCCTGTAAAGCTCTGCAGTCTTCAAGTGAATGGGTTTATTCACTGGACTGTGAATGATCAGGAATTTAAAATTCATTCAAAGTCAAAATAAGTTAAATATAGCTGAACCAGTTTCTCCAATTCAGCCATCGTGGCCTAAAATGTGAAATTTATTTTTGACTTTCTGGTAGTTCACACTCTCTCTTGAGTAGCACTGCAGGGTTTTCTGGGGAATATATACTGCTAGTATTGTTTTTGAACTTGCCATATGATGTCACCCAGTGAGCGGTGAAGAGCCTTCAGGGCGAACATTACAGATATCATGGGTGGAAAGAGGTGTGTGAGTGTTTTCACCGTAGACTTCGGAGGACAAATTTGAGGTCATACAGGGTTATTCAGCAAAGTGAGACTAGTCAAGGTGAACTTAAAATTTATGGTCAAAATAGCCTGACTGGAAAATGTTTCCAAGACAGTTCTGGTTCTGGTTTTGCTACTTTAGAAAATAACTTTGATAGCGTCTGATGTGGCCCTATAAGTGGGAGATTTTACACGATGGTTTGGTTTTCGTATGGTAAATTCTACATTGTATGGAAACCTACAGAAGCACTTAGATAGGGAATAATAATAAAGAACATTATATAAAGGAGGATCAATGTGCTCAGTGCTTGGATCCCTTCCCCACTTCTCTCATTTCCTGTCTGCTAACAGGCAACCAATAATTTGACCTACAACAGTTAATGTAACTTGTAGAATTATTGAATTCTAGAGCAAAGCCTCCATTTTTACCATCTCTCTCTGCAGTGATGCCGAGGGACAAAACTAAACCCTGACAGAGAAATGAACTGAAAAATTAAACTTATTGCTGATGGGAAGAGACGTGTGAATGGTGATTTATGGGCTGAATTTATTTTTCCATTTCTTTGCAATGCAAAATGAAAGTTGCCGGGAAGGAAGGAAATTAACGCAGAACAGTTCTATTTCAAGATACGATTGCGATTTCCCTTATGTTTTACTGCCTTTTTTTTTTTTTTAATTTTAATAAATAAATAAATACATTATTCTTTACTGTCAGATTTCATGAACCCAAAACATTCCTGGAACAGAGACCTTAAAAGTAGCAAAATTAACATAACTAAATTACTTACATATATTTGAATTCCAGGAAACCAAACCAAGGGTTGCAACTTCAGAGAGATACCGAAGATGGGGTTGGGTGGGTGGGGGGGATATGTCTCAGGGACCTGTCCTACCTAATATTGTAACAGGGCCAACCAGTAAGCGCAGTTCGATTGGGGGTTCGTTATCACAAAGTACGACAGACAATCCCAGACAATGGACTAAAGTTGAATAGATTTACTCTTAGCCACCTGTAACCAGGCTACAGATCCTACAGTTTCTGTGTTGTGACCACCTTGGACAGTGTACCCACCTTATAGACTGTCTACCCAGCCAATGAGGAAGGGGAAGAGCAGAGACTGATGGGAACAAGAAGAGGCTCTGGGGGCTGAGCTAGACCTGAGCTGCGCATGTGTGTAGCTGTGCTCTCGGAAAAAGTGACTACAGCAGCTCTGAGGATTACCCTATACCAAAGCGTTAGACAACTAGACGTATTTTCCTATTTCTGAGGCTTATTGACGAGTTTGAGTATACTTTATTGTTATCAGAAACATAAAATCCATCAGGATAGTGCTACCTACATCAAGGACTCCGCCATTGTGCACCAGCCATCTTGTGGGACACAAGCAGGGGTCAAGTCCTGGGGAATAAAGTGTGGGAACTCACTCGAGTTCCACCCTCACCCCACCACCAGAAAAAAACAAAACTTGCATGCATATATAAACACGTACACACACACTCAGGTGCACACACACACACTCACAGAAACACACACAGACTCACAGACACACACACAGACTCACAGACACACAGGTACACACACACACATACATACACACACACACACACACATACACTCACACACACACTCCCAGACACATACACTCCCAGACACACACTCCCAGACACACACACACACACACTCCCAGACACATACACTCCCAGACACACACACATACACTCACAGACACATAAACACACCCACAGACACACACACACACACACACACACACACACTCCCAGACACATACACACACACACACTCACACATCCACTCACAGACACACACACACACACACACACACACTCACAGACACACACACACACACACACACACTCACAGACACATACACACACACACACAGACACACTCCCAGGCACATACACAGACACACACACACACACACACACACATACACTCACAGACACATACACACACACATACACTCACAGACACACACACACTCCCAGACACACACATACACTCACAGACACACACATACATACACACAGTCACACTCCCAGACACATACACAGACAAACACACATACACTCACAGACACACACACATACACTCACAGACACACACACACTCACAGACACACACACATACACACACACACATACACACTCCCAGACACATACACAGACACACATACTCTCAGACACATACATACACTCACAGACACACACACTCACATACACAAAAATTATTTGTATTTTTTTTTTAATTTAAAAATGTCCACCCAGCCTCCCTACCTGGAGAGCTGGCGTGGACCTGTCCCTGGGGTCCAGTGGGGCTTCAGTGCGGCCGGCTCTTGTCTCGCTGTCAGACGCGGTGAGGGAGCTGTGTTCTCTCTGCTCCCTCTCGCCGCGCGGGCTGTCTGCTGATGCCGGGAGCCGGAAATGACGTCATATTCCGGCTCCCAGCATCAGCAAACGGCGTGGCGAGAGGGAGCAGAGAGAACACAGCTCCCTCGCTGCGTCTGACAGCGAGACAAGAGCCGGCCGGGGGGGATCCTTGAGATGGCCATTAGGCCACCTCTTGGGCCCCCCATGACAGGGGGAACACGGGGACATTTGGGGGCGGCATTTTTTGCCGCCCCCTGAGTGCCTGCAGGACCATAAACGGGAACGGCGTTCCTGCACTAAAAAAAGTGCAGGAACGCCGTTCCCACGCGTTCCTGCAGGACTCGAGCCCTGGACACAAGGTCTGATTTACCAAAGCCATCGGTGGGTGGTTGTATGGTTAGCATATGCAGACTGTGTTTGGGGGGGTCATAGAAACTACACAGGACCGAGACATTACAGCAGCAGAGTTTTCATAAGTTAGCTATTATTTTACACTGTTTGAGTTTATTTGCATTTGTGCGTTTATGGTAATTCAATATATCAACTGCTCTTATATATTTAATTTACCCTCTGTGTTTGAGAAAGGTTATTTAGACTGGGATCACCATCTACTCAATGAGCTGAAGTGGTCTGGGTGCCTACATTGTCCCTTTAAGTAAACTTTAGACTGTTATTTTCTCTACATCAATGTAATGTATTGCAGACACCTATGAATCCCAGCCAAGCTGGCTGTTTAGAATTGAAAACATATGTGGGTCCCTGCTGTTCGAGAGATGTCATTAATTCTGAACTCCCATCAGCCAATGAGATATAGCTGATGCTTCTATGTGGCATAATGGGCAGTGGTATCACCAAAAAATCAAATACAAGAGAGCTTACACAGGGTGCAAAGTTACACGCAGACAGTCCACCAATAGTTGCAAATATCAAAGTCCTACTGAAATAACGAAGAACGCACATACCACAGTTACACAGGCGCACTACATACAAACACAAAATCGACTGCTTTGGAGTTACACATAACTGCCACACAATACTAAGAGCTCAGGGATTTCTTCATACACCATATTTTCTGATTTTTTTGTTGTTGTTGTGGACTATAGCTAACTTATGTCTCCTTGTTAATGAAACTTACACTATGATATGTGTGTGATGGTGTATGATGTCAGTGTGATGGCCGTGTGCCATGTGTGTGTGTGCGCTTTCTGTTTGTGTGGTGGCTTTGCATGATATGTGTGTGATGTCTGTGGTGCTGTGTGCGTTGTGTGTCTGTGTAGTGGAGGCATGTGATGTGTGTGTAGTAACTGTGTGGTGTATGTGTGGCTCTGTTAGATGAGTATGAGGAGTCTGTATGTGTTGTGGCTTCAACTTTCCCATTCAATTTAAATATTCTATTTTCAAATTTTATGGATTAAGTAAGGAGTTTGGTCCAAGGCATATGTATTAAAGAACACAAATTACAACACTTGGCTCACTGTGGAGCCTTTATCAGACTTAATAAAGACTTTCCATAAAGGTAATAAAGGTGTCATTTTGGAACACACTCCTAAATCAGTGCGCAATCCTCTCTTCTACCAAAAAGTGTACTTTGAGGACTAGGAACCTGCAGAGAGCACTGAAACAGGTAGAATCATTGAATTATACAGTGGAGCCTCTATCTGCTTCCAGCATGTCCTACTCTCAGTGGGCTGGCCTACTTGATTGGCACACAGCCTGATGTGCATTCACACCAGTATGACCTGCCAGTAAATTAGTTGAACCCACACTTTTAGGTGGCGACCTGTCCCATCCCATCTCTTTGTGTGAAGTCAATTATGTTATTATATCATTGACCTGACGCTTTGCCCCCCCCTACCAGCAGCCCGCATATTGGGACGTAAATGTTGGGAGGCATGCTCAAGAGGTCCATTCTACGAGTGCCTTCTTATGACCCGTGTGATCTGACAAAAACTGTGACTCTCCCAGTGCATAATGTCTGGCCCCTTGTCTGTTTCCTGGGTAGTGCATATGTTTTAATTTTCACTTTACTGGTCCAAATCCTGGTACTGCAATGACAAACTGCAAGGACTAAGGGAAATCTATATATGTTTAAGAGATTCAAAGAATAGTGTTTGCTTTTCTTTCAAGCAATCTTATCGAAAGATCCAAGTATTGAACCATATTTTCTTGTTATGGTTTTATTTTAATGAGTCATAGGTTTACATGGATAATACAATCGTCTTGTAGCAGGATGTGTAATGCAGCATAATTCATGCATGTGGATTGACTACGAAGACTACTTAATTACTGTTTAAATATGGTTTGGGATTAATTTTATTGTAAAGTGGTCATAGGCATAGCCCAACATTATTTGATTACCGTCATGTACTGCAGTTGACCTGTGTGGTTTAAGATTTTCCATTCACTATGTTTTGTTTGTCAGCAGACTTCCTGATCCATAAGTCATTTCGCTATTGAATTGGCTGCTTAGGTTGTTCGTCAGAAACATAAATTTGAGGAGATGGAGTGAATATCTACGTTCAGCTCCAGCTTTCCATCATGCTTGCCCATGACAACACAATATTTTCCAGAATGTCTTCAAATTATCCTGGAGATACTGGCTTTCATATAAGCTAGTCCCCTGCTTAGTCTAAGAGGATTAGGTGCTACTAGTGGCTACGACCAATTTGTAGTAAACCAGTAGATTCGGGTCTAGTCATCAAGTCCACAAGTCTAGTCATCAAGTCCACGAATATGGAGGTGAACCCAGGCTCTACACTACAAGCTATCTTCAAATTCCCACTGTTGCACGGTACTTTCCTAATATCAATTTAAAGAGTGGCCATATATTTCCTGAAGTCCACAGTATCTCGAGAGATGCATCCAGACTTCAGGCAACTATCAACCATAGTTACGTTGGTCAACAATTTCTCAAAGCATTTTCCAATAAGTAAATATGGCACTGGGATAGTGTTTTAAAACTTCTATCACCATTTACTTCAAGCTGGAAAGCAGAATGCTTTCTGGCCTGTTACTTATAATTGCACCGGTAACTAATCAGAGACTAGGGGGTTTCATATAACTTTCTGTTGTATGTGGAGACGGCACTATCATTGGGTTTACTCTTGCTAATGTGATCCCCACACAAACTTCAGGTGTATTAACTAGCTATCTAATAGACATATAGACACATAACAACAAAATTTACTCCTCTAGTATCGTTTTTTTTGTTGGTAACATATGGGACAGTCTCTACAATTTTCTGCCCAAATACAAAAAAAATAATAATAATAATATTAATAAAGTCTCCCACAAAACGCCTCATAAACATCCCTAGAGCAGATATCACAAGTACCAGGTGAACGGAACTCAACTCACCCTAACCTAAAACGGGAGACCTGGCGAGCATCAGGAGATGACGACCTCCGCCAAACCCCCTAATAGCTTGCTTCCGCACCAAGCCAACGACAAGGGCAATAAGCAGCATGTTAACACCACTACATACAATCATCACCGGCCCCATACCCAAGGCAAGGTTCCCACCCAGAAATCTGACGCTGATGACAATGTCTTTGTTCCGTACCACCCCTGTTCCCACCCCTCTTTTTTTTCTGTATCCAACAGTTTTTACAGTGCGTTTCCACCGATAACATGCAATATATGTAACACTTGTAAAACTTTAAACTTGAAAATAAAGAATATTAAAAAAATACAAAATAATAATAATAAAGCCACTGTTTAATAGATATTTTCTAAATGAAAATGCATGCATTTTATTATGCATAATTCATTTGCTGCCTCTTACACAATATTCTCCTGACTGTCATGCTAAGAATTGTTAGGGGGGCACATGCAGCCCCCACAACCTTGCCCTCTTGGCACAAAGTGTTTTAAAGAAACAGAACAAGTGATTAATAATTATTCTAATCCAGCAACAGATGTTTTTTGAATTCCAAAAAAGCTAAAAATAATAAAGAAAGAAAGAAAGAAAAATAACACGAAGGGGAGAGAAAAAAATAGGCTAAAACTATATCCTGCACCAAACAGTTAAAACAATGACATATGGATGTTTGGATTGGCAAGTGAGGGACGTGACTATTCCAATATACTATTTTAGTTTTTTTTAAGTCTGATTCATGCAGATGCTGTCATGATTTGGAATAGGAAAACAAATGCAGACGTGAGGAACATGACATTTTTCATTTTTTATTATTTAGCCTCAAGAAGAGAAAAGAATCAGGGAAAAGGTGAAGAATGGTTTCATCACTTTTGTTTTTCATCAATTCGGATCCTTTCAGGATTATTAGATTTTGTATTTTATAGGTTTTAAGTGTACCAGTTGTCCTTCTGCCATCCAAACAGAACAAATATTAAATTATTTGGGAAACTCTTGGGACATACAGAGCGCAAGGGGTGGTAACAGTCTTTAAGCACCTTGCTGTTAAGTGATGTCCGTGTGTTGTGTCCAATATAAGTCCGATACAAGCATCGTCAACGTACTGGCATTCTAATTTAATTTTTTTTGGTACTTAAATTAATCCAAACACTGGATAGATGCATCAGTTGACTTCTCAGTGTACTCTTGATGGTGTTTAACGTGTTGAACTGATGAGAAGCGTATTTGCATTGGTTATCTCCAAATCACTGGGTCTTATTCACTAAGCAGTAACATGCATTGAACTGAAAAACTAAAAACTGCACAAATTGCTGATATGGTCATATGTCATCATTTTCCAGTTTGGTTTTCAGTTTACCACAATTCTCTGTTTAGAAAATAAACCGCTCTTAAACCAAAAAGCTATTTCTCCTCAGCCTTTACTCTGTGCATTGACAGGATCAGGGTATAAATCCGGAGATCTGATACACAACATTTTCTAGCCTCATCCAGAACATGCACCATGTTTATTTTAAGGTCGATACCCCAAATAGTGAGAGATTCTAACTGAACAACTTAGTAAATTCATAGAAGTATCATTTTGGAATGACCAACCTATAATAATATTCAATGATACATTTTTCAACTGTAGATAGTAATAGCTTCTTGAACCAAGGATAAATCTGACTGCCATACTGGGTTCAAGAATTAATTTTTTTTCCTAGTTTGTTGCAAATTTAAAACTGTATTACCTAAAAGAGGTATCAACTCCTTTGTGTTGATTTTCTATTTTTTTTTTTTTTTGCAATAGTTTCTTTTTTAAAGTATCTTTCAGGGAAATTGCACATAAAAAGACATTTCTCAAGGTTTCCTGAACTGTAGACCAGACGTATCTGACACATTGACAGGAAAAGGAAGACATCATTCAAACATTCCATCCATCGAGCAATGTTCCCACTTTCCCCATTAGGAAAATATCTGTGTGTAGATATAAATATATACATATATAATAATTAGACACAAGCATTGCAAGATACTAAAATTCCAGCTGTGACATTCCTATCGCCACTAAATTCCTCTTCCTACAAGGAAATGCATTTTTCTATCTTGATAAAGATAATCTGTTTGCGGATATGACCTGGGGTTTATAAGTATTATTGCCCTCTGTCTGACTAGTACATTTATTACTGACCCTGCTGGTATGTTGGACTCTACTAAATTCAAGGATAATCCTCCCCCCTTCCTACAATTGTCAAATCACACTTTAAGGCCAAGTCAGGTTGTATACATGATTAGGCAGCAGTGAGTTTATGTATATCATATATTTTGTTCTCTCTCACACACTCTCTCCTGTTGTATGGAATTGGGGATCCTGGATACATGATCAGTTCTTCATCTAGATAATACTTTGGGTCTGGGCACGTTAAAATGTATGGGCAGATGGTCACGTGATTATCATCTCCATCTTTGAACACAATATAGGCATTTCAGAGGACCTGACTGTGGCTCCAGCCAACAGAGCGGTAGATATATGCTGGAGCTCAGCACCCACGGCCCCACGACGGGCAAATAGGGGCGCCACAAAATATTTCCTTAGTGCTATGATCATATGATCATAGCACCGGGTGCCGTCCGTGTCTCACTCTCCCCTGACGGCTCATCAGGACTGGAGCCGAGATCAAAGATCTCCCTCAACGGGCCGCTAGCAGTGTAATGCTGGCAGCCGACAGGGGAGGGAGAGATCTAACCTGCCTGCTTCTCTTCTCGCAAGCTCATTAGGCTGCTAGAGTTCACTCTCACCACTGGGACCACCAGGGCTTCTCCACCGGACCACCAGGGATTAGTACTGTCCCCTTCCCAGGCAAAGGTAAGCAGGGAGGGGGGATGTCAAAATTATAACCCCAACCCCACAGACCCACAATAATTCTCCCCTATACACACACACTGCCTCTCATACACACACACAGCTCCCCCCCATACACACAGCTCCCAAATACACACACACAGCTCCTCCATACACGGACCACGTCACTAAGTACCATGCCCACTGGTTATTTGTTTGTTTTCCCTTTGTATTCTGTGTTGTATCTGTATGTATTTTGTGTGTTTTGCATGTTCCCCGTTTGGGAGAGCTCATACGAATGGAGCCCATTCGTCTCCCGAACAGGGACTACCCTGATTTCCCGTTTAGAATGCTCATAGAACGTTCTGAAACCACAAGGGAAATCATTAACGAATGCTCCCCTGGGTGGCCGCTGGTTGGTATAGCCGAATGCCAACCAGGGAAAGCATTCGTGTCCCGAACTGACGTGCCTGCACGGTTTCAGGTCCCAGTGTTGGGGCTCGCCCTACCTGCTCCTAATGGAGCTATAGTCACTGTCCTCCTGAACCGGGAGCTACGAGGCCAGACTCGTAGCTGCCCAGAGAGCGCTCTCCCCAGGGCTGCCTAAGTGGAGGTAGCCACCGGAGAGAGGCACAAGCCCCAGCGGGATCCCTGGGGCTGTGAGTTGGCTTCACAGCCACAGAGGTACCGCTGGCCACCTGGAAGTCCGTGCCAACCAATAGGAGAAGGAGCTCCAATTCAAACTCAGTTTGTGCCATTTTCCTGATGGTTCGGCACTAGTGAGCGCTGACTGGTCACTGCAGGGCGCAGGCGACCAATCAGAGAAGGAGTGCCCATTCAAATGGGGTTTTGTGCCCTTCTCCTGATTGGGCAGTGAAACCCCTCTCCTCCCTGAGCGCCGATTGGTGTACATGGGTTTCGTGCCCTTTTTCCCGATTGGGCGGCAAAATCCCTCTCCTCCCTTTCAACTGATTAGTTAAGCGCAAAGTTTTAATTCACCAGACCAAACCAAGCGACGCTGTGGAACTGATTTCGAGGATGTACAGAGCCTCGAGCCCCAGACTTTATACAATGGTTTCTCGGGCTCTGTGCATCCGATAGCCCAGCTATTTGCAGGGCTCCTGTCAGGGTATTCATATCGGCAGACATTTTGAGCTATGATAGAAATTAAAATGTATATTGTCAGTCACTCTGAACAGAGCAGACTCCATTTTGTTATTTTCAAGTTAACAAAAGACACAAGATTTCTATCCCTTCTGTAAAACTAACCACTTTGCCAGAAGCTAAGGAATGTATTGTATATACAAACCTGTTGATAAGAGATGAGAACGGGGGATGGACAGACTGTTAGCTAAATACTAATGGAATATAATTAATTCTAAAACCCAGACATTTGTGACAGAGAAGATTAAATATTTTAATTTTACTTTCGATATTGTATAAGATCCCATTGTAAGTTTAGGGGTCATACTTAGTTATAACTGTCATATTAGAAATTATAGCAGAATTTGACACATAGTCTGAAGAAATTTCAAAGAAACTCTTTGATCTGACAGTAAACTTAAATTATAGACAACTATAAAGATAATGTAAATTATGTCAAAATAGCCACCAGGAAAAGTTAACTCTTTCCTGGATAGGTATGTTTAGTGGGACGCTTGTTACTTATTATTATTATTTAAATTGTCACAATAAATTGTATCTATTTTTATAACAAATTGTGATTTTATTTATATGGAATACATTTCACTTACACGATAACGATCTTTGGGATCTGAGAATTGCACACACTGCACCCTTCAAACACACAGACACAATGCACCCCTCACACATACACACTACATCCTTCACAAACACAATGCACCCCGTACACACACTGCACCCCAACACATTGCACGCCTCACACACACACATACATTGCGCCGCACACACACACCACTGCCCCTATCCCCTACTACAGCCCCTATCCTGGCAGACCCAAACTGTTCTTAACGGTCAAACAGTTTGACTACTTACCTTTGGAGGGCACCACGGCACTCCTGGCACCATAACCAATTACAGCGTGCTATAGTGTTTATTGTGCCTGGACTGTTTCTTTAAATCTACCAGTGCACCTCCTGAGATTAGTTTCTGGATCCGCCCCTGACAGGGAAGCATTTCTGGTGCGATGTTGCCTCCAGTACTGAAACACGTTTTCTTGTAGCATGTGTTATCCAACTCTGCAACCGTGTGCAAGATTTTAGCATATCGAACAATGCTGGGCTTCAGGTGAGGACGTTTGGCACATAGAATAACTCTGTATATTTCTCTGAGGACATAGAATGGCACTGTGCCATCAGATGGAGCTTGCAATCTACTAATAGGCAGAGCAAGAAAGGATGTAAAGAGCAACCTTGGCATTGGTATACAGGGTGAGAGGCACCCGCTGCTGGGGGGGAGTACTGTGACAGATAGTGTAGGAGAGGAATAGTAGGAAATGGGAGCTTCTTCCTTGGAAACCAGATACTACCCTAGTGCTTAATGGCTCCTGTGCATCTCAATGGGAGACAAACATACTATCAGTGGCTGCAGAGTATGACAGTGTTGATTGCTACCGACATGTTAGCAGTTACTGACTTGAATGTAAGAACTTGTGACAAGCTTGGAAACAAGCCCAATGTTTTAAAACATGAATTCAAATATTTATAGCCAGGCTGATCGCCAGATGAGAACTACAACTGTTATGATGGTTTGCCAGCCTTTAGAATGTCAAAACATCATGGAATCTGAAGTTCTACATTCTACAACATCTGGAGATCTACTGTGTGCCCAGCCCTGATGCATACCATTCCAGAACTAACTGCCAAACCCAGTATAGTTACATAGTAAGCTGCCTTCACTACCTAATCAACTATTGTTATCTAGTTATGATAACCGTTGCACTGCTGGGTACCACTTGGTTTGCTCCTGTCCAAAAATGGTTAGTTGAGTTCTTTTGTGGGTGTATGATGCATGGCTGTGGTATTGTATAAGGCAAGATTTTTCAAAGTATGCACAGATCCCAGCAAGGAGTCTACAGATAATGCAATACAAGCCCATTCCCAGGAATCTCTGGGCCTGGGAGATAATTGAGTTAAAGATCAGTAAGTTAATTATCTCCCAGGAACAGAGAGCCCAACACAAACAAAAAAAGTACCCCAAAACATCACAAAACCATAATAACTCCACATGTCAAACATCCCCGAACAGCCCTGATCTGAGTGCTCATGTTGTCCACACAGCTCTCAGATCCATGCAGTATAGGGGAAGCGCCACTGGGGCTCACTTGACTGGCCGCTCACGTGGTCCTAGCCCAAAATGGTTCCAGAGCTTTTGGTGCTTTTGCCGGTCAACTTTCGGGAGCTCCTGCGGCCGAAATACATGGTGCTCTCCCTGACTCTCAGGGAGTGTTTGTTCCTTTTAGTCTCAGGCACCTTCCCTACAAAAAGTGCTGTCCTGGTGGTTCGCAAAGTGGTTCAAAACCCCTGACCAAGTTGTCTGGGAACAGCAAGGTCACCTAGCCAAAAACAGTTCCATAACATTCACGGCTAAGTACCGCTGAGGTGACTGGGAAACAAAAAGTCCTCATGCCTGAAATTAGTTCCAAAGGGGTCGCGGCTAAGTATCAGTGAGGACCATTCGTGGAGTTGCTCACGGAAACGGTCGCCAGGGAACTAGCGTTTGGTTCCATTCGTAAGAAGGTAAAGTGCTGAACCAGAAGCACCCAGGGAAAGCTGCTAATGGCAACCCTGCAGGGTAAGTCCTGAATGGGGTCTCAGACCTGGACTATAGTCGGTGGGCAGGAGGCCACCTTCCACACACCCACAGGAGTTTGTGGCAAACGTCCGTGGCAAAGAGCGTTTGTCACACTAACCATTATTTTTTAATATACACCATTTTCTTTTTTACTGACAGATTTATGAATATTTCGGGCACTATATATTTGTCAGTCTTCGAAAATAGGAATTTCTTTGGATACTGGTTGAATTCACTATGAAGAAAGACATCATCTTTTAGACCACTTTACTAAATTTGATTGAAATAATGATGGAATTTAACTGTCTCTCTTCAGAACACTTTAAAACTACCCACTGTGTATCCTTGTCGTGTACATGCTGTGTGCATGTCTGCATCTGGGTTGACTATAACTTATGTCTTGTTCACCTGAACTGTTGATATGTAGATGGTGGAACTGCACTCATCCCTCCGCCATGGAATCTCAGGGTGCTCCCGGACCAGTCCCAGTACAAAAGAGACCACATGTAACATGTAATAGAATAAAATAATCCAGGCACTCCAAATTGTTCCAAACCAAATAGGCAACTTTTATTGGAGCCAGGAACCACACAACGTTTTGACCCCTTAGGGCCTTTTATCAATGTGTGTAATGTGTGTTCTGTGTCCATTGCTCTAATCCGGCATACAAGTCCCAGACGCAGACATGAAGGTGCCTTTGCTTTGGCTTGCCATGAAATCTCAGAGCTTTCTGGAAATGAGTCATGGTGCAAGCCAAGAGACGCGCTATTTGCATTTATGCCCATTTTTATGAGCCTGTTGGAAGTGTTGAAAGGCAAGGGATACAGTGTAATCTCTATACCTGAAATAACTTCATTCCATGTTCCAAATAAATGCTACATTTAAAGGGGCACTCAAAGCACTATAATCACGATCTTACTATAGTGATCTTGGTGCCTTAATGTAATGACTTTACTCTGCCTATTTAGACAAAATGCATTGTTTACATTTGCTTTGAGAATATTTTTCAAAGTCCCTCACATTCCCCAGCGGTCCCCCAGCATGATGACATTGAACGCAGCTAAACCTTATCACAGAAAAGCCTCCAGATGATGTTTGTCCGTGAACAGGATCAGATTGGTTTAGCGTGGCGATCGGCACGCAATAGGAATTTGCATTTGAGCCCCCAATGCATATATGTATAAAATGTTACTGTATTGCTTTAAAAAACAATCAAGTAAAATGAGCACACCAGTGAAAGGGTTAACATTTAAGAAATTCACAAGCAATTAGCTAGTACTCTAGCCGATAGCAAAAAAAAAAAAAAAAAGCTTAAAATATACAAATGCTAATAATACAATTAAATAATTAAACTATGTAATGATTCCCAGGACCAAGGGAACACTAGCAAAAAGTCCCACCAATATTAACTAATAATAATAATAATAATAATAATAATAATAATATCAGTCCCTTTTTTGTAAAAATACATAAAAAATATAAAACATATTAAAGTGCAAAAAAATATTATTTCATATTATATTATTTCAAAGGTATTAATAAAATAATATACACTTATAATGTTTATTTTCTGACGGGATTTTTGTAATGTATTCCCGTAAATTGCAGCAGATTATTATTATAAATACCCATAAGCAGTGTATTTGTCTATTTTTACTTGTATTTTATTCTGTACTTTACGTAATACCTGTTTTTATGTGCTTCAAAGTCAGAGTATATAGAGTACAAGGGATACTGTACAGTACCACAGAACCTTAGTGGTGATTGGTGGATTATTGTTTGGGGGATGGCTTGTATATATAGGTCAGCCATGTTAAAATCATGGCACTAATAGCTGACTTACCAGTCAGAGTTGGTCTCTTCCTCCCTTGGTTAGCTGGTCTTAGTTTATGTACCCGTTTGGTCACGGCGGGGTTGAGGTAAGGAAGGTTAGGGGGAAAACGTGCCTTTTTTAGTTAATAAATGAGCAAGGGCAGTTAGTTGATTGGTCTAAATGGCTGGTTATACTATTGGTAAAATGTTAGTAGGTTTTGAGCTCATTGGAGGCTCAGAACCTCAGGGTATACCCCTACCGGGATTATGTGCAGAAAATGTTGGCACATGTTGATATTTATGTGGTTGTAATATTATTATGTAATGTTGCTGATATGGGTCATTGCTTTTTATTTGACACGTGTGGTATGGCTGGGGGTTGGGGTGGGCAATTACTTTAGTATGTTTGTTAATGCTACAAGTTATTAAAGCCGTGGACATATTGACCCATATATGAGAGTGTCAGTGTCTTATTGGGGGGTTTCGGGTTTGTGCGTAAGGTAATTCCCACCTGCCCATATGGTGACTCTGCACCTGTCAAGATGGAGGAGAAGAAACAGACACAATGTCTCAATTTCTTCACGTCCAATGCAATGTGTGCCAGGCTGTGCCAGGACTGAACTGGATTGCTAATTGTTAAATCTTTAATAAACGTTTATAAGAAAAAGAGCATCACATGATAAAAAAAAAGTTAACACAAATAATAGGTGTTTTCCAGTGTTTTATTCAATGGTATAAGTTTCAGGGAAGTGGGGGTCCCAAAAACATTTAGTACTGCAAAGGATTTGAAAAGCACAGATCGAGAAACAAATGGTGAAAATGTAATACAATATGTCAGCAGCTCTCGTAAAGTAAATATATATTTTCATCCTAGCATCATATTAATATGGCAAAAAGGATAATATAAACAAGAGTTACGAGCTACTGCTTTTGTTTCTGCTTGTATCGTTGTAATTGGATGCATCTGCTGTGCCAAGCTTTGTGGGCACTGAGAGCAATGCCCTTTAAAAGTTCTCAGCACATTGAGGGATTCTCACGGACCTTCAGGATTAACTAGAGTAACCTCATGATGTCTTGGGAAAGAGGAGACGCAAGAAGACAGGAGAAGCAAGATGGGTAAAATATGATGAAATCCCACGTGATGATTTTAAATCAAAATAAATAAAGAGCACTTAAAAGAGCACGTATGAAGCTTTATTACCTACAAACACGGCATTAAAAAAAAAGAATGTCTACGTTTTGGATTTGCTGTTCTGACGTTTTAATGTTGACTTTGTCATAGGTTTGATCTGCTCCCAAAGCACAATCTCTGAATATACCCAGTTCCTATCGGAAAGCACAGGTTTTTTTCTTGATAATGCTTCCTGCTCAGGACAGAGTGTGTCCATAATAGGTTTGAACTCTCTGAACTGTATTAGTGTCTGGAAGGCTAGTACATGCATTTACAGCTTACAAATAAAGATTTGCTTAGTTTTGTTTTGCTATGGGCAATGTGTGTAAAGTATACTTCTCATACAATGTGATAGGGGCGTAACTAGAAAGGGCGCCCCTCATCTCTCAACCCCAGGTAATACACCTGAGTGGCGTTTGTGGTGGTTGTGTGTGTTGAATGAGTGGGATTCTGTATGTGGTATCTATATATATATATAAGTTGTGTTCTGGACCATTCCATTAATGGAAATGAAATAGAGATTGAGTCATCTACCTTTAATAGGCTAAGTCGGTCGAGGTGTGCCGATACCGACGTATGTGGTAGGCCTGTAAGTAAGTGGAACTACCTTAGATAGAGTTGCATAGAGGGAGTGGAGGGTGGGCCAGCAGTACGCCTGGAACCAATCAGGTAATGTAGGGAAGGGGGGAGTCCCTTTTAAAGGTACATAGCCACTCCCACTACTTCAGGCCCAGCCTTCCAATATGCCAAAATACTAGACTAATGCAGTATGGAATTATAACTTTTTTTCTTGGACTAACATATATTTTAATAGACACACTTTTGAGAGTTTTCCTCTCTTCTTCAGGTCTGAAACAATATTAATATGGAATTAGCTTTATTTTAACAATTTGGTTTAACAATTTAATTATGCATTTTTTTCATTTGAGGTGTATCTAAAAATAGCATGCAAAAACTCCAGATCTCTTGCACAGCCCACACTTTCTGTGTCTGTCTAATCATGGAATGCCATTTAATGAGGTTTTGCAAGGCATGCCTATGGTCTTGTGGGGTCTTAAGGGATTAAAGGGACACTCTAGTGACCAGAACAACTACAGCTTATTGAATTTGTTCTGGTGAGTAGAATCATTACCTTCAGGCTTTTAGCTGTAAACACTGTCTTTTCAGAGAAAATGCAGTGTTTACATTACAGCCTAGTGATAACTTCACTGGTCACTCCTCAGATGGCTGTTAGAGATCCTTCCTGGGTCATTGCTGCCTAAAATGCATCCAAACATTCAGTATCTCCTCCCTCTGCACGCAGACATTCATTGATTCAATTCATCTCTATGTGAAGGTGCTGATTGGCCAGGGCTGTGTTTGATTTGTGCTGGCTCTGCCCCGATCTGCCTCCTTGTCAGTGTCAGCCAATCCTATGGAGAAGCATTGTGATTGGATCGGGCCACTACTTCTGATGATGTCAGCAGACAGCTTGTTTTTTTTTTTTAGGCAAACAGCATGCAGAGCTACAGCTTCAGGCTTGAATACAAGTAAGATGTTGCTATATTTACGGTGGCATGCGGGGCCCAGGGGGGCTAGATGGTGGTTTTAACACTATAGGATCAGGAATACACCTTTGTGTTCCTGACCCTATAGTGTTCCTTTAATACTTATTTGGGTTTGAGAGTCCCCAAAATATGTTCTCGCACTGTAGCTCCTGCTATTTTTGCCATCTACCAATGCCCCAGATAGGGAGTATGGCCTTGTCTTTTGTCTATATGGTTTTATTAATGTACATCATTGTGAATCAATTCAGACTTTTGATTCTTATTTTGCAATTCTCCCACATGACCACAGATTCTGTTTTGTTAAGTAATTTCACACACAATCCCACTCATAGCCACAAAGCAAAATAAACAAATACCCGGCCATTCATTAATATAAATATAATTACGAAAAACCGCATATCAAAACAAACAGGATCACACACCTGCCAAGTAAAATATACTAACGGATAAAAGTAAAAAAACAGACCCACTTCAGTCACAGATTCAATAACGACATATTAAACAATTAGTTTCACACAGGACAACAGTATAAGATTCTCTCATATTCTAAGGGTAAAACATGGGATCAACTTTCAGCCACATGATGGAACACACTAACTGACACTCACATATAGTAAAACAAGCAGAGCCACTGACAACCTTTATTGTAAACAAACACAGACAGACTTACAGTAAAACACATACACAATTATCCGCACAATAACACACAAACTTACTCACAAATACACTAAAGGAAACACTAAAGGAACTTTAGGAAACAATGACCTATTTGCACACGAAAACACAGAATCACAGACACGCTGTAGGAAACACAGACATATTTACAGCCGCACATTGAAACGCACAGACCTACTCACTCACAGCAATACACACGGCAGCTGATTTGTGAGTTCAGGTATATATTTGCACGGAATGTTTGAGTTTGTGAATGTGTTTGTGTGAAGTTTCACTGTGTCTGTTAGTAAATTCAGGGCCAGATTAGTGTGGAGGGTTATTGTATGTGTGAATACTGTTTTCGTTTAAGGTGTGTGAATAATGTTTATATTTGCAAATTGCTTCTTTATTCTCCTGTCCTTCTCTGGCAGTTCCACTCCTGTGCCTGTTCCCATCGCATCCTACTACCATATCTCCACTTCTGCCTCATTTCATCTCTGAATATCCTCCTTTCACAATCTTCTAACCAGTTCCACCGAACCATGTGTCCCTCTATCCATGTCTTCAAGCAAGGAGCTCTCTCAGATATCTGGTGGGTCCATCCAGCCCTTCACCATAAACACTACAGCTTATTGTAGTTGTTGCAGTTGTTATAATGCTAAAAGTTATCTGTTCAGTACTTTTTCTTTCTTTTTCTTTTTTTTGTTACAAACAGTTTCCAATAATTTTGCTTTGATCCTGCAACAGTAGGGCAAGTCGACCTTGCTGAAAGGTCTGCAGCGGTTCCTCAGCTGATTGAAGGCCAAATTTTTCAGTACTCACATTCTTAGTGTACTGCATAGGCACCACTGGTGGAACTATCAGGTTGAGACTGGGCACTAGAGTTCAGCCTGTCTAGGGGGGGCCCATTGCCAGTTACAGGGCTACGCTTCAAGTGCTGAGTGTGATTCCTTTGGTATTTGCTATGTGCATAAAAGAAGACTTTAAACTGCATTTATACATTTTAATACAGATTATTATTAGTAGTTAGCATTATATTTAGATCATAGCAATGCTGTTTACCTAGAAATAAAGGAACCAATGTTTTTCTCCCCAGAAGAAACCACTTTAACTTATGTGTGTAAGCACACTCTATGCTAAAGTAAACTGTTATTACTATTTTCCTGGCAAATTCCAACACTTGGAAATAGAAAGTTGTGGCTGTAAAAATTGCAGCCGTGGGAGCCTAAATCCAGAAAGCACTGTCCTTAGGGTCGGAGAATTATTTACCAGGTTTTGATTTCTGTAGTATGGTTACTTTATATGCAAAAATAAAACTTTTACAAAAAAATTATTTTCTTTCATAGACATATATTGTTTTAAAGAGAATGTGCCACAAATGTTCTACTTGACAGATTTCATTATATATATATATATATATATATATATATATATATATATATATGATATTAATATTCAGTTGTGTCGAATTCCTTTAACAATGGCTTTTTAATATCTTGGATTATTGGTGGATCACTGGCAGAAAGGATTATGGTTCATTCATTGTTGAGGGCAAGGAAGAGCTCTTTGTTCCCAATAAAATTCTAAAACACGTATATTATGAGCACTTTCTGCTGTCTGTAAGATCCGTGATCCCGTTGCATTCTACAGCTTAGTTTGGGAAGTCCATGGAACAGATAGCCAACAAGAGGAAGGTGCCATAAAATATTCATTAGATGTGCAAATGGTGAAATATTTTGTAAAAAACAACTATTTTTATTTGGGTGATTCAGGTTTCGTCTATGTGGTCTTTCAGTTCCCACGCTTTTTGGCTATGCAATCTGTAACGGACACCTTCCATTGACGGATGCTCCTAGCGCTTCCTGAGTACTCCAAGCACTGCAGCAGACACCACAACCACCGCAGACTCCACAGCCGCCGTAGCTTAACTGGAGTCTCGCCATCTTCCTTCCACCCTGTATGAACCTCCAGCATCCAGGACCATGTGGGGAAGACCTCTCCTCCAAGGAGATCGTAACAGGAACAAGCTCTTAAAAGAGCTAAGTGATTCAAGCCCAGGGAAGTATGCAGAGCATAACAATCCCCAGTGTGATTATAGCAGCTCCCTCCAATAACGAGACAAGGCTACGTTTTAAGGGATCAAGAAGAACTCAGGTTTAATGGCACACACTCTGCTTTTATGCAATTCTCCCCTGCAAGGGAGACGCCCACAGACAATTATACATTACCCAATCACACAATGGTTACATCCCACACATCTCCTCCCCTTAGCCTGAGAGGTAACCCAATTATCCGTACAGTTTAAAACATACTTTTTACCCAACTTTCATAACTCTAAAACTATACATCCAAAATTAATACAAACATACCCAAAAATCATTCAAATCCGTTCAGCCGTTCGGGAGATAGGTATAAGTCACTTGTGACCGACCGCTAGCACATTTTCATGCCCAAAACAGTTCCATGGATTTGGGCTGTGCGGTCGGTCTATTTTACACCGAGAAACGAGCGTTCGAATCTTCGAACGGGACTTAGTCTCCAGCCGCAGTGTCGAAGTAACGTAGAAGGTACGGGCCAGCGGTGTTCGTGCAATTGGGTAGCCGAAAACAGTTCCATAGATTTGGCTGCACACACCGCTGACCACGTTCGAATAAGTTAAAATGGCCGCCGCCACGTGTTCGTTTGTCGAATGGCGCCCTCTTCAACTACTTCGGCACTTCGACTGCATCCGAAGTGCCAGTTTAAAAGTTGCAACACTGCTCCAAAGTAATTAAAAGGCCAGGAACAGCATTATAAAAATCCATTATGCCCAAATACAGTTCTTAAAGGGTAATACATCCCAGGGCCATAGTCGCAGGGCAGGAGGCTAGCAATCAGTCCTCTCCAATGCCCAGTGGCAAATGGCAGTTTGTCACACAATCATTTCATGTAAAACAATTTGGACTATTCGGAAATTATTTTGCAATGTAACTCATAAAAGGTGTGTGCACGCAGGGGGTATCTCAGGAATTTTGGGACACACTCTAACACAGGGCCAAACTCTCAACCCTGTCTCTTATTTAGTGCCTACCCTGTGTTTGGGTTAGTTTGTTACTTGATTGAAGATATAGATAATGAAATTTGGCAATATGATTAGTTACCTCTATGGTTTTTTTTGTTTGTTTTTATTATTCTGCAATATGAATAAAAAGTTGAACATTTTTAATATCAATATTCTTTATGATTTTGTATGCTAACATTTTTTTTTCTATTTAAATGTTAACTTTTGCTACAAACATACGATTAGGTTTTTTGTTCCAAATTTACGATTAGGTTTTTTTTTAGTTACATAATTAAATACTAGAGTGATTCTTTCTTTCGCCTGTTTCTGTTATTCTTTTCCAATTATTTAACATAAAGATGTGATTTCCTTTAATCAGCTCCTCCCTACTCTCTAGCCCTTGCAATCCTGGTTTAAACATGCGCAACAAATCAGACTCAGGAGAATGAGACTCTCCAGGTTAACCAATCTATTACCTGCAGTCGGCCAATCTCAAGACTGATCATTTGTTGGAATCTGCAAAAATGAAATATTAGGAACCTTAAATCGTTTGTATCTCTGTAATTCTGGATTGGTTGTTCATGTATTTATATATATATATTTTTAATGAGATTTCTATACCATGCATTAAAAAAAACTAATGTATCAATTCCAAAATGCCTCTTTAGTGACAGCCTTGCCAAGTGTAGAAAGCTTAGCCAGTTACCGAACCTTTGTAAGCTACGTTGGAACATCTTTTGTTCAACGTTCCGCTGCCAACTTGGATTTCCGATAATTGAGGTTGCCCTTGACACTAATCTGCTTTTTAACTTGGAAAGTCACGGTTTATAAAAGGAAGCAAATTTAAGGGGGTTTTATCCAAACACCTCATTAATGAGTTTACCTCTGCAGCTTCTATGGCGAGGGAGCAAACGTTTGTAAAGAATCAAGCATTAAAGGTCAGGCATCTCCAGAGCACATGGTCAATGCATCTGTTGTTAATACCTAAAATAGCCCAGACCTTTGTTCAGAGAAGCAACCTGGGAAAGGGGAAGGAAATAAACAACCATGTCAGGGAAAAAAAAAAGTTTCCGATAAATAATTATATACATCTAGCTGTACAGCTTCTTTATTATGCAATTATCATACAGTTTCTAGGCAGCAGGGCTATTAAAAGGCAAAGACTGGGACACTAACGCAAGTGGCGCACGAAAACTTGTTTTCGTGCCTGAGGGTGGGGAACAAAATTTCATATTTGTGATAAATATAACAATAAACAAGAATAATTGGTTGACTGCTAGAATATCTGCAATTTTAAGAAATATTTCACTTTGGACTAGAATTGTCATCTTCCCCATTATTATCTCGACTCACACTGGTTCTTTATGTTGGCCAGCGCATCTAAAGTTCTGACCGAAGACTTTTTATACTCTGAATTTTCTGCCATTTTTTCCATTAAAGGGACACTTCAAGCACCATCACCACTACATCCTAGTGCAGTGGTTATAGTTCCAGGAGAGGTCGGGCACCATCTCAATGTTAACTATGAGACAGTTATATCATGGTTTGACCCTTACACGAGTCCAGCTGGGTGCCATGCTGATTTTCAAGACAACACGAACACATTCAACATCTACATTGGCATCCAGGTTCTTCAGCTCAAGAAAAACTGTTATGACCAAGGTAAATGTCAAACGGTGCTAAAACAGTTTCGCAATGGCACCATAACCACTACAGTGATCTTTTTTTTACTCAGAATACACGCTCAGAGTTATTCACAAAATCTTGGTCTGGAGTGAATTAATCTGAATAGCAACATTTAGGCAAAATTAGCTGACCTGGAAATTTTCTCCAACTCAGATATAGTCAAAGCTATTGTGCTTAAATTTAGATTTCAATTCACCAAAATTCAGCTTAGTCAGTAACCTTGTTAAACAAGCAATTTCTCAATACTCACCTGATGAGGCGTCTATATCTCCATGTTTCAGAACCATACCTCAATGTCTGTTCTTCTGTTGGTCTGCCGTCCATGAAACCAAGGACATATTTCTTACTCTTTGGAGGCATGTGGATAACTGGGAAAATTTTGTCTAAAGGAATACTGTTGCGTAATAAGTAGTAAAATGAATGAAAATTGAACAAATTACACTTTTTCTCCAACGCCAAATCTCCCTCCGCACTGTTGCGACCTCCTCATTGGGTTGTGTGATACTGGATGAGTACCTCCAGGATGACAGAACTTTTATAGTCCCTGTCACTACACTAGAGTCCCTGTCACCCCGCTATACCCACTATCCTCCCACTACAGCCTCTATTCACCTGCTGTGATTCCACTACAGCACCTGTCATCCAACTATACCAACTATCCACCCCACAACAGTCCTATTCTCCCACCACTGTCCCAATTCTCTCATTATAGCTCTATTCCACCACTATCTCCATTACATCCCTTATACCACCACTTTTGTCACTAACCCCCCCTAAAGTCCCTTTTCCCCCACTACAGCCCCAAAGGCAACACAACAAGCAGCCAGCCCTAGACACACCACCAATAAGCAGCATTCCCACAAACATAAAACACAACAAGCAGCCTCCACACACATACTCGCTCTCTCGACCCACTTATCATCCAACCGCCCACATGGTCACATTCACCAAAGGTAGGAATCAGATTTAAAGGTAGGGATGAGGTTTTCCTAATATTTTTCATATACTTCATTTAAAAAAAATATATATTTCCCTTCAAAACTTTATGAAAGGATTATTATATAAAGTGAAGTGACAGATGTCCTTTAAGACCGACAGGGCTATATAGAGATGCCGGCATCAAATATGTGGGACATCCCATGATGGCACAAGGTCTTTAGGGAACAAAGTGTGATGTTTGCCAAGAATGCTCTTGGTCCTCAAGGGGTTAAATGATTGATTTATAAAATGATGATATGAAATACAATTCCAATTAATGAAACTGAGGCTGGAAATCACCTAGGATTAACACATCAGATAGAAATATTTAAAAAATGCTCTAAGCTAAGGGAAGTGCATTGGTTTTTGTGTTAAAGCGCTATTTAAATTATGTGTCCTTCCTGTATTCCTCCAGCCGATCCTGTATGGCTTTTGTTTGAAATGAGAGAAGAGATTAAGTCCTTGAACATAAATAGCCCATGCTTACATCCTTAATTCTGAGAATGAGCTCTAATCTAGGGGAACGGGGATATTGAATAAGTTTCTCGAGAGCCATCATAACCTTGCCAAAGGCTTGGTATTAGCTTATTAAAGTTGGATATTTGAATGCAATTTCCTTAGTATTTACTTGAAACCCGGAGGTGTCCACATCCATGAGATAAGCTGACCCTTTTGTTATTAAAGTATACGTTAATCAATGTTCCTATCGGCATGCTTTGTGCTAATGTATGGTGCCAAGCTTTTAAGTTGTGGCAAATAAGTGCTAGTGAGTATGACTAGTTGTTGACAGTCATCGACAAGTTCTGTCTTCATACAGCTCTGCATGTCTAATTTTCCCATCCACGCTATGTCCTAAATATAAAGTTTTCAATATAACTTTTTCTGGAAGAGAGGCAAAGACGTGAAGCAGAGCTACCTTTGATCTAATTCCCAGTGCAAAAAGGCACCAGTCTTACGTGTCTCTTGTGATAGAAGTATCTTCTACTTAATAAACAAATTAATCTTCGGTCTCACCTGTCAGGGTCCCATCTGTGGTGACCAGAGTTGTCCCTCATGGTACTCACCTTTCACATGACGTTGCAGGACCCCTTTCAGCTCTCCTCTTCCTTTTCCAGCCATTTTCACGCTGGCCGCAATAGCTCCGCCCCTTTTTATGACACGAAAAGGGGGCGTCGACATCATGGCACTAATGACGTCACATGCCGCCAAAAAGGTTCGGATTATGATGTTTTGGTGGCATGGCTACCATCCTAACAAGCCGCAGTATAAAAAGGATTCAAAGGGCTAGGTTCATTCCCCTGTTGTGGTTAATTTTTTGTTCCCAATAGTGCTATTCAGTATTCTGTATCTCAGCTTTTGATCTTGGCTTCGTTTGTGACTATTGTACATTCTATACTCCTTGACCAGCTTTGGCTCACTTGCTTATCTTGATTTCTGTACTCCTTGACCTCGGCTTGAATTTGACTACCCCTTGTGCTTATACGTTAATCCGGCCATTCTAAGGTCCGGTATACGTTACCCCTTATCTACATTCTGCGTGTTGGATCTCGGACCATTCCTGACACCACCAAACTAAAGAGACTCCTGAGCAAAGAAGAATAGTTCAGGACTCCTGAGACTATATTTACCTCTCTATATTTATTGGGTCAAGCCACACAAATGGTTTTGACCATTTTCAAGGTCGTCAAGTCACTACCTTGAGTGTAATGTTGAAACTGTTGGTTTTTAATTTGCATTAAGAATTGGGACCTAATTGTATATAAAGAAGACATGACATTTAAAAAAATATATCCTCCTGAGACCTGTCAGGATCGGGACAGGGATCCAACACGCAGAGTACAAACAGGTGGTAGGTACGTATACCGGACCTTAGAATGGCCGGACTTAACGTAAGGAGTAAGCAGAGAATAGTCTAGGAACAAGCCGAGGTCGAGGGAACGAGAGGACAGGTAAGCGAGAGACAAGCCGAGTCAAGGGGTAACAGAGATAAACAGAGTAGTACAAACAAGCCGGGTCAGAACCAAAGAGACAACTAGAATACAAGAGCACTGAGTGACTAGACAGGCTAGAACCACGACAGGGCAATGAGCAGATGCCGAAAGCCTTACTTTATACCTGATTCTAGAGGGTAATCACGCCCCCGACGAGTCCTGATTAGTGCTCGGGACTTGACTGACAGGTCGTCCCGGGTTGGCGTCATGACGTCGACTACTGAGCGTCGCGTCATATAAGGAAGTGGATCCCTCGCGGTCGGCTTGTAAATGGCCGAGGGAAACGCGAGGAACGGAAGAAACAACCCCTCTGGGAGGATAAACGTCTAAGTCTCTCACCTCCTCTGAGGTAGAGACTACAGGTACCCTGACAGTACCCCCCCTCTCAGAAACGCCCACCGGGCGGAAGGAACCGGGACGAGATGGAAAACGGGAGTGAAAAGCCCTGCGGAGGCGAGGAGCATGTACATCCTCCTGAGGTACCCAAGTCCTCTCCTCAGGACCATATCCCTTCCAGTCAATAAGATATTGTAACTTCCCCCGGGAGATTCGAGAATCGATGATGGAGTTGATTTCATACTCCTCCTGACCCTCAACCTGAACAGAGCGAGGAGAGGATACAGTGGAGGAGAATCTGTTACAGACTAGTGGTTTCAATAGGGAAACATGAAAGGAGTTAGGGATGCGTAAGGCAGCTGGAAGAGCTAGGCGATACGCAACTGGGTTGATTCGAGTCAGAACCCTGTAAGGGCCAATGTAACGAGGAGCGAATTTCATAGAAGGCACCTTTAAACAAATGTTTCTTGTACTCAACCATACCCTATCACCTGGAACAAAAACCGGAGCCGGCCTTCTGTGTTTATCAGCGTGTTTCTTGAACAACATGGAATTATGCAGGAGAATTTGTCGAGTCTGATCCCACAACTTCCTCAAATTGGCAACATGAACATCAACCGACGGTACCCCTTGGGAAGGAGAGAAGGAGGGAAGAATGGAAGGATGAAAGCCATAATTCATGAAAAAGGGGCTGGAACGAGTAGAATCACAAACGAGATTATTGTGTGCAAACTCCGCCCAAGGAATCAAACCGACCCAATCATCCTGGTGTTCAGAAACAAAACAACGCAAATATTGTTCAATCTTTTGATTGGTACGTTCAGCAGCTCCATTAGACTGAGGGTGATAGGCAGAAGAGAAATTCAATTTGATGCCCAGTTGAGAACAGAAGGATCTCCAAAAACGTGAAACAAATTGGGAACCTCTATCGGAAACAATTTCGGAAGGTATCCCATGTAAGCGAAAGATCTCTCTCGCGAATATCTCCGCCAATTCAGGAGAAGTCGGGAGTTTAGTTAAGGGCACGAAATGAGCCATCTTAGTAAACCTATCAACCACCGTGAGGATCACAGTCTGTTTTTTAGAAACAGGCAAATCAACAATGAAGTCCATAGCCAAACAGGACCATGGTCTCTCTGGAATGTTCAAGGGATGTAACAAACCACATGGAGACGTATGAGGTTGCTTAGTCTTCATACAGACCTCACATGCTCCGATGAAATCCCTAATATCCTTCCGTAAAGAAGGCCACCAGAAATCTTTAGAGATCAAGGAACATGTCTTGCGAATACCCGGATGCCCAGCTGCCTTACTGTTGTGAAAACACTGTAAGAGTTCCAGTTGGAGTTCAGGAGGAACGAAATGCCTTGCCCCAGGAGTCTGTCTAGGCGCCAGATGCTGCAACTTCATGATCTGATCAAGCAACGGAGAGTGAATCTTGAGACTCGTGTTGGCGATAATATTGCACCTGGGTACTATAGAAGACAAAACCGGCTCAGATATCGCAGAAGGTTCATATTGGCGAGAGAAAGCATCGGCTTTAGAATTCTTAGAACCAGGTCTATAAGTGAGCACGTAATTGAAATGCGTGAGGAATAAAGACCAACGAGATTGCCTGGAGGACAAGCGCTTGGCTTCCCCAATATAGGACAAGTTCTTGTGGTCTGTCAAAATAGTAACAGGATGTAAGGTGCCCTCCAATAAATGTCTCCACTCCTTCAAAGCCATGATAACTGCTAGCAGTTCCCTGTCACCAATGTCATATCTGCTCTCAGGGCATGATAGTTTCTTGGAAAAAAAACCACACGGATGCAAGGGCTTATCCACACCTAACCTTTGGGACAGGACAGCACCTATACCTGTCTCTGAGGCGTCTACCTCGAGTAGGAAAGGCAGAGTCGTATTGGGGTGAACTAAAATTGGTGCGGAAGCAAAGAGTTCCTTGAGTGTTTTGAAGGCAAGAAGGGCTTCAGTAGACCAGTTCTTAGTGTCAGCCCCCTGTCTGGTCATATTGGTAATAGGAGCTATAATTGAAGAATATCCCTTAATGAAGCGCCTATAATAGTTGGAGAATCCGATAAACCTCTGAATGGCCTTGAGACCCTTGGGTAAAGGCCAATCTAAAATGGACTGGAGCTTGTCCGGGTCCATCTTAAACCCTTCCCCAGAAATCACATAACCAAGAAAGTTTATCTGGGATTGGTCAAAGCTGCATTTCTCCAATTTGCAGTACAGGCCATGTTGAAGAAGCTTGCGCAATACCCTTCTGGCTTGTCTGTGGTGAGTCTCAATCTCTCTAGAGTGTATAAGTATATCATCCAGATATACAATAACGCAGTCATGTTGAAACTCCCTAAGAACTTCATTGATCAGGTCTTGAAATACTGCCGGTGCATTACAGAGACCAAAAGGCATTACTGTGTATTCATAGTGCCCATAACGGGTATTGAACGCCGTCATCCACTCGTGTCCCTGATGAATTCTCACCAAGTTATACGCCCCTCTGAGATCTAACTTGGTGAAAATTTTGGAGCCTTTTAGACGATCAAAGAGCTCGGTAATCAAAGGAATAGGGTAGGCATTTCTAATGGTTATTTTGTTCAAACCTCGATAATCAATGCAAGGTCTTAGAGTACCATCCTTCTTCTTAACAAAAAAAAACCCAGCCCCGGCAGGGGAGGAGGATCTCCTAATGAATCCTTTTTCAAGGTTTTCACGAATATACTCCTCTAAGACTAAGTTCTCTTTAGTAGACAAAGGGTATACATTACCCCTGGGAGGCATAGTACCAGGTAGTAGATTAATCTTACAATCAAAAGACCTGTGTGGAGGTAAAGTATCAGCATTCTTTTTGTCAAATACTGCCTTTAAATCCAGGTACAGGGGCGGTATTTGTACCTCTGTAGAGTAGGTAGAATTAATCGGTGTGTTAACTGTGCAAAGCGGTGACACTGTCCGTAAACACCTGTCCTGACAACTCTGGCCCCATGGGACTATCTCCCCTAGTTCCCAATCAATAATAGGGTTATGTTTCTTTAACCAAGGATACCCCAGGACTATGGGAACAGAAGGAGACGAAATAAGCAATAAAGATAGATCCTCCTCGTGTAAGATACCAACAGTTAATTTAACGGGTATGGTTTCACGAAAAATAACAGGCTCAACTAAAGGTCTACCATCTATGGCCTCAACGGCCAAGGGTGTTTCCCTTAACTGGGATGGGATAGCGTGTTTGGTAACAAAAACTTGGTCGATAAAGCTCTCAGCAGCTCCGGAATCTATCAATGCCATAGTTTCTAGTACTCCACTCTCCCAAGTTAAAGAAACGGGTAGCAGAAGCCTGTGATCTTTATAATTATGATTAGAGGACAAAATAGAAACACCCAAGGCCTGTCCTCTAGAGAAACTTAGGTGCGAGCGTTTCCCGAGCGATTAGGACAATTTAGGCGTAAATTACCTCTAACTCCACAGTACATACACAACCCCTCCCTTCTCCTGTACTGTCTCTCCTCTTCTGAGAGGCGAGTATTGCCTATCTGCATAGGTTCTGGAAAAAGTGAGATTGTGGATTCAGAACTTTGAAATGAAGGAGCTAGTTTAAAGGAAGGTCTACGATCTCTCTCTCGAGTGTTCTGCCTCTCTCTTAAACGTTCATCAATGCGAGAAATAAAAGAAATTAAATCCTCCAAATTTTCAGGAAGCTCTCTAGTAGCAACCTCGTCAAGGATTACGTCTGATAACCCGTTTAAAAATACATGTATATAAGCCTGTTCATTCCACTTAACTTCTGCCGCCAAGGACCTGAACTCTAGTGCATAATCCACAAGTGTTCGGTTATCTTGTCTAAGGCGCAACAGTAATCTAGCTGCATTGACCTTTCTACCTGGAGGGTCAAAAGTTCTTCTGAAAGCAGCTACAAAGGCATTATAATTATATACTAACGGATTATCATTTTCCCACAATGGATTGGCCCATCTCAGAGCTCTCTCAATAAGTAATGTGATAATAAATCCAACCTTCGCCCTATCTGTAGGATAGGAGCGGGGTTGTAATTCGAAATGGATACCTATTTGGTTTAAGAAACCACGACACTTCTCTGGAGAACCACCATAACGTACAGGTGGAGTAATACGGGAAGAAGCACCTACAGTGGCTACTTCCAGACCTGAACTCACAGGGGAGATAGAATTATTACGCATCTCCTCTGGTTGATTACCAGAACGAGATAGTAACGCCTGTAGTGCTAGAGCCATCTGGTCCATTCTGTGATCCATGGCATCGAACCTAGAATCAGAAGGACCAACCTGAGTGTTTGTACCTGCAGGATCCATTGGCCCTGTCGTAATGTCAGGATCGGGACAGGGATCCAACACGCAGAGTACAAACAGGTGGTAGGTACGTATACCGGACCTTAGAATGGCCGGACTTAACGTAAGGAGTAAGCAGAGAATAGTCTAGGAACAAGCCGAGGTCGAGGGAACGAGAGGACAGGTAAGCGAGAGACAAGCCGAGTCAAGGGGTAACAGAGATAAACAGAGTAGTACAAACAAGCCGGGTCAGAACCAAAGAGACAACTAGAATACAAGAGCACTGAGTGACTAGACAGGCTAGAACCACGACAGGGCAATGAGCAGATGCCGAAAGCCTTACTTTATACCTGATTCTAGAGGGTAATCACGCCCCCGACGAGTCCTGATTAGTGCTCGGGACTTGACTGACAGGTCGTCCCGGGTTGGCGTCATGACATCGACTACTGAGCGTCGCGTCATATAAGGAAGTGGATCCCTCGCGGTCGGCTTGTAAATGGCCGAGGGAAATGCGAGGAACGGAAGAAACAACCCCTCTGGGAGGATAAACGTCTAAGTCTCTCACCTCCTCTGAGGTAGAGACTACAGGTACCCTGACAGTACCCCCCCTCTCAGAAACGCCCACCGGGCGGAAGGAACCGGGACGAGATGGAAAACGGGAGTGAAAAGCCCTGCGGAGGCGAGGAGCATGTACATCCTCCTGAGGTACCCAAGTCCTCTCCTCAGGACCATATCCCTTCCAGTCAATAAGATATTGTAACTTCCCCCGGGAGATTCGAGAATCGATGATGGAGTTGATTTCATACTCCTCCTGACCCTCAACCTGAACAGAGCGAGGAGAGGACACAGTGGAGGAGAATCTGTTACAGACTAGTGGTTTCAATAGGGAAACATGAAAGGAGTTAGGGATGCGTAAGGCAGCTGGAAGAGCTAGGCGATACGCAACTGGGTTGATTCGAGTCAGAACCCTGTAAGGGCCAATGTAACGAGGAGCGAATTTCATAGAAGGCACCTTTAAACAAATGTTTCTTGTACTCAACCATACCCTATCACCTGGAACAAAAACCGGAGCCGGCCTTCTGTGTTTATCAGCGTGTTTCTTGAACAACATGGAATTATGCAGGAGAATTTGTCGAGTCTGATCCCACAACTTCCTCAAATTGGCAACATGAACATCAACCGACGGTACCCCTTGGGAAGGAGAGACCGAGGGAAGAATGGAAGGATGAAAGCCATAATTCATGAAAAAGGGGCTGGAACGAGTAGAATCACAAACGAGATTATTGTGTGCAAACTCCGCCCAAGGAATCAAACCGACCCAATCATCCTGGTGTTCAGAAACAAAACAACGCAAATATTGTTCAATCTTTTGATTGGTACGTTCAGCAGCTCCGTTAGACTGAGGGTGATAGGCAGAAGAGAAATTCAATTTGATGCCCAGTTGAGAACAGAAGGATCTCCAAAAACGTGAAACAAATTGGGAACCTCTATCGGAAACAATTTCGGAAGGTATCCCATGTAAGCGAAAGATCTCTCTCGCGAATATCTCCGCCAATTCAGGAGAAGTCGGGAGTTTAGTTAAGGGCACAAAATGAGCCATCTTAGTAAACCTATCAACCACCGTGAGGATCACAGTCTGTTTTTTAGAAACAGGCAAATCAACAATGAAGTCCATAGCCAAACAGGACCATGGTCTCTCTGGAATGTTCAAGGGATGTAACAAACCACATGGAGACGTATGAGGTTGCTTAGTCTTCATACAGACCTCACATGCTCCGATGAAATCCCTAATATCCTTCCGTAAAGAAGGCCACCAGAAATCTTTAGAGATCAAGGAACATGTCTTGCGAATACCCGGATGCCCAGCTGCCTTACTGTTGTGAAAACACTGTAAGAGTTCCAGTTGGAGTTCAGGAGGAACGAAATGCCTTGCCCCAGGAGTCTGTCTAGGCGCCAGATGCTGCAACTTCATGATCTGATCAAGCAACGGAGAGTGAATCTTGAGACTCGTGTTGGCGATAATATTGCACCTGGGTACTATAGAAGACAAAACCGGCTCAGATATCGCAGAAGGTTCATATTGGCGAGAGAAAGCATCGGCTTTAGAATTCTTAGAACCAGGTCTATAAGTGAGCACGTAATTGAAATGCGTGAGGAATAAAGACCAACGAGCTTGCATGGAGGACAAGCGCTTGGCTTCCCCAATATAGGACAAGTTCTTGTGGTCTGTCAAAATAGTAACAGGATGTAAGGTGCCCTCCAATAAATGTCTCCACTCCTTCAAAGCCATGATAACTGCTAGCAGTTCCCTGTCACCAATGTCATATCTGCTCTCAGGGCCTGATAGTTTCTTGGAAAAAAAACCACACGGATGCAAGGGCTTATCCACACCTAACCTTTGGGACAGGACAGCACCTATACCTGTCTCTGAGGCGTCTACCTCGAGTAGGAAAGGCAGAGTCGTATTGGGGTGAACTAAAATTGGTGCGGAAGCAAAGAGTTCCTTGAGTGTTTTGAAGGCAAGAAGGGCTTCAGTAGACCAGTTCTTAGTGTCAGCCCCCTGTCTGGTCATATTGGTAATAGGAGCTATAATTGAAGAATATCCCTTAATGAAGCGCCTATAATAGTTGGAGAATCCGATAAACCTCTGAATGGCCTTGAGACCCTTGGGTAAAGGCCAATCTAAAATGGACTGGAGCTTATCCGGGTCCATCTTAAACCCTTCCCCAGAAATCACATAACCAAGAAAGTTTATCTGGGATTGGTCAAAGCTGCATTTCTCCAATTTGCAGTACAGGCCATGTTGAAGAAGCTTGCGCAATACCCTTCTGGCTTGTCTGTGGTGAGTCTCAATCTCTCTAGAGTGTATAAGTATATCATCCAGATATACAATAACGCAGTCATGTTGAAACTCCCTAAGAACTTCATTGATCAGGTCTTGAAATACTGCCGGTGCATTACAGAGACCAAAAGGCATTACTGTGTATTCATAGTGCCCATAACGGGTATTGAACGCCGTCATCCACTCGTGTCCCTGCTGAATTCTCACCAAGTTATACGCCCCTCTGAGATCTAACTTGGTGAAAATTTTGGAGCCTTTTAGACGATCAAAGAGCTCGGTAATCAAAGGAATAGGGTAGGCATTTCTAATGGTTATTTTGTTCAAACCTCGATAATCAATGCAAGGTCTTAGAGTACCATCCTTCTTCTTAACAAAAAAAAACCCAGCCCCGGCAGGGGAGGAGGATCTCCTAATGAATCCTTTTTCAAGGCTTTCACGAATATACTCCTCTAAGACTAAGTTCTCTTTAGTAGACAAAGGGTATACATTACCCCTGGGAGGCATAGTACCAGGTAGTAGATTAATCTTACAATCAAAAGACCTGTGTGGAGGTAAAGTATCAGCATTCTTTTTGTCAAATACTGCCTTTAAATCCAGGTACAGGGGCGGTATTTGTACCTCTGTAGAGTAGGTAGAATTAATCGGTGTGTTAACTGTGCAAAGCGGTGACACTGTCCGTAAACACCTGTCCTGACAACTCTGGCCCCATGAGACTATCTCCCCTAGTTCCCAATCAATAATAGGGTTATGTTTCTTTAACCAAGGATACCCCAGGACTATGGGAACAGAAGGAGACGAAATAAGCAATAAAGATAGATCCTCCTCTAATTTAACGGGTATGGTTTCACGAAAAATAACAGGCTCAACTAAAGGTCTACCATCTATGGCCTCAACGGCCAAGGGTGTTTCCCTTAACTGGGATGGGATAGCGTGTTTGGTAACAAAAACTTGGTCGATAAAGCTCTCAGCAGCTCCGGAATCTATCAATGCCATAGTTTCTAGTACTCCACTCTCCCAAGTTAAAGAAACGGGTAGCAGAAGCCTGTGATCTTTATAATTATGATTAGAGGACAAAATAGAAACACCCAAGGCCTGTCCTCTAGAGAAACTTAGGTGCGAGCGTTTCCCGAGCGATTAGGACAATTTAGGCGTAAATGACCTCTAACTACACAGTACATACACAACCCCTCCCTTCTCCTGTACTGTCTCTCCTCTTCTGAGAGGCGAGTATTGCCTATCTGCATAGGTTCTGGAAAAAGTGAGATTGTGGATTCAGAACTTTGAAATGAAGGAGCTAGTTTAAAGGAAGGTCTACGATCTCTCTCTCGAGTGTTCTGCCTCTCTCTTAAACGTTCATCAATGCGAGAAATAAAAGAAATTAAATCCTCCAAATTTTCAGGAAGCTCTCTAGTAGCAACCTCGTCAAGGATTACGTCTGATAACCCGTTTAAAAATACATGTATATAAGCCTGTTCATTCCACTTAACTTCTGCCGCCAAGGACCTGAACTCTAGTGCATAATCCACAAGTGTTCGGTTATCTTGTCTAAGGCGCAACAGTAATCTAGCTGCATTGACCTTTCTACCTGGAGGGTCAAAAGTTCTTCTGAAAGCAGCTACAAAGGCATTATAATTATATACTAACGGATTATCATTTTCCCACAATGGATTGGCCCATCTCAGAGCTCTCTCAATAAGTAATGTGATAATAAATCCAACCTTCGCCCTATCTGTAGGATAGGAGCGGGGTTGTAATTCGAAATGGATACCTATTTGGTTTAAGAAACCACGACACTTCTCTGGAGAACCACCATAACGTACAGGTGGAGTAATACGGGAAGAAGCACCTACAGTGGCTACTTCCAGACCTGAACTCACAGGGGAGATAGAATTATTACGCATCTCCTCTGGTTGATTACCAGAACGAGATAGTAACGCCTGTAGTGCTAGAGCCATCTGGTCCATTCTGTGATCCATGGCATCGAACCTAGAATCAGAAGGACCAACCTGAGTGTTTGTACCTGCAGGATCCATTGGCCCTGTCGTAATGTCAGGATCGGGACAGGGATCCAACACGCAGAGTACAAACAGGTGGTAGGTACGTATACCGGACCTTAGAATGGCCGGACTTAACGTAAGGAGTAAGCAGAGAATAGTCTAGGAACAAGCCGAGGTCGAGGGAACGAGAGGACAGGTAAGCGAGAGACAAGCCGAGTCAAGGGGTAACAGAGATAAACAGAGTAGTACAAACAAGCCGGGTCAGAACCAAAGAGACAACTAGAATACAAGAGCACTGAGTGACTAGACAGGCTAGAACCACGACAGGGCAATGAGCAGATGCCGAAAGCCTTACTTTATACCTGATTCTAGAGGGTAATCACGCCCCCGACGAGTCCTGATTAGTGCTCGGGACTTGACTGACAGGTCGTCCCGGGTTGGCGTCATGACGTCGACTACTGAGCGTCGCGTCATATAAGGAAGTGGATCCCTCGCGGTCGGCTTGTAAATGGCCGAGGGAAACGCGAGGAACGGAAGAAACAACCCCTCTGGGAGGATAAACGTCTAAGTCTCTCACCTCCTCTGAGGTAGAGACTACAGGTACCCTGACAAGACCCAGCCCATTAACCTTTGTCCTCTGTACTGGACATTCCGTTCACATGCCTCTCCTTTTATTTATGTGAGCTACTCTATCAATCTCTGCTGTACTGTAAATAGGACATCCTGGGCTTTTTTTAGTGATATGTCATACGATGGGCTGGGATGCTGAGAACGTCCTCTTCTTTTTCATCAAAAATGGATGACATATTGGAAGACAATTTTTTCCTCGGTTCTATATGATATATATATATATATATATATCTTTGTATGGGAATATTGAACAAGCCCCCCCAACACTTTTATATTATGATTTTAATAACTGGTATGCAAACAGTGCAGCTAAAAAATATACCTAAAAAAATATTCTTTAATGGATTTTCCAAATGTTTAGTACACACTTTATGCCCAAAAAATGGTATTTAGAGTTGGCTGTTATTTTCATGCAGAAGAATATCCATCAAAAACGCAATCATTATTATTATTATTATTGCCATTTATATAACGCCAACAGATTCTGTAGCGCTGTACAATATTATGAGAGGGGGATTTAACTATAAATTGGACAATTACAAGAAAACTTACTGGAACGATAGGTTGAAGAGGACCCTGCTCACACGAGCTTACAGTCTATAGGAGGTGGGGTATAAAACACATTCGGACAGGAAATAGTAATCAAATAAGGTGGGAGTGAAGCAGGGCTGAAGGAGAGAGCAGTGCTGCCCTTTAGGAGAGAGCAAGAGACAGGTGTGTAAGGTAGAGGTTACTCTGGGAGGCGATAAGCTTGGAGATGGGATTTAAGGCACTTCTTGAAGGATTGAAGACTAGGGGAGTATCTAAGGGCAGTAGGCAGGCTATTCCATAGGAAGGGAGCCGCCCGTGAGAAGTGCGAGTTGGCCTTACGGGTGCGAGCAGTGTTCAGGAGGTGGTCACGGGCAGAGCGAAGAGACAGAGAAGGGGCATACCTATGGATCTGTGAAGAGATATAAGAGGGGCTAGAATTGTTTACTGCTTTATAGGTATGGGTTAGCACTTTGAATTGACTTCTATAGGATACAGGAAGCCAATGTAAGGATTGACAGAAGGGTCATGATTTTATCTGTGAGCTTTCTTCATAGTTCTCCATAAAGGGCAGTAATTACTTCCAAAAACACAGGGGCCATTCGCTGAATTTGTAGCAAAAATTTAGCAAAAGTAATGGGATCTCCTAGAACTCCAAGCTGTAAGAAACGTGGATTATCAAGAACCCATTTGTTATACCACTGTGCCCAGCCATTGTACCATGGCTTACATTTCTCTTAGTCCTACACTAGACAGCCTTGCTGTCGATTGCTTCATTTACCCATTGAGAGCCCATTTGAAATACCCCTGTACCCATCCTTACACAGATCGCCACATCGCACAATTCATATCAACAGCATTATACTGAAAGGAACTGAACAGCGTCTTGAGAAGGATAGTGCGTCCCGGCAAACAATATGTTACCAGCTCAAACAACAAATGATTTCTGAGTAAAAGAGATTTTTAAAATTATCCAACAAAACCTAGCGCTATTGTGCTTGCTGTTTTTAAGTTGGCTATTTATTCATTTTTTTTACAAGCGACAGGGCCTTTAAAAATGATCTATCATTTCCCTTTTACCAACAATGAATAAAAAGGTTATCATGTTAAATACTATTATCTTACCAGATAATTTACAATTTACTACACAACACTGGAATGCTTCATACACACCACCAAAAACACAGGGGTACTGCTGGGAGGAGGCTGAGCTGGACCACAGCCCAAAATAGGGTCCTGATAAGCTGTTCTAATTTTAGCGACCATTCTTGAGTCAATATATGTCGTGTAAAGGGCACGTTAAATGTCGTTTTGCTACCTAGTAACACTTGTGTAAAAAAAATTGATCTTAAATTGCTTTAGAAAAATGTGAAGTCTTGCCATTACAATATTGTTTGGATATATTTTCCCTCAGGCTTCTGGAATCAACGTGCTCCAAAATGAAGCATCCATGCTTTGTAGCAGCCATCTTACTTTGCTAACACATGGTTATGTTAAATATAGGGCCTTTATGCTTCCTAAGTATCAATTTTCAGATACAGTTAATCTTTGGACCCAAATCTCTTTTTCATGCCGTGGTATCCACGGTTGAGTAATACATTTTGTTTTGCGTGAGAGCGTGACACATTAAACTCATATACATTCGTGCTTAAAAGCTCATTAATGTATAAATAGAACTAGATCTTACATTCAAGAGTACATTTATTGTACTTAAAACATATAGGTAAACATTATTAAACATGCGAGGTCTTACTTTTATTGGCCCAAGGATTGTGCACACAGGAGGTTGCCATTAGTTTAAGCTCATTGTGAGTTTTCTGGTCACTGGCCCAGATTGCAAATTAACAGTACACCATCTGATTGTAACACCTAGAAGCATTAGGTGGGATATTTTTTCTTTAAACCTCTCTACTTCCTTGTAGCTTGATTTGTATCTAACATATCTGACACTAAACTAGCCAAACTGCAATTCTAGAAAGGGAATCCAAGGAAGCAGTGCCTTCACAAGTGTCCTCAACTCAAATAAAGATGGTACGCTATGTAAAACAAGAGGAGAAATAAAACGGAATATGGTGTAGTATTTTCGATGCTGGTGATTATAAATGAAAGAAAGTAAATGCACTTATGATCTTCTAGAGCTTGAAATCAGTTCCAGATATATGCACTTGGACAGTAAAATCTCTGTCTGTGGATATGCTGATCTTGGTCTTGGTCTTAAGTGGAAACCTATCCTCAGGCCGGTCAGCAGCATGTGGTGGTCAGCTTCATAGAAGTGGTCTGTTTTAACATGCTGTTTTGTCACAGTGAGAGTTCACCAGCGTACACAAGGAAAATAAAAACAGAAGAGAGTGCTCTCTGTAAGGCTGAAAAAAAATTATAAAATAATAAAAGGAGGTATACTCACAAACGGAGAGCACAGTAAAGTTATGCTCAATCCTACACAGCTGAGGTGCTATCCCCACCTAGGGAACCGAAGTATGACTCCTCCAGGTAAAAATCTTCAGAGGTAAAAACAGGAAAGTCCAAATTCGATAAAAAATAGTTTTATGTATAACCAAAATAATAAAACCAAATATATAGTATAAAACACCAATAACACACTAAAGCGTTTCACCTTCACACAGTATTTTTCAAAGTGTTGTGCAATTATACCCTACACATAATTTGATAGTATTATCAGGTATTTTCTAAAAATTGCAGTTGAAGTTGATATTTGATTCAGAGACACCTTGATTTGCATGGATATATTGTTCTATTGTAAGATTAGCCAGCACTGAACGTCAATCTAACATCTCATTTTTGCCTTCTCCATCCTGTCTGCAACTTCAGTTTAACTTTTCGAGCTATAGTAGATTTTAAACAGTTTACTAAAATACAACAATGCTGATATGTGTGCTTAATCTTACTGGTGATGGAGAGAAAGGGTGATAGGAAACTCAGATAGACAAATTAATTTCACTAAAAAACATATTAATTTCGCGGATGAGACAATTCAGTTAGTTGATGCGCTAAATTTACTACTAGTATCTACTAAAAACTCAACAACAGGTTAAATTCCATCAGGTTTTAAGCCTAAATCAAATCGATTTAATGAATGCTAATTATCTGGTTAATAATAATATTTAAAACTCAAGATATATACGTGGGATCAATGTATCTTGTGGGGAAGAAGGTTTTTTAATTTAAAAAAAAAAACAATTCATTATTTAATAAAGTTTACACCTCTGATGGTGCTTATGTATGGACTGTAAAAATAACATTGCAGCAAGTTAGACAGTGTACAATAATTGTCATATAAAAAAAAAATCATAAAACCAGGATCAAAAAAAGGGGGAAGTGACTGATGCCATCCAACCAAGAAACATCGGGAGAGTTTTCGACATTTGTGGCATTAGCAGCTTATTCTTTTTGAGTGCGATTTCAGTTTTGTTTTTTTTTATTGTTTTTTTATTTTTTATTTTACGGTTTTGTTGAAGCAGTTATTTTCTGATTTGTTGTTACAACTGGAACCATTGTTCGTTGATTGATAACCTTGGGAACTTTTTCGCTGCCAGTTTGTGCATGACAGCCGATTGTCAGACACAGATCCTGATATTGTAGAGTGGCTTTCACAATTCTTCTTGTTAGAATGCCCACAAAAATGGAATTTCCTGCTCTTGCTGGCATAGTGGAAACAAGACAATTACATAGAACTGGTCCCAAGGGGCCACGATAGTATGTCGAAAAGAATTATCCAACGTTTGTTACATCCTCATGGAGTCTATTTTAGCCCTCTGAAAAGGGTTGAATGGAGCGTAGTTCTCCAAATCTATTTCTGGTATTTCATACACCCCCCTTCTGTTTCTTTCTGTCTCTCTCTCTTTTTCAAGGTCTCTAAGATGTTGACGGAAATGGTTTCAGTGGACAGAGCAAGCTAGCTATTCATAGGACGAACTTCCGGAGCGGTGCTTGTTCACTTGACGTTGTATGTTTCTTTAGCATTCCATACCAGAAAGAGAACTGGAACATTTTAGATCAAGTAGATAAGAACAAGCCATTCATTTTTTAAGCTGTCTGGTTGACAATTTTACCTCTGGAGTGAACATCTATGTAAAAGCGTTACTTCAACCTTTCAAAAAAATTTTTTAGTTTAGAGTGCCCTAGAATTGGACATTACAATTAGGTCCACCCCTCAAATAAACCCTGTAAGATGAAGATACACTTACCTGGAATCCAGTTCCGTGTGAAACTTGCCTTGCTGACGTCACCACTGACTGCTTGTGGTCCAACCACATGCGTCTCAAACAGAACCATTTGTTTGAACTGTTCCTCCAGCTTAAATTGTATGCACAAGCTCACAGAATTGACATAAGATAGTCCAGAGCAAAGTTCTGGGCATGCTAAATCATGTGTGCCTGAGATGCAACTAGCCCTCAGCACAGAAGTGCAGATGTCTCAGTATGTGCAATGTTATTAGGAGAAACGCTGCACATACAGACTCCTACCACCACGACTGCTTCTAAATAAAGAGGTGATCATGTTGGTATGAGTAACCCTTTAATAGTATTATTTTTATTAGAATTTATATAATGCCAGCATATTACATAGAGCTTTATAATTTTGATGTATGGACATAACAGCAAATAAGGTAAACTCTTACAAATGGTAAGGGGATCAAGAAGTTAAAGGGATACTATAGTCACCAAAACAACTTCAGCGTGATGAAGCAGTTTTGGTATACATAGGTGCCCTTGCAGTCTCACTATTCGATTCTCTACCATTCATGAGTTAAATCACTTGTTTATGCAGCCGTAGTCACACCTCCCTGCATATGGCTTACACAGCCTCACTAAACACTTCCTGTAAAGAGTCATCTAATGTTTACACTTCCTTTATTGAAACTCCTGTTTAATTTAGAATTTCTTTTCTCCTGCTCTGTTAATAGCCTTCTAGACCTTAAAGGAGCCACCTGTGTGTGACTAAGGTTCAATTTACAGAGCAAGAGATAAAAACTTGTAAATTAAGTTACATTTGATTGAAAGTTAAATAATTTTATTTTCATGCAGGCTGTGTCAGTCACAGCCATGGGAGGTGTGGCTAGAGCTGCATAAACAGAAACAAAGTGGTTTAACTCTTAAATGGCAGTGGATTGAGCAGTGAGGCTGCAGGGGCATGTTCTATACACAAAAACTGCTTCATTAAGCTAAATTTGTTTTGGTGACTTTTGTGTCCCTTCAGGACCTCAGTCAGACAAGCTTACAATGAATTTGTACTAATTATGAACTAAACAAGAAGCAAGTAGGATACAAGCATGCAAACACTCTGAAAATCTGTGTACTTGAAGATTGCCACTTATCCTCCCACAACATTCTCTCCACCTAATAATCTGCAACACAGATTTTAAAGTTAACAAATCTCCCATCCCAGGCCTACACTTAGCCATCCAAGTCCATCTAAATCATTCATTTGTAATCATTTCTTTTGTTTTCATGCCGTACTCACCCCGTCTACCACTGCCTACCACATCATCTGAATCCAATACTGCAAATTCTCTTACAGCAGAACCTTTAATCCAAAAACAAAACCCTATAAATTAACTGCGCCCAATCCCAAATCCCTGGTATACCTGGGCTACCAAAGTGTAAACTCACTTGCCGGATTACATTTTTGGATTTTGTTTTATGCATTTGGGCTGATGTATACTATAGTCATTGCGTGTGTGCAGGACTTATTTCTGTGTCTTTTGTTTGCGTTTGTTATACACAGTTGTTTTACAGTGTTGCCACGCACCCTATGGGTGCCCTTTAAGGATTTAATTAATTTATAGAGATTCATACAAATACCCTTTTCTGTCTCACAACAAGAAGAAAAACTACCACAACAAGAGGCCATAGTCTTAAATTAGAGGGGCAAATGTTTAAAAATAATATCTGGAAGTATTACTTTACTGAGAGGGTAGTGGATGCATGGAATAGCCTTCCAGCTGAAGTGGTAGAGGTTAACACAGTAAAGGAGTTTAAGCATGCGTGGGATAGGCATAAGGCTATCCTAGCTATAAGATAAGGCCAGGGACTAATGAAAGTATTTAGAAAATTGGGCAGACTAGATGGGCCGAATGGTTCTTATCTGCTGTCACATTCTATGTTTCTATGTTAGAGTAGGAATCGCCTACTCAAGAGGTTTGCCTTGACTCAGCAGGTGAGCTAAAACTTTAATGGCCATTGTGTTGGTACAGTAGTGGTATACCCCGGGTGGCACAGAGGAACAACACACAATCCCGCTCTGATTACCCACTAACCTCGATAAGCCTGTGTTCCTAAATATTACATATTAAATCTGTCTTTGTTCTCGTGACTGTGGATGTAACTCAATAGAGCATTACACTATTTAAATGCCGACTTCACTATGATCAAACCCATGGGAGCAGGGGCAGACAGCGAGAGTTTTACACACAATCACTTATGACATTTCACGATGGCCTTGTATTGCCCCCCCCCTCCTCGTCGTTTAAGCAGCTGCAAATGACCTAACAGGAAAAAACACTTCTCTGCTTCAATGTATACAGCGTGGCAAACAATAACGCTACAAAGGAACAAAAGGAAGTAAATAAGACGAAAGCCGGCGGCTTTGCAGAGATAGATAGGGTCTGGACGCAGGTGAAAAAAATAATCCAGGCTTGCACAATATCCTGGGATGCTGTTTACCGCTAGGACAATTTACGGGACTCTCTCGTGCCAGGAGGGTTTTAGAGATGTTCAACGTTTTTTTCACTTCTTACTATCCCCTGTGCAGGCTCATTACAGGTGGAATGTACATCCAAGAAGGCCCTTGTGCCAAAATACAGCGCAAGGGGAATCCTAGACACAGACAGTGGACACAATATTGCTGTATGAATACCAGACAGCATTCTTATACAGTATCCCCAGGCATGGTTGATGGAAATGATTTGTGTTTTAGATGTAGCATGGACAGGGGACTAAATTCCTCACGGCTGCCAAACGGAATCTCTGTGGATGGCAATTGTAAAAGCCAAGAAAAACAACCAGCTCTTTTTTTAAGGGTGCGTGTGTTGGTAGAAATTCACAATTACGATAAATAATTCTGAAGAATCTACCGTATATACTCGAGTATAAGCCGAGTTTTTCAGCACATTTTTTGTGCTGAAAAACCCCAACTCGGCTTATACTCGAGTCAATGTCTGTATTATGGCAATTTATATTGCCATAATACAGACTGGGGGCTGGCAGCGAGCGCTTACCTCTCCTGCAGCTCCTGTCAGCTCCCTTCTCCTCCGCGCCGGTCCTTTCAGCACCTCTGTCAGCTCCCAGTGTAAGTCTCGCGAGAGCCGCGGGGTCATAGTGCGGCTCTCGCGAGACTTACACTGTGAGCTGACAGAGGAGCTGCACGGACCGGCGCAGAGGAGAAGGGAGCTGACAGGAGCTGCAGGAGAGGTAAGTGCTTCTTGCCAGCCCCCCTCCACTGAACTGCCAATGCCACTGGACCACCAGGGAGTGAGAGCCCCCCTCCCTGCCATGTATCAAGCAGGGAGGGGGGACGAAAAAAATAATAAAAATATTAATAATAATAATTATAATAAAAATAAATAATAAAATAATAATAATTAAAACAAATTAATATAACAAAAAAAAACTATTAAAATAAAATAATACAGAAATAATGAATATGCCCACCCCCACCAAGGCTCTGCATCACACACTCAAACACTGCATTCATACACACTGCACTCTTACACACACTGCATCATACACACACACACACTGCACTCATACACACACACTGCATCACACACACACTGCACTCATACACACACACTGCACTCATACACACACACTGCACTCATACACACGCTGCACTCATACACACACGCTGCACTCATACACACACGCTGCACTCATACACACACGCTGCACTCATACACACACACACTGCACTCATACACACACACACTGCACTCATACACACGCTGCACTCATACACACACGCTGCACTCATACACACACGCTGCACTCATACACACACGCTGCACTCATACACACACGCTGCACTCATACACACACACACTGCACTCATACACACACACACTGCACTCATACACACACACTGCACTCTTACACACACTGCACTCATACACACACTGCACTCATACACACACTGCACTCATACACACACACTGCACTCATACACACACACACTGCACTCATACACACACACTGCACTCATACACACACTGCACTCATACACACACTGCACTCATACACACACACTGCACTCATACACACACTGCACTCATACACACACACTGCACTCATACACACACACTGCACTCATACACACACTGCATTCATACACACACACTGCATTCATACACACACTGCACTCATACACACACTGCACTCATACACACACTGCACTCATACACACACGCTGCACTCATACACACACACTGCACTCATACACACACTGCACTCATACACACACTGCACTCATACACACACTGCACTCATGCACACACTGCACTCATACACACATACTGCACTCATACACACACACTGCATTCATTATACACACACTGTAAATAAATATTCAATTAATATAATTTTTTTAGGATCTAATTTTATTTAGAAATTTACCAGTAGCTGCTGCATTTCTCACCCTAGTCTTATACTCGAGTCAATACGTTTTCCCATTTTTTGGGGGTAAAATTAGGGGCCTCGGCTTATATTCGGGTCGGCTTATACTCGAGTATATACGGGTACTTCTCTATTTTTTTTTTAATTTTAATTTAGAACACTTTTTTTCATTTAAACTCTCTTTGAGACACTGTTAGGTCTACGTGCTCATCAGCTAATTGCCACACACTTTGCCGGTTGGTGTGCTGGTCTTGTTATTTGCAATGGCTTCATGAAAATTAGGAGATATATATTTTTTTCTGGGTTATAGATAGAATTGTGACATTTATCCATGGTTAGATTTACATTAGAAATAAGCATTTATAATCACCAATATTACAGAGATCCTCAAAGGGGAATATTCTAAATGTCAGCGGTGCCTTTTTTAAATTCCTCAAAGGGATACTCCAAGCGCCCTCTCCGCTAAAGATTATTCTAGTATTTATGGAGCTAAGAACCTAAATCCGTTCTGGTTAAAGCCTTGCCATTTTTGCATTATTTTCTTTGGCATTTTGTAAATGGGTTCCTAAAATAAAAATTCAAAAAACAAAAAAATTTAAAAGCAACTAATAAAAATAAAAACCATAGGAGCAAAATGACGAAGACCCATTTATATTACCCTAAGGTCTGTAGCTCACATATAGTGTGGTTGGCTGGGCACAAATTGAGCCAATCACAGTGCAGCACTGCAGTGTTTCTTTAGTGAACTCTCCATAGACTTCAGTGCATTTTCACATGTGTTCTGTTCTGGTGATTTGGTGTCTCAATTCTTAAAGAACCAGTAAAGTTACCCTATCATTGTAACCCTTCAATGTAAAACACTGCCGATCTGTAGAAGCAGCAATGTTTTATTGAAAGGTTAAATACACTTTTAGTGGCTGATTTCCTGACATCCACTAGAGGCACTTTCTCATCCTGAACCAAGTCAGCCTCCAGTCTGGAATCAAGTACTGCAGATAGTGGAAGAGTGTGGTGGATAGTGGAAAAGTGTGGTGTTTGTTTGAGCGTACGTATCTCCAATTCAATGCTTCTCTACGAGAAGCATCAGATTGCGAAATAAATCAATAGGCACGCTGCAAAGGAGTCTCAGCGCTGGAAATCGTTATTTAACATTTATTTTTCAGCAAAGGGGATAAACATTATTTACAATGATAGAAGGGAGCCTAATTTTTAGGGAAAAAAACAATTGTTGTTTTTGGGACTATAGGTTCTCTTTAAAGAGCATGTGCAGCCAGGGCTCCTGCTAACGTATCCACGGTCAAATTAATTACAGGTCAAAAAATTTGTAAATGCCAGTTTTAGCACCCGCAGCATTTTGCTGCTGTCATGCTGTCCATCCAACTGTACTCTAACTGTCACAGGACCAAAATTACAATCACTCTCAGCCAGTATCTGCTGGAAGTTTTTGCTCAACATGGAAAAATAAACAAAACTATAACCCCAACACTCTGCACTTACAATGGTTCAATTGTTTCTTTAAATTATATTTTGTGCTTCATTGTTCTGTAGTTATTGCGAATATCATGTGATTAACTCTATGCTCCCAAGAGGTGGACTGCCCAACTTGTTGTTCAGTTCTCTGCCGCCCAAAAACAAATCCTAACGAGGACATTAAGAGTTCTTTTAGCAGTGACAAGGCAGTCTCGGCCCCCTGATTACATCAGCAGCGCGGTGCTTCAGTTTATCTCGTGACTTCTTTTATCTCTCGTCACAGGCAACACACTTTCCTCTAAAAACGGATTCTTGGCTCAGGCTAAATTTCAACAAGTAGGACAGGGAAAGGCAACAGGATAAGAGGCCGCCACTGGCAGGAAGTTTGAAACTGGAGTGTTTTGGTTTTATTTATTAATAAGAACCTGTGTGCTAGCAGCTGTAAATAAAGTGAATATAGGTTAAAAAAAAAAAAGAAAAGAAAAGAAAGAAGGTAGGTAAGAAAAGAAAGTACGAAACTAAGTAAGAAATTAGGTACCTACACACACAATGTGCTATAAGTTTGGCTGGAGCTACTATGGGATAAAATAATGTAATCAATCACATGGCTGTACCAAGTTCTGGACAAGCAGTCGAAATAGCAGGGAGAAAAAAAATGCCCAAACTGTGAAAATAAATTTAACGTGAAGTACCTTTATTGCTTCATTTAAGATAAAGGGGCAATGAGATGCAAAATGCGTATCTGCATTGTGCTGGTGACTTAAATGAAGCTGGTGCTTGATTTTAAGTCTATTTGTACAGTTTGGGCGTTTTTCTATCTCAGGGTTTTTCAGCTGTTCCTACATTGGGACTCACACAAACACAGCTCATTATATATTAGTGTCCTGATTAAGCCATGCATCTTGTAACCCCTCCAGCCTCAGAGTGGCTGCTTCACCCCCAATGACACAATGGTCATCCCACAATTCCTAGCATTTGTTGCTGAAATTATAAATAACGTCTGGGAAACTGGACAATCGCGTTTACTCTGAGCTGGGTTCTTCTTCAACTAATTGTGTTACCGAAAAACATTTTTCTGGTCAGTTTCGTTTTTTTTTTTACGGTTGGCTAATTTGGCCTAAAATTTTAATTCACATTTAAAATCACTTTGAATTCCTCGTAATTCAAACTTTAGTGAATTATCTTTTTATACACAAAAATACAAAAGGAAATCAGAGCTAATTTAACAAACAATATGTAGGTAGGCAGCAAACAAAACGAAAGAGACCCCTCAAACCCTTCAACAAAATGAGAAAATACAAAGAAATGGGGAAGGGCTGCGCCAGCAGGAAAGTAAAATAAAATAAAATAACGTTAAAAGAGTCCAATAAAAGTCTCACTAGAGTAACAGTACTTGATTGAATGTAGATGAGTAGACTTTTCAGTAGAAATGGGGACGTCCTATTGTCTCAGGGTATTCACATATATGAAAAACAAAGAGACAGGGGCAGCCAGTAGTGCAGTACGTCTAAAATCCAACGAGTAAAATAGTAGTAGAAGGTAAAGAACTCACATTTAAAAGAGCTATGGCCAGCTCTGGTGTGAAGGGTGTACAGTGATATAATCCTCACTGATAGGATATGTGGAGGGAGTGCGTTTGGTCATCAAAAGCCTAACCATCGAGCCGACCAGACGTGTTGTAAACCAGCTCCTACAATAAGCGACAAAATCGGGGAAATAAATCCCGACAAAGGACACGATCTGGAGCCTGAGTGCACTTACCGAGTCAGGGTGACCATGGGACACTGAATGCACCGACAAACGAGTCTCACATTGCCCGGGAACCCGAACAACGTATATGGGGCCTACCTGCGACTGAGCCAGGGAGAGACGGCCGCTCTCCTGGTTGGTAAAGCCAGATCTAGACCCCTTCACGCACTCACTCCCATTCCCCCCCCCCCCCCTCTGGACCGGTAGGGGTTATCCCGGTCCACACTCGACTCCAACAGCACACAGCTGGGAATACAACCTACGCATGACCGGGACGTGCTAACCAGCAGGCCCTCAAAGAGAACAACCAAAATGGCGGCAGGCACAGCAACCCACATGGTGAATATGACACAGTCACCAACACCGGGGACTGCACCCCTACAGCGACTGGAGGCAATACTGCTCCACTTCTGGAACTCACTCATGAGGCGGCAACAAGCAGCCCGACCCATGACACCTTCACCTCAGATGAAGGGTGAGCGGAACCGTGCAAGTCGGGAAGCAGAGGGGATACCCTTGGGCACACAATCGCCTCATCCACCCATCCACGCACAACCTAGCCCACCCGGGCCGCAGGCCATAGGGCGAAGTGCCCACAAGCATCATCCACACTGGCGGAGGAAGAAGCAACGCAAGCGACGGACAACGACCTACTCCTCCGTCCCTCCCACAAGTGGAGTAAACCCGGACCCCAGCGGCAACCGAGTTTGTGGCAAGAAGATGCAGGCCTGCACACCAGCCTGGGGCTGGGGAGTCACCCTCACCGACACCCGTACCGCAGAGGGGCACAGAAGCCCAGCAACAGACACGCACTGCATACACACCCGCAGACTGACACCGAAATCCTGCTTGCCAAGACCCGTCATGGGTTGAAGGGGACTGGTTTGTGGACACACGATATTCTTTAACTTTACCTTTTTTAGTATTAAACTATTGACGCAAAGAACAGCATATCACTATGCTTTGCACTGCTAGGACTCTCTCCAGTTCACGCTACTGTTTAGCCCGAATAAGTCATACCTCACTAATATTGATGGGGATATAACAAGAAGCTTGTTACCACTTATGTCGCCCTACCTATTGAATGATATACTGCACTATATGCTACAGTTTACTAACTAGACTAACTTGCTCTCATCTATTTGCATGTCCCTATCTCAAATGTATCCATATTGTTTTAATTTCACCTTGACTTCCATTACCTAGCATGTACAGCACCTACTTGCCAGCAGTTCAGAGAGCATATTATCAGCTAATCGCATGACGTCATACCTGCTAGCCGAACAAGCATGATTAGCTAGGCATGCGGTAATAAGCTGCTGCCATGCCACACTTATAACACACAAGCCTTGATTCTCCTGACATATAAATGTCATAACCTGCAAAATATGTCAGAGGTATTATAGAATGTTAATTATATCATGTTTACTATCTTACCCCACATAATGGACGCGCAAAACGTGCATGTATTCAGTATATTTATAAGCCTTAAAAATTTTCCTAGCTTGTTTTATCTTTTTCAAAAAACTATTAGCTAAATGTATCACGCTTTAGACACCCCTATAATGCTTGTTTTACTGTCTTGAAACTATGCTGACTCTACGAAAAATAGCGCTGTTAGCTGTTGCCTTACAACTGCTTGATAAGTATTGTATTACTAACCTGTATTTCCTACTGTGGCTACACAAGCCTGTTTATAACTCGCAGACACACTCGTGTATTATATCTAAACTTAAAACTACTCAGCATCACTCTAACGTTTAAACAAAAATGTGCCGGCAATCTTTATGTTCATGTAAAAAAAAATGTGCGGTACCAACATGCCACTCATTGAACTGTCATGAATATGCCTGCAGTTGCTGTCGTGGCCCTGCACGCTTGTCTGTAACTTATATGCACATGCAAAAATAAAGAATTTTAAAAAAAAAAAGCTCCAAAGGGAATAAAAAGAGGCGACAATAGTGCTCTCAATTGGGTAAGTGAGTGAGTAAAGGTAACTAAAATAATACTCACAGAAATAGAGCAGGAACACTGCTCTATTAATAAAGCATTGGTGGTATGATTCCCACCTGGGATTTCTTTTAGTGCAGGAACAGTAGTAAAAAGCCAGGAAAGTAAAACTAGTAAAAGTGCATAAAAATACAATAAATAAATAAAAAGAGAATTGGCACAGTAAAGTAGCCAAAAACCTTTAATTGATCTAAAATAAACTATAAATAACCATTACGCGTTTCACCAATATAGGCTTTCTCAAATGGCATAACAATTATATGTTTATTAATTTATATTTTTGTCTCTAACAATACCAACTGTGATTAATATATATTTCAAATAGCCCTGTCTGCAGCAATACCTATATTATGTACCACTCTCTCTGTTACAATAACAATGATTAATAGTTATGTTTTGTAAAGAGTAATAGCCACGTACAAGAACTGCTAAAAAAAAATAAACAAGTAAAAAATGCAGAAAAAACAACAACTCTGCCGTATAGAGTGATGACCTAATGAGCATATATATCACGCCTAAGTTTATACTTTCTCTAGTAAATATGATTTTCCAAAATAAACAGACAGAAGCAGCTGTGCTCTGAACCCAATTTTTTTATCAGCTACTAAATGCCTTATCTCCTCTCCATCATTCAGAAACGATAGCCTTGGCACTGCGATCGGCCCATTGTTCCAGCCGCAGATGTGTTCTGTTTGTAAACACAGATATCCCGCTCGTGGCATTGTTCATTCATCCAGCTGTGTTTTCAATCCTACCGTTTGTTTGTTGTTACCTATGGTCTTAATTCACAATCCGCAGGAAATGTCCAGGACTGGCTTTCCTCCACACTCCGCACAACTGCCTGGTACGGAAAGGGTTAATCCTAGGGCCTCGTGGTGCAGAGAATACCAGAGACACTAGACTATATATATCGTAAATCAGTTTTTATTGAGGTAAATAGATTACAAACAAGGTCTGCACATTAACCCCTTAATGACACAACTTCTGGAATAAAAGGGAATCAGGACGGAATATATCCGTCATGTGTCCTTAAGGGGTTAAATCAAGCAATATTAGGAAAAACTCAGTTGCTCAATGTAAATAAGCAGGAAAATGCTCAAATGGTTTTTGATTGTGAAACCAAACTGCCGGATTTTAGCTACAATAGCCACGCTGTGACTATAGCGATTCAGGAGATTCTAAAATCAGACACTTTGGCCTGAATTCTGCTATTCAGAGTTTAGTAAATAACTCCCTTAAGATGTCAACTTACATTATGTATTTCATTATATATATTTTTATATATATATATATATATACAGTATATAACACTACGCTTGCAATATATATATATATATACATACAATGGGACCTCGGTTTACTAACGCCTCGGTTAACATAATTTTTGGTTTAGAAATGAAAATCCTTTGAAAGTAATGCCTCGGTTTACAAACTTCGCAATACAAAGCAAGTTTCCCCAGGATGCATGGCACCTGGGAGGTTTATAGCACCGCCCCTGGATGCTGGAGCCTGTGGGTAGCACGTGGCGTTGAGTGTGGAGGTGTTGGAGCGGTTTTTGCATCGAGTTTTGGAAATTGTTTGCAGTTGTTTTGGGACTTTTTGGTGCATTTCTCAAGCTGTGGAAAGGTTTGCATGCCTTTTATTGTGTGTTCTGCATTGTGGGTTGGTTTCCATGCCAGCTCATTTTGACTTTTTTCTGATCTCCAGAACGGATTTATTGGTTTTCAATGCATTCCTATGGGAAACCGTGTTTCGGTTTACAAATCTTTTGTAATAAGAAACCTCCCGGAGAACGCATTAAATTAGTAAACCGAGGTCCCACTGTTTATATTAATATATGATGCATATACTAATATACAATAATTTGGTCACTAAAAAAACTATTTTCTTGCTCTTTCCTTAGGTCCTATACAGCCCTCCCCAGGTCAGTCACGTCCAGGCTTTAGGAATCCACCATCTTGAGATTTCATGGTTACCACTAACAGCTCCCTCCTTAGTCAAACAAGATCAGGAAAGAGGCTGGGACTTCAGATGGAACATCTACCAGAGAGAGAATGGCTGCTGAAGGCCTCTAGGACGAGATACCGATTTAAAGGCCAGAGACTTATCTCCCCCACCAATACATGATGTATAAGGTTTAACTTCTTTGGACTTTGTCCCACCATGACTTTGTCCCACCATGATGCTTTAGGGGTAGAATAAAACTGTAATTATAAAGCAAAAAAGTGACTGAAACATAGCTCAAAAAATGTATTTCACTCATACTTGTGCAATATAAAGTAAATAATATAGATACATGTATCGGTCTCACTATGAGATCTTTGTCAAGTCAATTAGTCTCAGTAAGAACCACATATAATTAGAGCAAAATCAATAAAAGTAATTTGAATAAAAATCATAAAAAATCATGTACAGATGTCTTAGAATGCCTGAGCCTACTTGCCATGCGAACCCGGAAGTAATGCCCCATCACCAAGCCTAATGACACAATGAAACGTGGTGCATGGCGTTCAAGAAGTCAGATTCACCTGATTCACAACTCAGTGACATGCGCAAACCTCAGAACAGTGTATCCAAGACGCGCATGTACAAAGACCCGTCTCCATGACAATGTGCCAAATGACGCAGATCGACACGATTCAAGCATAGCCAAGAAAAGAAAATAACTACAAAGAAAGGAAATTTTCCCTTCTGCGTCTGTATTGGCCTGTAACTTGATGATACAAGGAGAGATCTTATACCATCTCCGTAACTGTAGAAAGTACTAAATAAAAAAAATTGCAACGTGTAACTCAACTTTTGTTGTGTGTATATTGAAACGGCCATGTGGACTTGTCAATGTGGGACAAACCAAGAAAAAGGTCAAGCACAGATTCTCTAAACACAAATACCATACACACAAAGATGTTAGATTTACCTATCCCAGCACATTTTTCAGAGCTTAGAGGGACATTGCAGTCACCAAAACATCTTTAGCTTAATGAAACACTTTTAGTGTATACATCATGCCCCTGCAATTCTCTACCATTTAGGAGTTAAATCATTTTGTTTATACAGTCCTAATCATACCTCCCTTCATGTGACTTACCCAGCCTTCCTAAACACTTCCTGAAAAGTGAGATCTAATGTTTAAATATCCTTTACTGAACATTCTATTTAATTTTCAATTTCTTACCTTCTGCTGTGTTAATAGCCTTCTAGACCAGTAGTTACAAAACTTTTTAAGTTCATGTACAGCGCAGCGGCATACACTGGGCCCCTGTTTGCCAGAAATGCTTGCTGTTCAAGTGCAGATCCAGAACCTAATCTCGGGAGGGGCACTGGTAGATTATTTAAAGAAACAATCCAGGCACAATAACCACTACAGCCCTTTGTAGTGGTTATGGTGCCAGTAGTGCCCTTCCAGAGTAAGTAGTCAAACTGTTGAGGGGTACATGTGTGTGTGTGGGCAGGTTATATGAGAGGTACAGTGTGTGTGTGAGGGGTACAGTGTGTGGGGGGAAGGTCGTGTGAGGGGTACAGTGTGTGTGTGAGGGGTACAGTGTGCATTGGGGGGCAGTGTGTCTGTGTGGGGGCCAGTGTATGAGGGGTACACTGTGTGTGAGGGGTGCTGCTTGTGTCTATGAAGGGGCAAAGTGTGTGTATGGGGGGTATGTGTGTGTGTGTGTATGGAGGGGCACGTTGTGTGAGAGGGTACAGTGTGTGTGGAGGGGGCAGTGTGTGTGTGTGGGTGGACAGTGTATCAGTTGTACAGTGTGTGTGAGTGGCCCTGTTTGTGTGTATGGAGGGGCAGTGTGTGTGTATGGGGAGGTAATGTGTGTGTATCGAGGGGCAAGTTGTGTGAGAGGGTACAGTGTGTGTGGAGGGGGCAGTGTGTGTGGGGGGGCAGTGTATCCGTTGTACAGTGTGTGTGAGTGGCGCTGTTTGAGTGTATGGAGGGGCAGTGTGTGTGTATGGGGAGATAATGTGTGTGTATGGGGTAATTGTGTGTATAGGAGAAGTTATTGTGGGTCTGTGGGAGTAGGAGGGCAGATAAATATATACTTTTTTTTTTTCAATAAAAGTTTCATTTAATTAAAAAAATTTAAATTGGGAGGGGGGTCAGTACTAATCCCTGGTGGTCCGGTGGGGAAGCCATGGTGGTCCGGTTTGGAAGCCCTGGCGGTGACAGTGAACTCTAGCAGCTTCAGGAGCTGCTAGAGTTCACTCTTGCGAGATTCGGAGCATTGCTGTGGTAACCGCAGCAATGCTCCGAGCTCACGAGAGGAGAACCCGGCAGAGCTGCAGGTTAGAGCTCCCCTGGGTCCTCTCTCCCTCCCTTCCCTGCGTGCTGCAGCATTACACTGCTAGCGGGCCGGAGAGGGAGATCTCTGATCTCCCATTCGGTCCTGCAATGCCGGCAGGAGAGAGGGAGGCACAAATATCTTGCGGCTCTCCTGTGTGCCACACAGTTTGGGAACCGCTGTTCTAGACCATGCAGGAGTTTGTGATTACAGTTACATTTACAGAGTAGAAGATAAAAACTTCTAATGTTAGTCAACATCTGAATGAAAATTAAACCATTTTTGGCATGCAGGCTGTGTGAATCACAGCCAGCAGAGGTGTGGATAAGGCTGCATAAACAGAAACAAAAATAATTTAACTCATAAATAGCAGATAATTGAGCAGTTAGATTGCAGGGGCATACTCTATACACCACATCTGATTAATTAAACTAAAGTTGTTTTTCTACAACGTTGTAAACATTAATAATGCTAACAGAACAATGTCTCATATAAGTCAGTAAAATTGTATTCTTAAATGTATGTAGTTTTAAGAAGTAAAAATCGCCGGTCATTTACATGTGGCCATGTTACCACCAATTTCTGCCAATTAGTTCACGTCTGCTATTAGCACTGTTTCTCACACGCACTTTACGTTGTTGCAATGTATTTTGTGTAAGTAAAGAGACCTTATGCAGAAAAAGAAATGTATATACAGCTGTTTCATCAAAAACAGGAACTTCCATTTGTCAAGTTTGTCATATTTTTGGGTTGTCACAAGGCCAAGCTGCAGACGTGATTTTGTTTTCAAACTTGGAATTTTTATAGATTCCTCTGTTGCCGCATGTGTAAGTTGGGTTGGTTTAGCAGAATGCCATTCCTATACTGACTCCATTTTAAGTAAACAACTTACGATATTTCACATGGAGCATTTCATATTTTACATACAACTAGTTAGTCACAATTCCTTCCACGGTTTGAGTTGATATTGTTTTCCTGTATTTTTTTTATTAAATTGTAGCTTTGGGACTCAATATAAAAAAGTGTATACCAGTGTAGCAAAGCACAACAATTTGTATTCAGATAATCTCATATATTAATGAATTTAAATTACAACATCAAAAAGCAACTAACTAAACCAGCTAATCTACTCTTATAACTGTAATAACCATAGATTTTAAGGAAAACAATGAGGTAAATGAGCCCTATATTTTAATGTAATATATGACTATTAAAAAAATAATCAAAATAAATGATTTAAAATAATAAAAGGAGAAAATATTAATTTTTAAAAGTTTCTATTGCTACTGAAACTTGCGCAGCAAATGTCACACTGAGTTAATTCTTAACTTGAATTATTACTTTTGCGTCAGCATACTGTAGTGTTTATGGTACCAGGAGTACCCGGCTTATCCCCAATGTAAGTAATCAAATCATTAGCGAAAAGGTTGATCGCTTACACTGTGGAGGGGCTGGGGTGCTCCAAGCACCAAAACCACTACAGCACGCTACAATGTTACACTCCCTGCCTATCTGACACCCAGTATTAACTAAATAAAGTGCTCCAATGCATTCTTGACCGATGGCTTGTGAATATTTAGGGCAAAATAATGGAGTTGATAAAGTAGAAATTTTAAATGCCAAACCTACCGCATACCTCCTACATCACACTACGACCCCGACAACCAAATATAAGAAATCCCTGACTATATGGATACTGAACACAGGGAAACATATCTCTGGAAGACAGACACCCCCCCCGTTAATGACCTGGTTTGAGAAAATGGAGGAACTGCGAGGACTTGAAGACTTGACGTTCACAGCACAGGGCCGCCCACAGACGTACCTAGACATAAGGACTCATTGGATAGTAGAAGCATACAGCCCAGATTTCCGAAGCATGCTGACATATAGCTGACAGGGGGATGACCAGGGGAGTGGGAAAGAAGACACCCAGGCATTGACCCAGACGTAGACGGGAACCTCGGGTGGCTGGCCTACCGACGCTCTTACATCCTGGCCCGCCGCCCATGCCTACACTATCACATACCAGGGGCTAGGGGGGAGGCGGGTGCGGGGACACACACGAGAACCAACCAGGCAGCAAGTCCCAGAGGTGGGCGGGTAGTCTTCAGTGCCATGGGGCACGTCTATGGTTGGGAGGTTGGACATAGGAGCTACATCACTAACTCAAGTTACATCGAAAACCAGTAACAGTACGCTAATACAAGATACCATAGGCTACACCATGACACTACCAATAATACTTAAAAATAGGTTGTTACGCTTTGATTTGACATATTTGTTGGTTTGTAACCTTCACGATATTTATGATGCACAGGATAGATTGTTTTCCATTAACTGTTTGACTTTCCTCGCTGGTTTCCTCGCGGCTAGCTGGTTGAAGTATATTTGCATGCCAAGGACCTGCGAGTCCTAGCTCTTTACTGCAACTTAACGAAAGTAACGAAAAATTCTATGAAAATGTTAATAAAAATGTAATTTAAAAAATAATAATAATAATTTTTAATGCTTGGCTAGGTTTGCAACTCAGTTCTTGACTCGCTGTTACCCTTTTAGAGGTGTGGAACTTAAGTTCAGCAAATTGTATTGTATGAATACAAAATATACTTTTCTTCAGAACTGCGTAGAAAAGTAAAAACCCGAGCAAATCTGACACTCTTTGTTCTAGAAAATGTTCGGAATAATAAAATCTAATGTCTTCTAAAAACTTGCAGAAAAATAAGATAAAGAGAGGTTATATTTGCGCTGGGAATAGCATCTTCCAATCCAATAGTCCAGAAAGAAGAAAATAGCGCCACCTACAGTGCACCCGTCGGTTAGACAGATAAAAGTAATTCAGGCATAAAGTCAATACTAAGATAAGATACATTGAAATAGGACATTAAGAAGATAAAATGCTACACCGATAACTTTTCTAAATACATCTTAAGAAGTAGTATGTGATAAGGAAAATAGCCATTATCTTACTGATAAACCATGACCAACATGTCATTCTTCATATACATTTCTGCTAGACGGACTGCTTTAACTATTAGCACAGCCTACCTGTGCCTCTATGCTGGCTGGGGGTCATGGGGAACTGAGTTTACGAACATTTTGAGTGCCACGTTTTAAAGGGACACTAAATTAATTTCAATGAAGTGCTCTGTGTGCATTGGCCCTGTCCTTTTAACCCTGAAATGTAGAACATTGCAGATTTTAGAACGTAAAATGCGGTCACATGATGCGGAAGCCGGCATTAAAGCCCTAATGAGGAGCATTGGATTGGACCAGGCTTCCCCAAACTATGGCCCTCCAGATGTTGCTGAACTACAACTCCCATGATTCTATGTATGAAATGGATAGGCTGAGAATCATGGGAGTTGTAGTTCAGCAACATCTGGAAGGCTGGAGTTTGGGGAAGCCTGGATTAGACGATTCCCATGGTCCCTCACTGACGTTGGAAGAGGCGGGTATGTGAGCAGCTTGGCGGAGGATTTCTCTCTGGTACCTGTTTGTGTATTAGACAAGCATTCATTGCATTGATCAGTCAGTTTAAAAATGAATGGAAATGTTTTATACTGATTCTATATGTTTAACAAAGAGATCAAATGCAAGTCTAGTATGTGTATACATTTACTCCGTATACGTGTTTGTGTATTACATTTACAGAATGCATGTATGTACATTTAAAGCATAAATATTTATTTATTTACTCCGTATATATTAATTTACAGCATGCATGAATGTCTCCCAGTCGTCCCAAATATGGCGTGATACTCCCAAATTTGGGATCCTAGTTTTGTCCTTGGTATTCTGAATCCTGGGACATCAGGAAAAAGGTTCTCGCCCCATGCAGTGTAGCCTCAGGGCACTTAGTCTATGTTAGAGTACTTCGGCTACTCTCTGTACATGGAGAGCCCTCAATAGGCCGGCCAGGGAGGCTGTCAGTCAGCTGGGTGTCAGGCTGATATGTCCCGGTGTTTGGAGGCATGTGTACACATTTACATGCTTCCAAAGCAGTCTCTATAGAGATTAGGTTTAGAACTGAATCAACGCAGGGGAATTTCGTGAAAGTCCTTTTTGCTTGTACACCCAATCTAAGAAAGGGGTTACGGTAAGTCACGGTAAAAAAAAAAAGAAGAAGCATAAAACAGCCTAAATTTAAAGGCCATCAATCATAATTACAATTTGATTTCTGCAGAAATGACTAAATTTTGGATTGCATGACTGCACTAAATATTCCAGCCGATTCACGCAACTGTATTACTTTAGGAAAAATACAAGCGACCGTCAAAAAGGAAAACAACATATTTAGCCCTGTCTAGCACAAGATCTCTGGGGATAGATAGAAAGATTGGCAAAAATAAGACATTACAAGCTTTCAAAACAGAAAAACAAACCAGCTCATTGTTACCAGCTCAATCGATTGCACGAAATAAGAGTATTCTGGCTGCTATCTACGGTTTTATTTTTTTTTTAAAAAGGTCACTTGTTTAAGCTATAAATGTCTAGGTGTCTTCAGGTAATTGAATAATCGTATTATTTACAACAAAATTCAAAACAGTCAATAAAGAGGGTTTTGTGGATCTCTAATATCTCCTATATTATTACATTGTTAGGATAATGGAATAAAAAGCATCTTCATCTGTGTATATCTTAACCCCCCCGTTTAAATTTCTTGTCCTTTTTGTGTTTCTTATCCCTTCTTTTGAATGTCTCACTCACTTTAGTGCATCTTTTCTCCATTTTCCCCTTTGTGTATCCCTTACTCCCCCTAGCCCCTTTGTATGTCTATTTTTTCCCAATCTCCAGCCCAGCTTGAGTCTCTTTCTCCCCTTCCCCAGCACCTCTTTACATTTCGTCCCCCAAGCACCTTTACTCTGCCGCCCAGCCACTCCATATCTCTATTTCCCTTATAAGTCTCTTTGTGTGTCTCATTCCTCCGCTGCCCCTTTGTGTGTGTCATTCCTCCTGCTCCTCTGTGTGTCTCTTGCTCCAAATAATCCTTCTGTGTGTCTCTTTCTCCAACTTCCCCTGTGTGCCTCTTTATCTCCCCAAGTCCCTTTTGTGTGTCTTTCTCCCCTATCGCCTCTGTGTGTCTTTCTCCCCATCCACTCTGTATTTTTCTTCCGCCCAGCCCCTCTGTGTGTCTCTTTTTTCACTCCCACAGCTCATTTGTTTGTCTCTTGTTCCCCAGCCCCTCTGTGTGTCTCTTCACCCCCCATCCCCTTTGTGTGTCTCTTCCTCCTCTGTGTGTAACTTGTATTCCTCATTCCCTTATTTTAACCGAATTTGCTCTTCATTCTGCTGTTTGTTGAAATCAGTCGAATCTCCTTTTAACATAGCTGATTTGCCTATTCACCAACAGTCAAACTGCAACCAAATTGGGTTTATTCAATTGTTCTACAGATTTGGGAATTAAACACTGCAAGCTTGCCCAATGTAGCCAGCCAAAGCAGTTCCATGGTGGTATAAGGCTAGGGAGAGTCTTAGTTAGCAATTATCATACATTGATACACCTCATACTCAGCATTTAATTACAGTCAAAGGACCTACTGTGTGCTTCTGTTCAGTTTCTCTGCTATTGTCAAACTAACGTCACGTCAGCAGGGAGACTCATTAAGAAATATAAAAAAAAGATAATTTTGGACCATTTTCAGTCTATTTAGTTGTTAGTGGATTCAGTGAACCAGAGAGGTATTTTTAACTACAGAACGCAGATAAATTGAGCAGAATTAAATCAGCTGAGTTTGGATGTCTAGATTTGGCATTTACCAAATAGACCTCTAAGTTTTTACTTAGGAGTGGATAAATTTTATTAACTTAAAGAAAACAGCACATTTTGAACCCTCAAAGTTTTGCTTTGTATAAAACAAACAGTAATTTATATATTCAATTATTTTTTTAATTCTAAGTTATCACACAAAAACAAGATGTGAGTGAATGAAAATGTAATAAATTACGTTGGATCCCCAACAATTCACATCAATGAATAATCCACATAATCACTCTTGGTTAACCCATACAAGACTTTATGTAGGGGAGGAGATGGTTGAGATAAGCAGTGCTGTCTGAAATATTAATTTGAATCCCCCTCAAATTACTTGGTTGAGTCTTGTAGTGATGTAATAGTAGTTGCTGGAGGTGATGTCAGAATGGAGCCTGCTGATGTCACTGATGCAGCATAACATCTCCTCACATTGACAGCCTGGAACCTGGGAGACCAGCAGCACATGAGCAGAGCTCGGATCAACTCTTTCACCCTGCAGACACAACTGGATGCTCACCTTCCCCAGGACCTAGAAATGGAAAAGTTCTATATTTGAAGCAGAGTTATCACATGAGAGATGTCTTCACTAAATGGTAAATCATAAAAACTTAATTCTTTATGAAGGATAAAACAGACAGTTCAGCAATAAACATACATTTCATGGATCAGTTATTTAGATCTTAATTAATCCGTTTTGGATTTTAACGTAACATAGATCACTGGTGAATATATACAAGTTTTTTTCTTCGAAATCTAGTTTTTAGTTTTGACATTTTGACTCCAACGGGTCTGCTCTGAGTGATTTTCACTTTCATTAGAATACATATATCACTCGTATACATTACATATAAACAAATAGATCTGTGATACATATTACATATACATAAATAGATCTCTGATATACATTACATATACACAAATAGATCTCTGATACAGTACACACTACGTCTGAGACACATATTGTCAGCATTTCAGCAACAGATCTATTATATATATATATACACACACACACACACACACACGTATATTTGATATATTTAATACACCTTTACCATTTTCTTATATCACTTAGATACTAATTCTGAGATTCAGACAGGAGATAAGAGAACACAGAGGGTCCATCCCACTTCCCACTTGCATCAGTCCTACAGGTTTGGTGAGTTCCCTTAGTTCAGATATCAATCTCCAACAATCTGTGAGAAGAGAACAGGACGGTAAGCCACATATCTTACTTATAACCAGCAACTAGTGCTTCTAACAGGTATTTATTATGTATTGATTGTGCTCATAAATGCATATTATTGTGAGTGAAGACTAGTGTCTTTCTGGTCAGAGAATGGCTCTAACTTCTGTAGGTTAATTCAGGTTTGAATAAGGAAATGCATCCTATAATTTAATTTACTTTCTGAATAGTTTATGGACTGACTGAATGTTTCTAAATGGGACTCTGTCAGTTCCGAAACATACAGACTGACAGAGTCCCATTAAAGGACCACTCTAGGCAACCAGACCACTTCAGCTTAATGAAGTGGTCTGGGTGCCAGGTCCCTCTAGGATTAACCCTTTTTTTTTTTTATAAACATAGCAGTTTCAGAGAAACTGCTATGTTTATAATAGGGTTAATCTAGCCTCCAAATCCTCTAGTGGCTGTCTCATTGACAGCCGCTAGAGGTGTTTGCGTGATTCTCACTGTGAAAATCACAGTGAGAGCACGCAAGCGTCCATAAGAAAGCTTTCCTATGAGACCGGCTGAATGTGCGCGCAGCTCTTGCCGCGCATGCGCATTCAGCCGAAAGGGAGGATCGGAGGCGGAGAGAAGGAGGAAAGCTCCCCGCGCGGCGCTGGAGTAAAGGTAAGTTTTAACCCTTTACTCTCCCCAGAGCCCGGCGGGAGGGGGTCCCTGAGGGTGGGGGCACCCTCAGAACACTATAGTGCCAGGAAAACGAGTATGTTTTCCTGGCACTATAGTGGTCCTTTAAGACTCTTTATCTTCAGGATGGAACTTTAACAAAGATATAAATAATGAGATCAGGGAAGGTGTGTCGGGCTGGAGAGGACTATTGGGGATAACCCTTAAATAACGGAATTAATATACTGAAAAAGCATGGACATATAGGCACCAGCCCACTTATTTAAAAAAAAAAAATAACTTTTCATACATCATTTAATAAGGATTATATCAAGCTATCTAAACATGTATCTGAGTTTCTATCCAGTACGGTTTAATCAAGAAAGTCTCAGTTATAGAAAAAGGAGAATGTATGTCAAAATTAATCTATATGAAATATTTAAATAAATAAATAAATAAAATATAACTAAAACTTAACTTTTAGGTAAGTATACCTTAAGCAGTTATGGTATAGTGGGAAATAGGGGCAAACGTTCTTTATGAATTAGAGATCATACTGGATACATAAACAGTAATAGTATCCTAATAATGTAAATAATGTAGGGATGTGCACACAAAGTATTCATTTTCTTATTCTAAAGAAGAAAGGGGAAATTATAATTGGGCTACAATCAATTGTTTTTCTGTTTTATTGAAATAATTTGATTTATCCAAAAAATAGGCGCACTTCTTTGGGCCCTTCTTGGGTCCAGACTTGTGATAAAGGTGTAAGTGGATACCATAAGATTCTCTAATGCCGGGGGCGGAGTCTGACCGCCAAGCCAAGCAGACGCGCGGGGAAAGAGCTCCTGGCGGGCGAGTGAAACTTCAGGCAATATCGGTGGCTATATAGCCCAACGACTCCCCGCGGTGTGCTACCCACGTCGGGAGTGCACCGAGGAATCGGGGGATACCCTTCTGAAGCCTATCGGGGCATATAAGCTGACAAACAACCTGAGGCCTGCGGGAGTGGGTGCCGGAGGGAGGCGGCAGCTCTCTTCGACGCCAGAATCCCCAGCAACCACAAGTGACCCCCTAACCCTCCCCCCCCCCCCCCGGACCGGTGGGGGTTATCCCGGTCCCTGCAGGGCAAACGACTTGCCCACGCGGACAAGCGACAAGAGCAAGCGAACAAGCATACATACTGGGAGCACGCCCAAGATGGCCGCCAACCAAAAGCCACAGAGAGGAGCCACGAGCATCCGATTACAGCCTTCCTCCCTAGAGGCCCTCGACCGGCTCTGCTCGGCCTTCCACGAGATGCTGTGCAGCAGGGGTATGTCCTCTCTCCAAGCGGCCCGAGCGGTGGCCTTGTGGATCCGCCCGGAGACCCGCCGACGCTACTATGGCGCCCCACTGCAGGCACTCCAAGCGGGCTCCCGCCCAATTAAGCACCGGCAAGCGCGCAGACGGGGGAGAGATCGCACCAACCCGGGCACATACTTCCGAACAGGCGGTAAGGAGAGCGTCAGTCAACCCCAAAGTCCCAACAGCATGCCCATGATTGGGGTATACAGGGGCAATACTGGAGCTGACCCCAGCCGCAGATGCATCGCACTGAGGGGCACCAAGAGAGACACACGCAGTCACAGTGGCCAAATCCTCCCAACATCGGGCATAGGCTGAAGCGCCCAAAATGAACTGTACGAGAGGCATGCTGCACAATAAGACCTCAGAACACGAATGCACCCCAGATTGGCCTCATCCAGTGGTATTTTGAGACTGATCTTTTGTTCCTTCTTTTATGTGTTTACCTGGACTTCCACCGATTACTCTGCTCTAACGGCATATTGTTACTACTCCCATAGCTGCTATTGAGACTCAGAGACACAGTCGCAGTATAGTCAGACATTCTATTTCAGCATGTTTATAATTATTAGTTATGTTTATAATGCCTACATCACTGATAGGATGCCCTAGATACCCCACACCCATGCCACCAAACAGCAGTTGTAATCACAGTTATTTGACTCAGACCGGTTAACCCTTGATAATGCAGAAAATAACTGTACTTAGATTATGCAGGGACGCTACCTTGACGTATGGGCAGGATGAAGCAATGTTTTTATATGTTCATTAGCACCTCACAGCCTATGTATATACAGCACACCATGTCCAGGCTCCACACACAGACCTACTTCTGCCACACTGTAACTTAAGCGGGAAGGGTCTGCCTAGCATATAACTGATTTAAGCGGGAAAGGTCTGCCTAGCAAAAAGCTGATTTAAGCGGGTAAGGTCTGCCTAGCATATAACTGATTTAAGCGGGAAAGGTCTGCCTAGCATATAACTATTTTAGGCAGGAAAGGTCTGCCTAGCACATAACTATTTTAAGCGGGAAAGGTCTGCCTAGCATATAACTGTTTCTAAGCGGGAAAGGTCTGCCTAGCATATAACTGTTTTCCACACGACGTGTTTACCTAGCATATAGTTGTTTCTAGACACAAATTACGACCAACAAACTAATATGGCCTTAAGTTCTAGCCATGGTTAATCTATGTTTAATAGCGAAGTTTTGAGGGGATGGCAGTAAAAAGCTGGACTATGGCCCTACAGTGGGACTATCGCAAATGTTATATTCACCCCATAACTTGCCTAGCCGGTACTAAAAGTTATGTTTAACTTTGATTCATGATTCAAATAAGCGACTCACAAAACGGAATCAACCACACTAGTTTGCTGGTATAGTCACCATCACGCTGGACACAGCATCTTCATTTTATTCTGTGAGCAGAAAGTTAAGCGACGGCAATTTAGTTTATTTTATGTTGTGAATATGCTTAAGTAATGACAATCGATACCGGATACCGCAAAACTCAACCATATAAAAATGTGCAAGATCAATCCTGTACCTCCTATGTTTAAATGTTTTATAATGCACTAGAGGATTGCCGTTGGGGTACCTCACAAGTGATTGTACGAAGCTCCTGCACTACAAAAATAAAGAATAAAAAAAAAAAAAAAAAAAAAAGATTCTCTAATGCCAAAAGAGTCCATTGGGGTCTTCAGCTTATACACAAGCAGCTGTAATAAGATGTCCGTGAACTTATTCACCCGTTCACTTACTGAGGCTCTTGAGTACCTTGGGATGGTAATAAAACGTAACCACGGTTGGATTCTTATGAGAAAAAAATGAATTTGTACTCATCATCTCAAAAAGTTTTGTTCAAAAGGGCTGTATAAACAATTGCTTGAGCGCCCCAAGAAATGCCAATTTTGGATCACCACCGAGTTGCATATACCAATATGTGTCTGACAGACGGATCATGCACCTTTCAATGTACTGTTGTTTCTTAAGGAGAACAATATCCCCCCTTTTTGTCTGATGTTTTAATGATGACATCAGTAAGATGTTGTAATTCAAAGAAGGCCTTTCTTTTGATTTTTGTATGGTTCTGTTCTGATGAATAATCGATAGGATTAGTTTCTACTTGATCAATACATATTTGAACAAATAAATCAACGCTTGAAACCTACTTAAAATTCGGAATAAACCAATTTAAGGGCTTATGACGTGTTAAAGTGCGTGAGGTATCCTGTTTGGACAGCAAATCTAATAGTGACTGAAACGATTCAAAATCCCCAGCAATCAGACCCAAATCCTTTTCAGTTTTTAGCTTTTTCTTTATGTGTAACATATGTAAGGCTAATTGAGGCCAAATAAGTTAATATCCTTTGTCCAGTTGAACAGGTTGGTGGATGGAGTCGGTACAAAGGAGTTAAGGAGTTGTAAACGTATTGGTTTCAGATCACAACCATAAGTTTATGACTTCAATATAAAGGTAAAATGAACAGTGCTAGAGAAACGGTAGAAAAGAACGTGACAGCAATAGATGTACTGGTAGATGGCCTCAAGAAAACCAAAACCACTGTGATAAAACTAGCAGCCACTTGGGCTCAGTGTCATGGTGACAGAAGATCTTGTAGAATTTTCAGAGGACCTTGTGCACACACTTTTCCAGAGATTTCTCCCACTAAGGTGCTCCAAAACAGGGAAGGCCCCAACCCAGACAAATCCAGTGGAACAAAAAAGTAGGTTTGAACACACACAGTAGTTTCTTCAGCAGGTAGACTTCATTGTGGAGTACAAACATTTAGACAATGTTTCGGCTCCCCTGAACCTTTGTCAAGTCGCATTTGCAAGATTAGCAAAGGAGCCTCACCAACATGTGTCCTGTTTGGCCAGTGGTGAAGTCCTGCCCCCGGTTGGTTTCTTAATTCTGTTAGGGGTTATCCCCCAAAAATCTTCTCCAGCCTGACACACCCTCCCTGATCTCATTATTCATATTTTCGTTGAAGTTCCATCTTGAAGATTTAACCTATATGTTTCAATAAGTTCTTAACAATTTGGTTTTCCTACCTATCCAGCAGAGTCAGGGAGTACTTGGATTAATTTGTTAATATAGCGTTTAGGGACTGGGTATTCTGTTTTAAAACCTTTGAATAAAGCTAGGCTAGGTTTGCTTTTAATCGAGCTTGGTGTGTTTGAACTTATATATGTATAGTGATGCATTGTTAAGGGAGAAAACTTTGTATGATTAAGGCACTGGTTGCACGTTACCAAGATTACATGTAGACCATTTTTGTTTTTTGTTTCACTGCTCGTGTTCAACTCGCTTAAATTGCCATTTTAGATAGGGTTAGCTATTCATACAATGTGTAAGCTTTTAAGGTAAACATATGTACACTTAAGCAGTTAAAAACTCTGTGTGGGGTGAGATAATGACAGCACACAAACTGTAACTTTACGGTTAGTTAGTTTACATGAAGCAGTTCCTGCATTAAGGGGTATGTTAGTAACGTTCAGCTAGAACAATCTGTGTCTGGCTGACTCTGGTCTGCTACTTGTACTCATCCGATTCCAGCTGGGTGCCAGACGCCGTCCTCGTGGGCTCTCATCGCCTGATGTGTCAGATGCTTTTGCGTGGTTGAGTGCCAGGCATCCGGCTTGTGGTGGCGTATCTCGCGGCTGTGCAGGTCGGTCTGGTGTTTCATGCCCCTGGTTTTCGGTCTCGTTCTGCGGGGCTGGTCAGTCCCATGGATAGTGGTTGTGGTAAGTACTGGAGGTCTTTGGCGGTGGGCAAAGGTAGGGCTCTGGTGTGTCCGGATTTGCTTTTGCTTGTGCTGAGGCGAAGCTTGGGGCCTGGGCAGCCGCGGGTATGTTCTGTGTGCGTGGGTGGTGCCGTTTAGGTAAGAGACTGCTCGCCTGCTGTGGGGCATGTTGCAGTGCCATGTTCTCCAGCTTCAACCAGAATGCTGCCATGATAGCCTCTAGTTTGGTCTGAAGCTGAAGCAGTGCTGAGATCTTGATTGCGAGGGAGGCACGAGGTGTCCGCCATTAGGGGTGAGTAATGGCCTCGCCTCTGTGGGGTGTAGTTCTCCCGCGTTGGACCGTGTTCACCTCCAACGGTCCCAGGGGGGGTAACGGGGCTTTTGCCTCTCCTTAGCGGTCGCTGGGTATCTTCGAAGTGGGAGAGCGGCCACCTCTCCCGCCTGGTGCATACAAGGCCGCATGTCGTCTCGCGTGTGGTTATTCATTTTTTACCGGGTCACCGACCCCTACAACCGGGCCCAGCCATGTCAGGCGTCGGAGTGGGCTCCAGGTGGTCCCGGAATAAAGCTTTGTGAGGCTGATTGTTGCTTTTGTTAGCAAGATTGTGGAGGAGCTTCAGTGGAACACGTCTGTCCTCCATGACAGTTAGGCCCCGCCCCCCTATTATCACTGTGCTTGATGACAGCTATTTATAGGGATGTCTGTTCTGGCATCTTTGGAATCCGATTTTTGGTCAAGCTTTTTTTGCGGACGATCCTTGCTCGCTCTCAGCTCACGATGTAACTACTGGGAGGCGTGTTCTCATTAACAGTGCATGCCTACCACAGCAACGTGTTGATGAGAGCTATGTTGCTCTTTGATTTAGGGAGTGAAGATAGGTGTGGCTTTGTCAACTGAAATACACACCCCATGCAATGACATTGCATTGTGCGATTGGTGCTTACTTTGAGCCAATCGCCAGGCCCGCCATCAGGGGGTGACAACCATAATAGTTTTCACGGGCCCGGCGACCCTGGGGGGCCCGGCTGCCCGGGCCTCACGTGGAGCGGCGAAACTGCCGCAGGTGCGTCTGCACCAGGACCCATCAGGTGGCCCAAGCATTTAGGGCCACCCAATGGGCCCTATATCTTCAGGGGCCTGGTCAGCGATGCGGGCGTGTAATTGCGCGACCGGGCCCCTTTAAAAAAAAGAAAAAAGGTGCGGCTACACCGCAAGTGCTGCTGGGAGGAAGTGATGGCTGGTCACTTCCTCCCAGCTTACTGCATGCGGGAGGAGAGCAGACGCCAGGAGAGGACACCAGAGGCATCCACTCCCATCATCCCCAGCCACCCTCCTGCAACTTAAAGGTAATAAATTAGATGTCTGGGTGTGTATACGTATGTGTCTGCAAGTATGTATGTATGTCTGTGTGTGTGTATGTCTGTATGTGTATGTCTGTGTGTATGTCAGTATGTATGTATGCATGGGTATGTCTGTGTGCATGTCTGTGTGTATGTCAGTATGTATGTCTGTGTGTATGTCAGTGTGTATGTCAGTGTGTAAGTCTTTGTGTATGTCAGTGTGCATGTAAGTGTGTATGTGTGTGTATGTCTGTGTGTATGTCTGTGTGTGTATGTATGTATGTATGTCTGTGTGTATGTATGTGTAACGGACCGTTTCAGCAAAAAAGGGGAAAAATCCGTTTAGTCGATAATCCCCTTTAGAAAGACCAGCAGCTACTGTAAGCACCAATTTCCCGAACTCCCAAACTGCACGGATTCACCAACTCTCGAACAGCAGACACACGAACCCTGGAAGCAGCCGAACAGGAAAAGCAATACGAACAGCTTACACTCCTGGCAGTCGGCATACAGTCAAATTCCCCCCAAGAATGAGACAACACTTCAGCTTCAGGGTTAAGCAGGAACTCTGGACTGGCTCATCCAGCCTGGCTTTTATTTCCAACTCACACATACAGGCCACACCCAGGGGGAGGCATAAAAGAACCAATGACATAGATGTTACCTCCCACACATCCCCTCCCCTTAGTGTGACACATAATCCCATTATGCATACAGTTTAAAATATACTTTTACACAACTTTCCTAACTCTAAAACCATACATCACATTCACATAAAAATACATATCCACAATCAATCCATCCAAGGGAACAACATATTAAAAAATGGCATGGATCAGACCAGGGGTTCAAAAGTTAGTAAAGTATCTTTTTAAAACCCCTAACTTTCCAGCTCAGACTGTTTTTTACAGAGCCTTCTCTGTGCTGGAGAAGTAATCTAATTATCTCCAGCACAGAGACAGACTCCATTAACCACATGGTTACAGAAAGACATAAAACACTTTAAAATACAGAAAGTTACTTTTAATCCATAACACACAGACATTTCACATATATCCCCAGATAGCTGGGATCTGAGCGCATAAAACTACCGAATAGCGCGCAGATCCTATTCACACAGTACAATTGCCATGGAGCTAAAGTCTTTCCCCATAGTCTTTCATTATATGAATAGGCTCCATGGTATGGCTATCTGGGGTATCACATTCCCATAAAGTCTGGTCCATAGTCCAAAGGCAAGAGGCGGGCAATCAGCCCCTCCAAGGACACGTGGCGAGGTCGGTTTCGCCACAGTATGTCTGTGTGTATGTCTGTGTGTATGTATGTGTGTGTGTGTATGTATGTCTGTGTGTATGTATGTCTGTGTGTATGTATGTCTGTGTGTATGTCAGTGTGTATGACTGTGTACATGTCAGTGTGTATGTCTGTGTGTATGTCTGTGTGCATGTCAGTGTGCATGACTGTGTGTATGTCGGTGTGTATGTCAGTGTGTATGCCTCTGTGTATGTCTGTGTGTGTGTCAGTGTGCATGTCAGTGTGTATGTCAGTGTGCATGTCAGTGTGTATGTCTGTGTGTATGTATGTGTGTATGGCTGTGTGTGTATGTCTGTGTGTATGTCAGTGTGTATGTCTGTGTGTGTGTGTATGTCTGTGTGTATGTCTGTGTGTATGTCTGTGTGCATGTCAGTGTGCATGTCAGTGTGCGTGTCAGTGTGCGTGTCAGTGTGCGTGTCAGTGTGTATGTCAGTGTGTATGTCAGTGTGTATGTCAGTGTGTATGTCAGTGTGTATGTCTGTGTGTATGTCAGTGTGTGTATGTCTGTGTGTATGTCTGTGTGTATGTCTGTGTGTGTATGCCTGTGTGTATGTCTGTGTGCATGTCTGTTTGCATGTCTGTGTGCATGTCTGTGTGCATGTATGTGTTTATAACTGTGTGTATGTCTGTGTGTATGTCTGTGTGTATGTCAGTATGTATGTGAGTGTGCATGTCAGTGTGCATGTCAGTGTGTATGCCTGTATGTATGTCAGTGTGTATGTCTGTGTGTATGTCTGTGAGTATGTCTCTGTGCATGTCTGTGTGCATGTCTGTGTGTATGTCTGTGTGTATGTATGTGTGCATGTCAGTGTGCATGTCAGTGTGCATGTCAGTGTGTATGTCTGTGTGTATGTCTGTGTGTATGTCAGTATGCATGTCTGTGTGTGTCTGTGTGTATGTCTGTGTGCATGTCTGCATGTATGTCTGTGTGTATGTCAGTGTGTATGTATGTGTGTATCTCATTGTAAATGTCTGTGTGTATGTCTGTGTGTATGTCTGTGTGTATGTCACTGTGTAAGTCTGTGTGTATGTCAGTGTTTATGTAAGTGTGTAAATGTCTGTGTGTATGTATGTGTGTGTATGTCTGTGTGTATGTCTGTGTGCATGTCTGTGTGCATGTCAGTGTGCATGTCTGTGTGTATGTCTGTGTGCATGTCACTGTGTGTGTATGTCTGTGTGCATGTCAGTGTGCATGTCAGTGTGTATGTGTGCATGTCAGTGTGCATGTCAGTTTGCATGTCAGTGTGTATGTCTGTGTGTATGTCTGTGTGTGTATGTATGTGTGTATGTCTGTGTGCATATCAGTGTGCATGTGTGTGTGCATGTATGTGTGCATGTATGTGTGTATGTCTGTGTGTATGCCTGTGTGTATGTCAGTATGTATGTCTGTGTGCATGTCAGTGTGCATGTCAGTTTGCATGTCAGTGTGGATGTCTGTGTGTATGTCAGTGTGTATGTCAGTGTGTATGCCAGTTTGTATGTCTGTGTGTGTATGTCAGTGTGTATGTCAGTGTGTATGTCAGTGTGTATGTCAGTGTGTATGGCTGTGTGTATGTCTGTGTGTATGTCAGTATGCATGTCTGTGTGCATGTCTGTGTGCATGTTGGTGTGTATGTCTGTGTGTATGTCAGTGTGTATGTATGTGTGTATGTCTGTGTGTCTGTGTGTATGTCTGTATGTATGTATGTCTGTGTGCATGTCTGTGTGCATGTCAGTGTGCATGTCAGTGTGCATGTCTGTGTGCATGTCAGTGTGCATGTCAGTGTGCATGTCTGTGTGTATGTCAGTATGTATGTCTGTGTGCATGTCAGTGTGCATGTCAGTTTGCATGTCAGTGTGTATGTCTGTGTGTATGTCAGTGTGTATGTCTGTGTGTGTATGTCGGTGTGTGTATGTATGTGTGTGTATGTCTGTGTGTATGTTAGTGTATATGTCAGTGTGTATGTCTGTGTGTATATCTGTGTGTATGTCAGTATGTATGTCTGTGTGCATGTCAGTGTGTATGTCAGTGTGTATGTCAGTGTGTATGTATGTGTGTATGTCTGTGTGTATGTCTGTGAGTATGTCAGTAGGTATGTATCTGTGCATGTCTGTGTGCATGTCAGTGTGTATGTCAGTGTGTATGTCAGTGTGTATGTCTGTGTGTATGTCTGTGTGTATGTCTGTGAGTATGTCAGTAGGTATGTATCTGTGCATGTCTGTGTGCATGTCAGTGTGCATGTCAGTGTGCATGTCTGTGTGTATGTCAGTGTGTATGTCAGTGTGTATGTCTGTGTGTATGTCTGTGTGTATGTCCGTGTGTTTGTCTGTGTGTATGTCTGTGTGTATGTCTGTGTGAATGTCAGTGTGCATGTCAGTGTGTATGTCTGTATGTGTGTGAATGTCTGTGTGTATGTCTGTGTGTGTGTATGTCTGTTTGTATATCTGTTTGTATATCTGTTTGTATATCTGTTTGTATGTCTGTGTGTATGTCAGTGTGTATGTCAGTGTGTATGTCAGTGTGTATGTCAGTGTGTATGTCTGTCTGCATGTCTGTGTGTATGTCAGTGTGTATGTCTGTGTGTATGTGTATGTCAGTGTGTATGTCTGTGTGTGTGTATGTCTGTGTGTATGTCTGTGTGTATGTCAGTGTGTATGTCAGTGTGTATGTCAGTGTGTATGTCTGTGTGTATGTCTGTGTGTATGTCAGTGTGGATGTATGTGTGCATGTCTGTGTGTCTGTGTGTATGTCTGTGTGTATGTCTGTGTGTATGTCTGTGTGCATGTCAGTGTGCATGTCAGTGTGCGTGTCAGTGTGCGTGTCAATGTGCGTGTCAGTGTGCATGTCAGTGTGTATGTCAGTGTGTATGTCAGTGTGTATGTCTGTGTGTATGTCTGTGTGTATGTCTGTGAGTATGTCAGTAGGTATGTATCTGTGCATGTCTGTGTGCATGTCAGTGTGTATGTCAGTGTGTATGTCAGTGTGTATGTCTGTGTGTATGTCTGTGTGTATGTCTGTGAGTATGTCAGTAGGTATGTATCTGTGCATGTCTGTGTGCATGTCAGTGTGCATGTCAGTGTGCATGTCTGTGTGTATGTCAGTGTGTATGTCAGTGTGTATGTCTGTGTGTATGTCTGTGTGTATGTCCGTGTGTTTGTCTGTGTGTATGTCTGTGTGTATGTCTGTGTGAATGTCAGTGTGCATGTCAGTGTGTATGTCTGTATGTGTGTGAATGTCTGTGTGTATGTCTGTGTGTGTGTATGTCTGTTTGTATATCTGTTTGTATATCTGTTTGTATATCTGTTTGTATGTCTGTGTGTATGTCAGTGTGTATGTCAGTGTGTATGTCAGTGTGTATGTCTGTCTGCATGTCTGTGTGTATGTCAGTGTGTATGTCTGTGTGTATGTGTATGTCAGTGTGTATGTCTGTGTGTGTGTATGTCTGTGTGTATGTCTGTGTGTATGTCAGTGTGTATGTCAGTGTGTATGTCAGTGTGTATGTCTGTGTGTATGTCAGTGTGGATGTATGTGTGCATGTCTGTGTGTCTGTGTGTATGTCTGTGTGTATGTCTGTGTGTATGTCTGTGTGCATGTCAGTGTGCATGTCAGTGTGCGTGTCAGTGTGTGTGTCAATGTGCGTGTCAGTGTGCATGTCAGTGTGTATGTCAGTGTGTATGTCAGTGTGTATGTCTGTGTGTATGTCTGTGTGTATGTCTGTGTGTATGTCTGTGTGTGTATGCCTGTGTGTATGTCTGTGTGCATGTCTGTGTGCATGTCTGTGTGCATGTCTGTGTGCATGTATGTGTTTATAACTGTGTGTATGTCTGTGTGTATGTCAGTATGTATGTGAGTGTGCATGTCAGTGTGCATGTCAGTGTGTATGCCTGTATGTATGTCAGTGTGTATGTCTGTGAGTATGTCTCTGTGCATGTCTGTGTGCATGTCTGTGTGTATGTCTGTGTGTATGTCTGTGTGTATGTCTGTGTGTATGTATGTGTGCATGTCAGTGTGCATGTCAGTGTGCATGTCAGTGTGCATGTCAGTGTGTATGTCTGTGTGTATGTCAGTATGCATGTCTGTGTGTGTCTGTGTGTATGTCTGTGTGCATGTCTGCATGTATGTCTGTGTGTATGTCAGTGTGTATGTATGTGTGAATCTCATTGTAAATGTCTGTGTGTATGTCTGTGTGTATGTCTGTGTGTATGTCACTGTGTAAGTCTGTGTGTATGTCAGTGTTTATGTCTGTGTGTATGTCTGTGTGTATGTCTGTGTGTGTATGTATGTGTGTATGTCTGTGTGCATATCAGTGTACATGTGTGTGTGCATGTATGTGTGCATGTATGTGTGCATGTCAGTGTGTATGTGTGCATGTCAGTGTGCATGTCAGTTTGCATGTCAGTGTGTATGTCAGTGTGTATGTCAGTGTGTATGTCTGTGTGTATGTCTGTGTGTATGTCTGTGTGTGTATGTATGTGTGTATGTCTGTGTGCATATCAGTGTGCATGTGTGTGTGCATGTATGTGTGCATGTATGTGTGTATGTCTGTGTGTATGCCTGTGTGTATGTCAGTATGTATGTCTGTGTGCATGTCAGTGTGCATGTCAGTTTGCATGTCAGTGTGGATGTCTGTGTGTATGTCAGTGTGTATGTCAGTGTGTATGTCAGTTTGTATGTCTGTGTGTGTATGTCAGTGTGTATGTCAGTGTGTATGGCTGTGTGTATGTCTGTGTGTATGTCAGTATGCATGTCTGTGTGCATGTCTGTGTGCATGTCTGTGTGCATGTCTGTGTGTATGTCAGTGTGTATGTATGTGTGTATGTCTGTGTGTCTGTGTGTATGTCTGTATGTATGTATGTCTGTGTGCATGTCAGTGTGCATGTCAGTGTGCATGTCTGTGTGCATGTCAGTGTGCATGTCTGTGTGCATGTCTATGTGTATGTCAGTATGTATGTCTGTGTGCATGTCAGTGTGCATGTCAGTTTGCATGTCAGTGTGTATGTCTGTGTGTATGTCAGTGTGTATGTCTGTGTGTGTATGTCGGTGTGTGTATGTCTGTGTGTGTATGTCTGTGTGTATGTTAGTGTATATGTCAGTGTGTATGTCTGTGTGTATATCTGTGTGTATGTCAGTATGTATGTCTGTGTGCATGTCAGTGTGTATGTCAGTGTGTATGTCAGTGTGTATGTCAGTGTGTATGTATGTGTGTATGTCTGTGTGTATGTCTGTGAGTATGTCAGTAGGTATGTATCTGTGCATGTCTGTGTGCATGTCAGTGTGTATGTCAGTGTGTATGTCAGTGTGTATGTCTGTGTGTATGTCTGTGTGTATGTCTGTGAGTATGTCAGTAGGTATGTATCTGTGCATGTCTGTGTGCATGTCAGTGTGCATGTCAGTGTGCATGTCTGTGTGTATGTCTGTGTGTATGTCTGTGTGTATATCTGTGTGTATGTCTGTGTGTATGTCAGTGTGTATGTCAGTGTGTATGTCTGTGTGTATGTCCGTGTGTTTGTCTGTGTGTATGTCTGTGTGTATGTCTGTGTGTATGTCTGTGTGAATGTCAGTGTGCATGTCAGTGTATATGTCTGTATGTGTGTGAATGTCTGTGTGTATGTCTGTGTGTGTGTATGTCTGTTTGTATATCTGTTTGTATATCTGTTTGTATATCTGTTTGTATGTCTGTGTGTATGTCAGTGTGTATGTCAGTGTGTATGTCTGTCTGCATGTCTGTGTGTATGTCAGTGTGTATGTCTGTGTGTATGTGTATGTCAGTGTGTATGTCTGTGTGTATGTCAGTGTGTATGTCTGTGTGTATGTCTGTGTGTATGTCAGTGTGGATGTATGTGTGCATGTCTGTGTGTCTGTGTGTATGTCTGTGTGTATGTCTGTGTGCATGTCTGTGTGCATGTCAGTGTGCATGTCAGTGTGCATGTCAGTGTGCATGTCAGTGTGCATGTCTGTGTGTATGTAAGTGTGTATGTCAGTGTGTATGTCTGTGTGTATGTCTGTGTGTATATCTGTGTGTATGTCAGTATGTATGTCTGTGTGTATGTCTGTGTGTATGTCTGTGTGTATGTCTGTGTGTATATCTGTGTGCATGTCTGTGTGCATGTATGTGTGCATGTCAGTGTGTATGTCAGTGTGCATGTCTGTGTGTAGGTCTGTGTGTATGTCTGTATGTATGTTTGTGTGCATGTCAGTGTGCATGTCAGTGTGCATGTCAGTGTGTATATCTGTGTGTATGTCAGTGTGTATGTATGTGTGTATGTCTGTGTGTCTGTGTGTATGTCTCTTTGCATATCTGTTTGTATGTCTGTGTGTATGCATGTCAGTGTTTATGTCTGTCTGCATGTCTGTGTGTATGTCAGTGTGTATGTCTGTGTGTATGTATGTGTGTATGTCTGTGAGTATGTCAGTATGTATGTCTGTGTGCATGTCTGTGTGCATGTCAGTGTGCATGTCAGTGTGTATGTCAGTGTGTATGTCAGTGTGTATGTCTGTGTGTATGTCAGTGTGTATGTCAGTGTGTATGTCAGTGTGTATGTCTGTGTGTGTGTCAGTGTGTATGTCAGTGTGTATGTCTGTGTGTATGTCTGTGTATGTCAGTATGCATGTCTGTGTGCATGTATGTGTGCATGTATGTGTGCATGTATGTGTGTATGTCAGTGTGTATGTATGTGTGTATGTCTGTGTGTCTGTGTGTATGTCTGTTTGTATATCTGTTTGTATGTCTGTGTGTATGTCAGTGTGTATGTCAGTGTGTATGTCTGTCTGCATGTCTGTATGTATGTCAGTGTGTATGTCTGTGTGTATGTGTGTGTGTATGGCTGTGAGTATATCAGTATGTATGTCTGTGTGCATGTCAGTGTGCATGTCAGTGTGTATGCCAGTGTGTATGTCAGTGTGGATGTCTGTGTGTATGTCTGTGTGTATGTCAGTGTGTATGTCTGTGTGTATGTCAGTATGCATGTCTGTGTGCATGTCTGTGTGCATGTATGTGTGCATGTCAGTGTGCATGTTGGTGTGTATGCCTGTGTGCGTGTCAGTGTGTATGTATGTGTGCATGTCTGTGTGTATGTCTGAATGTATGTCTGTGTGCATGTCAGTGTGCATGTCAGTGTGTATGTCTGTGTGTATGTCTGTGTGTATATCTGTGTGAATGTCAGTGTGCATGTCTGTATGTGTGTGAATGTCTGTGTGTATGTCTGTGTGTGTGTGTATGTCTGTTTGTATATCTGTTTGTATGTCTGTGTGTATGTCAGTGTGTATGTCAGTGTGTATGTCAGTGTGTATGTATGTCTGCATGTCTGTGTGCATGTCTGTGTGTATGTCTGTGTGTATGTCTGTGTGTATGTCAGTGTGTATGTGTATGTGTGTGTGTATGTATGTGTGTATCTCTGTGTGTATGTCAGTGTGTATGTCAGTGTGTATGTCTGTGTGTATGTCAGTGTGTATGTATGTGTGCATGTCTGTGTGTATGTCTGTGTGTATGTCTGTGTGTATGTCTGTGTGCATGTCAGTGTGCATGTCAGTGTGCATGTCAGTGTGCATGTCAGTATGTATGTCTGTGTGCATGTCAGTGTGCATGGCAGTGTGCATGTCAGTGTGCATGTCAGTGTGCATGTCTGTGTGTATGTCTGTGTGTATGTCTGTGTGTATGTCAGTATGTATGTCTGTGTGTATGTCAGTGTGTATGTCTGTGTGTATGTCAGTATGCATGTCTGTGTGCATGTCTGTGTGCATGTATGTGTGCATGTCAGTGTGCATGTTGGTGTGTATGCCTGTGTGCGTGTCAGTGTGTATGTATGTGTGCATGTCTGTTTGTATATCTGTTTGTATGTCTGCGTGTATGTCAGTGTGTATGTCTGTCTGCATGTCTGTGTGTATGTCAGTGTGTATGTCTGTGTGTATGTCTGTGAGTATGTCAGTATGTATGTCTGTGTGCATGTCAGTGTGCATGTCAGTGTGCATGTCCGTGTGTATGTCAGTGTGTATGTCAGTGTGGATGTCTGTGTGTATGTCAGTGTGTATGTCAGTGTGTATGTCAGTGTGTATGTCTGTGTGTGTATGTATGTGTGTGTTTGTCTGTGTGTATGTCAGTGTGTATGTCTGTGTGTATGACAGTATGCATGTCTGTGTGCATGTATGTGTGCATGTCAGTGTGCATGTTGGTGTGTATGTCTGTGTGTGTGTGTGTGTGTGTGTGTCAGTGTGTATGTATGTGTGCATGTCTGTGTGTATGTCTGTGTGTATGCCTGTGTGTATGTCTGTGTGTATGTCTGTGTGGATGTCTGTATGTATGTCTGTGTGCATGTCAGTGTGCATGTCAGTGTGTATGTCTGTGTGTATGTCTGTGTGTATATCTGTGTGAATGTCAGTGTGCATGTCAGTGTGTATGTCAGTGTGTATGTCTGTATGTGTGTGAATGTCTGTGTGTATGTCTGTGTGTTTGTATGTCTGTTTGTATATCTGTTTGTATATCTGTTTGTATGTCAGTGTGTATGTCAGTGTGTATGTCAGTGTGTATGTCAGTGTGTATGTCTGTCTGCATGTCTGTGTGTATGTCAGTGTGTATGTCTGTGTGTATGTGTATGTCTGTGTGTATGTCTGTGTGTATGTCTGTGTGTATGTCAGTGTGTATGTCTGTTTGTATGTGTATGTCTGTGTGTATGTTTGTGTGTATGTCAGTGTGTATGTCAGTGTGTATGTCTGTGTGTATGTCAGTGTGTATGTCAGTGTGTATGTATGTGTGCATGTCTGTGTGTCTGTGTGTGTGTCTGTGTGTATGTCTGTGTGTATGTCTGTGTGTATGTCTGTGTGCATGTCAGTGTGCATGTCAGTGTGCCTGTCAGTGTGCATGTCAGTGTGCATGTCAGTGTATATGTCAGTATGTATGTCAGTATGTATGTCTGTGTGCATGTCAGTGTGCATGTCAGTGTGTATGTGTGACGGAACCATCCGTCTGTCTGGTACTTTAGTGGATTCGACTATTTTAGGCCATCCGTCTAAAGGACTGATTTGTGATGTTATAAAGCATGTTTTACCGTTCCAGCCTGTTTTCCAGCCGTTCACCTCATTTCGCACGAACTCCATGTCTAACATATGGGTGGCCGCCATTTTGGGACTTTTGCACGTGTTCGCGGCCATCTTGCGTGCGAACAGCGGTGTTTGCCTGTGAACGCGTGGAACTAAAAACGGATACCCAAACAGGCGAACACCGCTGAGACCTCCATACACCCAGAAGTTCGTGTTGGAACTACCGAACGACGAGCCATTCGGTAGTTACTTGTAATCGGCTATGGGGAATCCAGCGAACTCGGAGATAGTTGTGGATGATGAGGATTTCGTATGATTTTAACCGGCGAACGGAGACCGACTGCAACGCCAAAACTTATGGAACTCTTTTCGGCTAGAAGATCCGTGCAGTCGGTCAAAACTTCAATCATCCATAACTCCCGAACCCCTTAACCGAATGGGCTGAGATTTGGACAGAGTGTTCCCCTAACCAAGACCTTTCAAGCGGTGCTGGACTTAAAGGTGTACCCCCTGGTTTTGGGGTACATCCATAACTGGGGTAAATTATTGTACAGTATAATTGTGTTATGTGATTATCTGAGGGGAGGAGAGGTGGGGGTGTTACCCTGTGTATAATTGGTTATTTTCATCCTCCCCCTGGGAGTGCCCTGTGTGTGCCTTTTCCTAATAAAAAGCAGGCTGGATGTTCCAGTCCTCAGATCTTGTTTTGACCCTCAACACGGAGCTTCAGTCTCGTTATTGGGGGGATTCTTATTTACGCTTAAGGACTATTATTGGGAACTTATGCCAGTTGGTGGATATCGTTATTCGAGAGATTACTACTTCCCCTGGTTATGGTTCGTGGATTATACAGTATACGAACAAGTACTTGATACGGTGAGAGGGGAAGGTGGACTAAACGGTGACTTACTTATTAAGACAAAAAGGTGTCTTAACAATTGGTGGCAAGCGACGGGATGAATCCCACAACACAGAAGGAAAGAAATGCAGTATGAACAGTTAAGACGTGCTACTCTTAAGGACATAATAGAACGCCGAGGTCGATCAGCAAGCAATTTAAAGAAACGAGAAATTATTGCTTTGCTAAGGGAAATGGATGCAACACAGGGAACGGAGAGCGCTAATGTGCCCAGCAGTTTGGATTTAACACCCGAGGAAATACAATTTAACCGGGCAGTGCAAATAAGGCTGGCACACTTTGGCCCCAACCCCTCAGCAGACATTGTGGAACGTGTGCAAGCCGCAGTAGCAGCACACCAAGCGCTCCAAGGAAGAGGAGCTGCAGCAGCAGAGGTACCCAATAACGATTCCGGAAGGAAAAAGGTACCATTTGCTGCATTTAAAAACTTTATTGAAAATGAAGGAGAGATCGATGGGTTCCTGGACGATTTTGAGAGGCAGTGTGCCCTCCATCAGGTACCCACAGACCAATGGGTCACCATCCTCTCTGGGAAATTATCCGGCCGGGCTAGTGACGCATTTCGGGCCATCCCAGAGGAGGAGATCACCAGCTACCGGGCAGTGAAGGATGCGCTCCTAGCCAGGTATGCGGTGACCCCAGAAGTTTACAGACGGCGCTTCAGGGAAACCAACAAGCAAAGTGGCGATTCTTATGTGGAATGGGCCTGTAGTATCGGGGGAAGGGGTGCTGCAGGTATTCTTACTGGAACACTGCTTCGAGAAATTGCCTACCGGGGTCCGGGAGTGGGTCAGAGATAGAAAACCCTCTACCCTACCCGAGGCGGCCCGGTTGGCAGACGAATATACTGATGCTCGCAAACTGGACAGTACCGTTGTTAAAGTTCCGACCAGAGTGGAATACCGACCAGCAGCCCCTCCGATTCCAACAACCTACCAACCCCCAGTGCATCGCAGCCCAGTAGTACCACCGTCCAATAATTATGTGCAGCCATCCAAATTTAATGCCAGGGATTATTCCCAACCCATCCGGTGCTTTCTGTGCAAACAGTTGGGACACAAGCGCCCGGAGTGTCCACTGAACCACGCTAACCAAGCTCAGTCCTGGAGGAGATCAGCCAACCCGAATCAGCGACCACCACAGCCTGCTGCTCACTGTGTAGAGCAGGAGGAATTCTGGGGTATCTTGCACGAAGCCGACCCGGTGCAAGCCGCCCATCAGGACAATCGCCAGCAACACCGGCAGACTGTGAAACTAAATGGCCGAGTGGTAAATGGACTTAGAGACACAGGAGCCACCATGACACTGCTCCAAAAGAACTTGGTCTCAGAACACCAGCACACCGGAGACACAGTGGCCGTGAGGGTAGCAGGGGGAGCCGTATTCCGGTTACCTGTTGCCCGTGTTCACCTGGACTGGGGAGTGGGCGCTAGACACGTGGATGTTGGGGTTATGAAAGACTTGCCCGCTGATGTGCTTCTTGGGAATGATTTGGCCCCTTTGGTTTCGGCCTATGCTCCAATGGGCCCCTTGGACGTTAACCCAGTGACTACTCGCTCTCAGACCCGTGCCTCTGGAACCAGCCCATTTGCCGAGGTGGCCCAGGTAAGACCCTTTTCCCCGACTGACACCTTAGCTCAGACCCCCTTACGTTGGGATTCCCCAGAGGAGTTTGGGAGGGAAACCCGGGCAGATCCTACCTTACAAAAGTACAGGGACAGAGCAGATGCTGGAGAGGAAGGGATAGACGGGGAGCGGTATAAGTGGGTGGGGGACAGGCTATACAGAATCCCGAAACCTTCCCAGAAGAAGATAGCCCCTCCGCAGAATCACCAGCTGGTGGTGCCCGCGAAATACCGGCAGGAGCTTCTGCGGATAGGGCACGATGTCCCTTTAGCAGGACATCTAGGGTCTCGTCGCACAGCCTATAGGATCTCCCAGAATTTCTTTTGGCCCAACTTCAACCAGGCTGTACGGATATATTGCAGTACTTGTGACACATGTCAACGGGTAGGAAAGCGGGTGGACCACCCTAAGGCTAAACTATCAGCGATGCCTATTATAGGGGAGCCCTTTTCCCGCATAGCTGTTGACATTGTGGGTCCACTGGCCAGGGCTAGTCCATCAGGCAAGAAGTATATTCTTACTGTAGTGGACTATGCCACTCGCTATCCAGAGGCAGTAGCGCTGTCTAACATAGAGGCAGAGACGATTGCTGATGCCCTGGTTAGGATTTTTACCCGGGTTGGGTTCCCTAAAGAGATCCTCTCCGACCAGGGAACCCAATTTACTGCGGTGCTCACCCAGCAGCTGTGGAAAGTATGTGGCATTAAACCCTTGCTTAGCTCGCCTTACCATCCACAGACTAACGGTCTCTGCGAGCGTTTTAACGGTACCCTCAAACAGATGCTGAGGACCTTTACGGACACTTGCAGGGACTGGGAGAGATTCTTGCCGCACCTTCTGTTTTCATACCGGGAGGTGCCCCAGGAATCTACTGGGTTCTCCCCTTTTGAGTTACTGTATGGGAGACGGGTCCGCGGACCCCTAGATCTCATCCGGGGACACTGGGAAGGGGAGACTGAGCAAGAAGGGACCCCCATAGTGCCATATGTTCTGGAACTTCGGGACCGCATGGAGAAACTGTCCCTGATGGTAAGGGAGAATCTCCGGGCGGCCCAGGGGAAACAGAAGAGATGGTACGATCAGGGTGCCCGACAGCGAGCCTTCCAGGTGGGGCAAAAAGTATTAGTGCTCAAACCTGTGAAGGCCAACAAGATGCAAGCCTCTTGGCAAGGCCCGTACAGAATAGTGGCGCAGATCTGCGATACTACCTATTTGATAGCCAGCTGTTCAGACGAAAGGGTCCAGAGATCCTTTCATGTGAACATGCTGAAAGAGTATCAAGAACGACCTGAGAACATTGCAGCCGTATGTGCCCCAGCTACAGATGACCCTGAGAATTTGCCTCTCCCTGATCTATTAGAAAGGGACCCCCAGACTGACCTCACCTCCCTCGTACAGTTAGGAGACAGGTTAAACCCCACAGAAAGGATCCAAGCGAAACAGTTGTTATGGGAGAAGCAAGCAACTTTCTCCCAGGAGCCAGGTTACACCCACCTCGCTATACACAAGGTAGAGACCCCTGGACAGACCCCCTTACGACAGCCGCCTTACCGTATCCCTGAAGCAGTCCGAGATGGAATGCGGAAGGAGATACAGGAGATGACCCAGCTTGGGGTCATCGAACCCTCTGACAGCCCTTGGGCTTCGCCTGTAGTCCTAGTACCTAAGAAAGATGGGACCACCCGGTTCTGTGTGGACTACAGGCGACTCAACGAGCGGACTACCACTGACGCCTGCCCAATGCCCCGGGTAGACAAATTATTGGATCGTATTGCCAGGGGACGTTATCTGACCACCATAGACCTATGTAAGGGCTACTGGCAGATTCCCCTGGCCGAGGATGCTATCCCCAAGTCGGCCTTCGTCACCCCATTTGGCCTGTACCAATTTAGGGTCATGCCTTTTGGGATGAAGAATGCCCCGGCTACTTTCCAACGGATGGTGGATAGACTCCTGGATGGCTTCCAAGAATTTGCCTGTGCATACTTGGACGACATAGCGATCTATAGTGGGTCCTGGGAGGAACACCTGGTACACATAGGGGTAGTACTGGATAAGATCCGGGCCGCTGGCCTGACATTGAAGCCAGAAAAGTGCCATGTAGGTATGGCAGAAGTACAGTACCTGGGTCACCGAGTGGGATGTGGGAACCAGAGACCAGAGCCCGCCAAAGTAGAAACGGTGGCTAACTGGCCCACGCCCACTACTAAGACCCAGGTATTGGCCTTCTTAGGGACAGCAGGGTACTACCGACGTTTCGTTCCTGACTACAGCTCTATTGCTAAGCCCCTGACAGATCTGACGAAAAAGAATTTGCCTAAGCAGGTCCTGTGGTCCCCGGCTTGTGAAGCTGCATTCCAGGCACTGAAACAAGCTCTCGTGAATGCCCCTATCTTGGCTGCCCCAGTCCCTAACAAACGCTTTCTCGTTCACACAGATGCTTCCATGTATGGACTGGGGGCTGTGTTAAGCCAAGTTGGGGAAGATGGAGGAGAGCATCCTGTCGCATACCTCAGCCGAAAATTACTACCCCGAGAAGTGAGTTATGCGGCAGTTGAAAAAGAATGTTTAGCCCTAGTCTGGGCATTGAAAAAGTTAAGTCCCTACTTGTATGGGCAAGAATTTTCCCTTGTAACAGATCATAACCCCCTCGTTTGGCTTAACCGGGTCTCAGGCGACAATGGGAGACTGCTGAGATGGAGCTTGGCATTACAACCTTACAACTTTACTATTAGCTACAGACCCGGTAAGCTGAACGGAAATGCGGATGGCTTATCACGACAGACCGACATATCCACCACCTCGTAGTCCGGACATCCCCAAGTTGACCCGCCACAGGGTCAAGCCAGGTCTGCCGGAGTGTTCCACAAGGGGGGAGCCGTGTGACGGAACCATCCGTCTGTCTGGTACTTTAGTGGATTCGACTATTTTAGGCCATCCGTCTAAAGGACTGATTTGTGATGTTATAAAGCATGTTTTACCGTTCCAGCCTGTTTTCCAGCCGTTCACCTCATTTCGCACGAACTCCATGTCTAACATATGGGTGGCCGCCATTTTGGGACTTTTGCACGTGTTCGCGGCCATCTTGCGTGCGAACAGCGGTGTTTGCCTGTGAACGCGTGGAACTAAAAACGGATACCCAAACAGGCGAACACCGCTGAGACCTCCATACACCCAGAAGTTCGTGTTGGAACTACCGAACGACGAGCCATTCGGTAGTTACTTGTAATCGGCTATGGGGAATCCAACGAACTCGGAGATAGTTGTGGATGATGAGGATTTCGTATGATTTTAACCGGCGAACGGAGACCGACTGCAGGGCCAAAACTTATGGAACTCTTTTCGGCTAGAAGATCCGTGCAGTCGGTCAAAACTTCAATCATCCATAACTCCCGAACCCCTTAACCGAATGGGCTGAGATTTGGACAGAGTGTTCCCCTAACCAAGACCTTTCAAGCGGACTTAAAGGTGTACCCCCTGGTTTTGGGGTACATCCATAACTGGGGTAAATTATTGTACAGTATAATTGTGTTATGTGATTATCTGAGGGGAGGAGAGGTGGGGGTGTTACCCTGTATATAATTGGTTATTTTCATCCTCCCCCTGGGAGTGCCCTGTGTGTGCCTTTTCCTAATAAAAAGCAGGCTGGATGTTCCAGTCCTCAGATCTTGTTTTGACCCTCAACACGGAGCTTCAGTCTCGTTATTGGGGGGATTCTTATTTACGCTTAAGGACTATTATTGGGAACTTATGCCGTTTGGTGGATATCGTTATTCGAGAGATTACTACTTCCCCTGGTTATGGTTCGTGGATTATACAGTATACGAACAAGGACTTGATACGGTGAGAGGGGAAGGTGGACTAAACGGTGACTTACTTATTAAGACAAAAAGGTGTCTTAACAGTATGTCAGTGTGTATGTCTGTCTGCATGTCAGTGTGTATGTCTGTCTGCATGTCTGTGTGTATGTCAGTGTGTATGTCAGTGTGTATGTCTGTGTGTGTATGTCTGTGTGTATGTCAGTGTGTATGTCAGTGTGTATGTCAGTGTGTATGTCAGTGTGTATGTCTGTGTGTATGTCAGTGTGTATGTATGTGTGCATGTCTGTGTGTCTGTGTGTATGTCTGTGTGTATGTCTGTCTGCATGTCTGTGTGCATGTCAGTGTGCATGTCAGTGTGCATGTCAGTGTGCATGTCAGTGTGCATGTCTGTGTGCATGTCAGTGTGCATGTCAGTGTGCATGTCAGTGTGCATGTCTGTGTGTATGTCTGTGTGTATGTCAGTGTGTATGTTAGTGTGTATGTCTGTGTGTATGTCTGTGTGTATGTCAGTATGTATGTCTGTGTGTATGTCTGTGTGTATGTCTGTGTGTATATCTGTGTGCATGTCTGTGTGCATGTATGTGTGCATGTCAGTGTGCATGTCAGTGTGTATGTCTGTGTATGTCTGTTTGTATGTTTGTGTGCATGCCAGTGTGCATGTCAGTGTGCATGTCAGTGTGCATGTCAGTGTGTATATCTGTGTGTATGTCAGTGTGTATGTATGTGTGTATGTCTGTGTGTCTGTGTGTATGTCTCTTTGCATATCTGTTTGTATGTCTGTGTGTATGTCAGTGTGTATGTCTGTCTGCATGTCTGTGTGTATGTCAGTGTGTATGTCTGTGTGTATGTATGTGTGTATGTATGTGTGCATGTCAGTGTGCATGTCAGTGTGCATGTCAGTGTGTATGTCAGTGTGTATGTCAGTGTGTATGTCTGTGTGTATGTCTGTGTGTATGTCTGTGTGTATGTCTGTGTGTATGTCAGTGTGTATGTCAGTGTGTATGTCTGTGTGTGTATGTATGTGTGTGTATGTCTGTGTGTATGTCAGTGTGTATGTCTGTGTGTATGTCAGTATGCATGTCTGTGTGCATGTATGTGTGTATGTCAGTGTGTATGTATGTGTGTATGTCTGTGTGTCTGTGTGTATGTCTGTTTGTATATCTGTTTGTATGTCTGTGTGTATGTCAGTGTGTATGTCTGTCTGCATGTCTGTGTGTATGTCAGTGTGTATGTCTGTGTGTATGTGTGTGTGTATGTCTGTGAGTATGTCAGTATGTATGTCTGTGTGTATGTCTGTGTGCATGTCAGTGTGCATGTCAGTGTGCATGTCAGTGTGTATGCCAGTGTGTATGTCAGTGTGGATGTATGTGTGTATGTCAGTGTGTATGTCTGTGTGTGTATGTATGTGTGTGTTTGTCTGTGTGTATGTCAGTGTGTATGTCTGTGTGTATGTCAGTATGCATGTCTGTGTGCATGTCTGTGTGCATGTATGTCTGCATGTCAGTGTGTATGTATGTCTGCATGTCAGTGTGTATGTCAGTGTGTATGTCTGTGTGTATGTCAGTGTGTATGTCAGTGTGTATGTATGTGTGCATGTCTGTGTGTCTGTGTGTATGTCTGTGTGTATGTCTGTGTGTATGTCTGTGTGCATGTCAGTGTTCATGTCAGTGTGCATGTCAGTGTGCATGTCAGTGTGTATGTCAGTATGTATGTCTGTGTGCATGTCAGTGTGCATGTCAGTGTGCATGTCTGTGTGTATGTCTGTGTGTATGTCAGTATGTATGTCTGTGTGTATGTCAGTGTGTATATCTGTGTGTATGTCAGTATGTATGTCAGTATGTATGTCTGTGTGTATGTCTGTGTGTATGTCTGTGTGTATGTCTGTGTGTCTGTGTGTATGTCTGTTTGTATATCTGTTTGTATGTCTGTGTGTATGTCAGTGTGTATGTATGTCTGCATGTCTGTGTGTATGTCTGTGTGTATGTCTGTGTATGTCAGTATGCAAGTCTGTGTGCATGTATGTGTGTAAGTCAGTGTGTATGTATGTGTGTATGTCTGTGTGTCTGTGTGTATGTCTGTTTGTATATATGTTTGTATGTCTGTGTGTATGTCAGTGTGTATGTCTGTCTGCATGTCTGTGTGTATGTCAGTGTGTATGTCTGTGTGTATGTGGGTGTATGTCTGTGAGTATGTCAGTATGTATGTCTGTGTGCATGTCTGTGTGCATGTCAGTGTGCATGTCAGTGTGCATGTCAGTGTGTATGTCAGTGTGTATGTCAGTGTGTATGTCAGTGTGGATGTCTGTGTGTATGTAAGTGTGTATGTCAGTGTGTATGTGTATGTATGTGTGTTTGTCTGTGTGTATGTCAGTGTGTATGTCTGTGTGTATGTGGGTGTATGTCTGTGAGTATGTCAGTATGTATGTCTGTGTGCATGTCTGTGTGCATGTCAGTGTGCATGTCAGTGTGCATGTCAGTGTGTATGTCAGTGTGTATGTCAGTGTGTATGTCAGTGTGGATATCTGTGTGTATGTAAGTGTGTATGTCAGTGTGTATGTGTATGTATGTGTGTGTTTGTCTGTGTGTATGTCAGTGTGTATGTCTGTGTGTATGTCTGTGTGTATGTCAGTATGCATGTCTGTGTGCATGTATGTGTGCATGTCAGTGTGCATGTATGTGTGCATGTCAGTGTGCATGTTGGTGTGTATGTCTGTGTGTGTGTGTGTGTGTGTGTGTCAGTGTGTATGTATGTGTGCATGTCTGTGTGTCTGTGTGTATGTCTGTGTGTATGCCTGTGTGTATGTATGTGTGTATGTCTGTGTGTATGTCTGTATGTATGTCTGTGTGCATGTCAGTGTGCATGTCAGTGTGTATGTCTGTGTGTATGTCTGTGTGTATATCTGTGTGAATGTCAGTGTGCATGTCAGTGTGTATGTCTGTATGTGTGTGAATGTCTGTGTGTGTGTATGTCTGTTTGTATATCTGTTTGTATATCTGTTTGTATGTCTGTGTGTATGTCAGTGTGTATGTCAGTGTGTATGTCTGTCTGCATGTATGTGTGTATGTCAGTGTGTATTTCTGTGTGTATGTGTATGTCTGTGTGTATGTCTGTGTGTATGTCTGTGTGTATGTCAGTGTGTATGTCTGTGTGTATGTGTATGTCTGTGTGTATGTCTGTGTGTATGTTTGTGTGCATGTCAGTGTGCATGTCAGTGTGCCTGTCAGTGTGCATGTCAGTGTGCATGTCAGTGTGTATGTCTGTGTGTGTATGTCTGTGTGTATGTCAGTGTGTATGTATGTGTGCATGTCTGTGTGTCTGTGTGTATGTCTGTGTGTATGTCTGTGTGTATGTCTGTGTGCATGTCAGTGTGCATGTCAGTGTGCCTGTCAGTGTGCATGTCAGTGTGCATGTCAGTGTGTATGTCTGTGTGTGTATGTCTGTGTGTGCATGTCTGTGTGCATGTCTGTGTGCATGTCTGTGTGCATGTCTGTGTGCATGTCTGTGTACATGTCACTGTGCATGTCTGTGTGTATGTCTGTGTGTATGTTTGTGTGTATGTCAGTATGTATGTGAGTGTGCATGTCAGTGTGTATGCATGTATGTATGTCAATGTGTATGTATGTGTGTATGTCTTTGTGTATGTCTGTGTGTATGTCTGTGTGCATGTCAGTGTGCATGTCAGTGTGTATGTCTGTGTGTATGTCTGTGTGTATGTATGTGTGCATGTCAGTGTGCATGTCTGTGTGTATGTCAGTATGCATGTATGTGTGTATGTCTGTGTGTATGTCTGTGTGCATGTCTGTGTGCATGTCTGTATGTATGTGTGTATCTCATTGTAAATGTATGTGTGCATGTCTGTGTGTATGTCTGTGAGTATGTCAGTAGGTATGTCTCTGTGCATGTCTGTGTGCATGTCAGTGTGTATGTCTGTGTGTATGTCTGTGTGTATGTATGTGTGCATGTCAGTGTGCATGTCAGTGTGCATGTCAGTGTGCATGTCAGTGTGCATGTCTGTGTGTATGTCTGTGTGTGTGTATGTCTGTGTGCATGTCTGTGTGCATGTCTGTGTGTATGTCTGTGTGCATGTCTGTGTGCATGTCTGTGTGCGTATCTCATTGTAAATGTATGTGTGTATGTCTGTGTGTATGTCTGTGTGTATGTCACTGTGTAAGTCTGTGTGTATGTCAGTGTTTATGCAAGTGTGTATGTCTGTGTGTGAATGTCTGTGTGTATGTCTGTGTGTATGTCTGTGTGTATGTCTGTGTGCATGTCAGTGTGCATGTCAGTGTGCATGTCAGTGTGCATGTCTGTGTGCATGTCTGTGTGTATGTCAGTATGTATGTCTGTGTGCATGTCAGTGTGCATGTCAGTTTGCATGTCAGTGTGTATGTCTGTGTGTATGTCAGTGTGTATGTCAGTGTGTATGTCTGTGTGTGTATGTCTGTGTGTGTATGTCGGTGTGTTTGTCTGTATGTCTGTGTGTATGTCTGTGTGTATGTCAGTGTGTATGTCTGTGTGTATGTCTGTATGTCAGTATGTATGCCTGTGTGTATGCCTGTGTGTATGTCAGTATGCATGTCTGTGTGTGTATGTATGTGTGTGTTTGTCTGTGTGTATGTCAGTGTGCATGTCTGTGTGCATGTCAGTGTGCATGTCAGTGTGTATGTCTGTGTGTCTGTGTGTATGTCTGTGTGTATGTCTGTGTGTATGTCTGTGTGTGTATGTCTGTATATCTGTTTGTATGTATGTCAGTGTGTATGTCTGTCTGCATGTCTGTGTGTATGTCCGTGTGTATGTCTGTGTGTATGTGTGTGCGTATGTCTGTGTGTATGTCTGTGTGTATGTCTGTGAGTATGTCAGTATGTATGTCAGTATGTATGTCTTTGTGCATGTCAGTATGTATGTCTGTGTGCATGTCAGTGTGTATGTCAGTGTGTATGTCTGTGTGTATGCCTGTGTGTATGTCAGTATGCATGTCTGTGTGCATGTATGTGTGCATGTCAGTGTGCATGTCAGTGTGTATGTCAGTGTGCATGTCAGTGTGTATGTCTGTGTGTATGTCTGTGTGTATGTCTGTATATCTGTTTGTATGTATGTGTTTATGTCAGTGTGTATGTCTGTCTGCATGTATGTCAGTGTGTATGTCTGTGTGTATGTGTGTGGGTATGTCTGTGTGTATGTCTGTGAGTATGTCAGTATGTATGTCTGTGTGCATGTCTTTGTGCATGTCTGTGTGCATGTCTGTGTGCATGTCAGTGTGCATGTCAGTGTGCATGTCTGTGTGTATGTGTGTGGGTATGTCTGTGTGTATGTCTGTGTGTATGTCTGTGAGTATGTCAGTATGTATGTCAGTATGTATGTCTGTGTGCATGTCTTTGTGCATGTCTGTGTGCATGTCTGTGTGCATGTCAGTGTGCATGTCTGTGTGCATGTCAGTGTGCATGTCTGTGTGCATGTCAGTGTGTATGTCTGTATGTGTGTGAAGGTCTGTGTGTATGTCTGTCTGCATGTCTGTGTGTATGTCAGTGTGTATGTCTGTGTGTATGTCTGTGTGTATGTCTGTGTGCATGTCAGTGTGCATGTCAGTGTGTATGTCAGTGTGTATGTATGTGTGTATGTCTGTGTGTCTGTGTGTATGTCTGTTTGTATATCTGTTTGTATGTCTGTGTGTATGTCAGTGTGTATGTCTGTCTGCATGTCTGTGTGTATGTCAGTGTGTATGTCTGTGTGTGTGTATGTCTGTGAGTATGTCAGTATGTATGTCTGTGTGTATGTCTGTGTGCATGTCAGTGTGCATGTCAGTGTGCATGTCAGTGTGTATGCCAGTGTGTATGTCAGTGTGAATGTATGTGTGTATGTCAGTGTGTATGTCTGTGTGTGTATGTATGTGTGTGTTTGTCTGTGTGTATGTCAGTGTGTATGTCTGTGTGTATGTCAGTATGCATGTATGTGTGCATGTCTGTGTGCATGTATGTCTGCATGTCAGTGTGTATGTATGTCTGCATGTCAGTGTGTATGTCAGTGTGTATGTCAGTGTGTATGTCTGTGTGTATGTCAGTGTGTATGTCAGTGTGTATGTATGTGTGCATGTCTGTGTGTATGTCTGTGTGTATGTCTGTGTGCATGTCAGTGTTCATGTCAGTGTGCATGTCAGTGTGCATGTCAGTGTGCATGTAAGTGTGCATGTCTGTGTGTATGTCTGTGTGTATGTCAGTATGTATGTCTGTGTGTATGTCAGTGTGTATATCTGTGTGTATGTCAGTATGTATGTCAGTATGTATGTCTGTGTGTATGTCTGTGTGTCTGTGTGTATGTCTGTTTGTATATCTGTTTGTATGTCTGTGTGTATGTCAGTGTGTATGTATGTCTGCATGTCTGTGTGTATGTCTGTGTGTATGTCTGTGTATGTCAGTATGCAAGTCTGTGTGCATGTATGTGTGTAAGTCAGTGTGTATGTATGTGTGTATGTCTGTGTGTCTGTGTGTATGTCTGTTTGTATATATGTTTGTATGTCTGTGTGTATGTCAGTGTGTATGTCTGTCTGCATGTCTGTGTGTATGTCAGTGTGTATGTGGGTGTATGTCTGTGAGTATGTCAGTATGTATGTCTGTGTGCATGTCTGTGTGCATGTCAGTGTGCATGTCAGTGTGTATGTCAGTGTGTATGTCAGTGTGTATGTCAGTGTGGATGTCTGTGTGTATGTAAGTGTGTATGTCAGTGTGTATGTGTATGTATGTGTGTGTTTGTCTGTGTGTATGTCAGTGTGTATGTCTGTGTGTATGTGGGTGTATGTCTGTGAGTATGTCAGTATGTATGTCTGTGTGCATGTCAGTGTGCATGTCGGTGTGCATGTCAGTGTGTATGTCAGTGTGTATGTCAGTGTGTATGTCAGTGTGTATGTCAGTGTGGATGTCTGTGTGTATGTAAGTGTGTATGTCAGTGTGTATGTGTATGTATGTGTGTGTTTGTCTGTGTGTATGTCAGTGTGTATGTCTGTGTGTATGTCAGTATGCATGTCTGTGTGCATGTATGTGTGCATGTCAGTGTGCATGTTGGTGTGTATGTCTGTGTGTGTGTGTGTGTGTGTCAGTGTGTATGTATGTGTGCATGTCTGTGTGTCTGTGTGTATGTCTGTGTGTATGCCTGTGTGTATGTATGTGTGTATGTCTGTGTGTATGTCTGTATGTATGTCTGTGTGCATGTCAGTGTGTATGTCTGTGTGTATGTCTGTGTGTATATCTGTGTGAATGTCAGTGTGCATGTCAGTGTGTATGTCTGTATGTGTGTGAATGTCTGTGTGTATGTCTGTGTGTGTGTATGTCTGTTTGTATATCTGTTTGTATGTCTGTGTGTATGTCAGTGTGTATGTCAGTCTGCATGTATGTGTGTATGTCAGTGTGTATTTCTGTGTGTATGTGTATGTATGTCTGTGTGTATGTCTGTGTGTATGTCAGTGTGTATGTCTGTGTGTATGTGTGTATGTCTGTGTGTATGTCAGTGTGTATGTCAGTGTGTATGTCAGTGTGTATATCAGTGTGTATGTCAGTGTGTATGTCTGTGTGTATGTCAGTGTGTATGTATGTGTGCATGTCTGTGTGTCTGTGTGTCTGTGTGTATGTCTGTGTGTATGTCTGTGTGCATGTCAGTGTGCATGTCAGTGTGCCTGTCAGTGTGCATGTCAGTGTGCATGTCAGTGTGTATGTCAGTATGTATGTCTGTGTGTATGTCTGTGTGCATGTCTGTGTGTATGTCAGTGTGTATGTCTGTGTGTGTATGTCTGTGTGTGTGTATGTCTGTGTGCATGTCTGTGTGCATGTCTGTGTGCATGTCTGTGTACATGTCACTGTGCATGTCTGTGTGTATGTCTGTGTGTATGTCAGTATGTATGTGAGTGTGCATGTCAGTGTGTATGCATGTATGTATGTCAATGTGTATGTATGTGTGTATGTCTTTGTGTATGTCTGTGTGTATGTCTGTGTGCATGTCAGTGTGCATGTCAGTGTGTATGCCTGTGTGTATGTCTGTGTGTATGTATTTGTGCATGTCAGTGTGCATGTCTGTGTGTATGTCAGTATGCATGTCTGTGTGTATGTCTGTGTGTATGTCTGTGTGCATGTCTGTGTGCATGTCTGTATGTATGTGTGTATCTCATTGTAAATGTATGTGTGTATGTCTGTGTGTATGTCTGTGAGTATGTCAGTAGGTATGTCTCTGTGCATGTCTGTGTGCATGTCAGTGTGTATGTCTGTGTGTATGTCTGTGTGTATGTATGTGTGCATGTCAGTGTTCATGTCAGTGTGCATGTCAGTGTGCATGTCAGTGTGCATGTCTGTGTGTGTGTATGTCTGTGTGTGTGTATGTCTGTGTGCATGTCTGTGTGCATGTCTGTGTGTATGTCTGTGTGCATGTCTGTGTGCATGTCTGTGTGCATGTCTGTGTGCGTATCTCATTGTAAATGTATGTGTGTATGTCTGTGTGTATGTCTGTGTGTATGTCACTGTGTAAGTCTGTGTGTATGTCAGTGTTTATGCAAGTGTGTATGTCTGTGTGTGAATGTCTGTGTGTATGTCTGTGTGTATGTCTGTGTGTATGTCTGTGTGTATGTCTGTGTGCATGTCAGTGTGCATGTCAGTGTGCATGTCAGTGTGCATGTCTGTGTGCATGTCTGTGTGTATGTCAGTATGTATGTCTGTGTGCATGTCAGTGTGCATGTCAGTTTGCATGTCAGTGTGTATGTCTGTGTGTATGTCAGTGTGTATGTCAGTGTGTATGTCAGTGTGTATGTCTGTGTGTGTATGTCTGTGTGTGTATGTCGGTGTGTTTGTCTGTATGTCTGTGTGTATGTCAGTGTGTATGTCTGTGTGTATGTCTGTATGTCAGTATGTATGCCTGTGTGTATGTCAGTATGCATGTCTGTGTGCATGTATGTGTGCATGTCTGTGTGCATGTCAGTGTGCATGTCAGTGTGTATGTCTGTGTGTCTGTGTGTATGTCTGTGTGTATGTCCGTGTGTATGTCTGTGTGTGTATGTCTGTATATCTGTTTGTATGTATGTGTGTATGTCAGTGTGTATGTCTGTCTGCATGTCTGTGTGTATGTCTGTGTGTATGTCTGTGTGTATGTGTGTGCGTATGTCTGTGTGTATGTCTGTGTGTATGTCTGTGTGTATGTCTGTGAGTATGTCAGTATGTATGTCAGTATGTATGTCTGTGTGCATGTCAGTATGTATGTCTGTGTGCATGTCAGTGTGTATGTCAGTGTGTATGTCTGTGTGTATGCCTGTGTGTATGTCAGTATGCATGTCTGTGTGCATGTATGTGTGCATGTCAGTGTGCATGTTAGTGTGTATGTCAGTGTGCATGTTGGTGTGTATGTCTGTGTGTGTGTGTGTGTGTGTGTGTCAGTGTGTATGTATGTGTGCATGTCTGTGTGTCTGTGTGTATGTCTGTGTGTATGCCTGTGTGTATGTATGTGTGTATGTCTGTGTGTATGTCTGTATGTATGTCTGTGTGCATGTCAGTGTGCATGTCAGTGTGTATGTCTGTGTGTATGTCTGTGTGTATATCTGTGTGAATGTCAGTGTGCATGTCAGTGTGTATGTCTGTATGTGTGTGAATGTCTGTGTGTGTGTATGTCTGTTTGTATATCTGTTTGTATATCTGTTTGTATGTCTGTGTGTATGTCAGTGTGTATGTCAGTGTGTATGTCTGTCTGCATGTATGTGTGTATGTCAGTGTGTATTTCTGTGTGTATGTGTATGTCTGTGTGTATGTCTGTGTGTATGTCTGTGTGTATGTCAGTGTGTATGTCTGTGTGTATGTGTATGTCTGTGTGTATGTCTGTGTGTATGTTTGTGTGCATGTCAGTGTGCATGTCAGTGTGCCTGTCAGTGTGCATGTCAGTGTGCATGTCAGTGTGTATGTCTGTGTGTGTATGTCTGTGTGTATGTCAGTGTGTATGTATGTGTGCATGTCTGTGTGTCTGTGTGTATGTCTGTGTGTATGTCTGTGTGTATGTCTGTGTGCATGTCAGTGTGCATGTCAGTGTGCCTGTCAGTGTGCATGTCAGTGTGCATGTCAGTGTGTATGTCTGTGTGTGTATGTCTGTGTGTGCATGTCTGTGTGCATGTCTGTGTGCATGTCTGTGTGCATGTCTGTGTGCATGTCTGTGTACATGTCACTGTGCATGTCTGTGTGTATGTCTGTGTGTATGTTTGTGTGTATGTCAGTATGTATGTGAGTGTGCATGTCAGTGTGTATGCATGTATGTATGTCAATGTGTATGTATGTGTGTATGTCTTTGTGTATGTCTGTGTGTATGTCTGTGTGCATGTCAGTGTGCATGTCAGTGTGTATGTCTGTGTGTATGTCTGTGTGTATGTATGTGTGCATGTCAGTGTGCATGTCTGTGTGTATGTCAGTATGCATGTATGTGTGTATGTCTGTGTGTATGTCTGTGTGCATGTCTGTGTGCATGTCTGTATGTATGTGTGTATCTCATTGTAAATGTATGTGTGCATGTCTGTGTGTATGTCTGTGAGTATGTCAGTAGGTATGTCTCTGTGCATGTCTGTGTGCATGTCAGTGTGTATGTCTGTGTGTATGTCTGTGTGTATGTATGTGTGCATGTCAGTGTGCATGTCAGTGTGCATGTCAGTGTGCATGTCAGTGTGCATGTCTGTGTGTATGTCTGTGTGTGTGTATGTCTGTGTGCATGTCTGTGTGCATGTCTGTGTGTATGTCTGTGTGCATGTCTGTGTGCATGTCTGTGTGCGTATCTCATTGTAAATGTATGTGTGTATGTCTGTGTGTATGTCTGTGTGTATGTCACTGTGTAAGTCTGTGTGTATGTCAGTGTTTATGCAAGTGTGTATGTCTGTGTGTGAATGTCTGTGTGTATGTCTGTGTGTATGTCTGTGTGTATGTCTGTGTGCATGTCAGTGTGCATGTCAGTGTGCATGTCAGTGTGCATGTCTGTGTGCATGTCTGTGTGTATGTCAGTATGTATGTCTGTGTGCATGTCAGTGTGCATGTCAGTTTGCATGTCAGTGTGTATGTCTGTGTGTATGTCAGTGTGTATGTCAGTGTGTATGTCTGTGTGTGTATGTCTGTGTGTGTATGTCGGTGTGTTTGTCTGTATGTCTGTGTGTATGTCTGTGTGTATGTCAGTGTGTATGTCTGTGTGTATGTCTGTATGTCAGTATGTATGCCTGTGTGTATGCCTGTGTGTATGTCAGTATGCATGTCTGTGTGTGTATGTATGTGTGTGTTTGTCTGTGTGTATGTCAGTGTGCATGTCTGTGTGCATGTCAGTGTGCATGTCAGTGTGTATGTCTGTGTGTCTGTGTGTATGTCTGTGTGTATGTCTGTGTGTATGTCTGTGTGTGTATGTCTGTATATCTGTTTGTATGTATGTCAGTGTGTATGTCTGTCTGCATGTCTGTGTGTATGTCCGTGTGTATGTCTGTGTGTATGTGTGTGCGTATGTCTGTGTGTATGTCTGTGTGTATGTCTGTGAGTATGTCAGTATGTATGTCAGTATGTATGTCTTTGTGCATGTCAGTATGTATGTCTGTGTGCATGTCAGTGTGTATGTCAGTGTGTATGTCTGTGTGTATGTCTGTGTGTATGCCTGTGTGTATGTCAGTATGCATGTCTGTGTGCATGTATGTGTGCATGTCAGTGTGCATGTCAGTGTGTATGTCAGTGTGCATGTCAGTGTGTATGTCTGTGTGTATGTCTGTGTGTATGTCTGTATATCTGTTTGTATGTATGTGTTTATGTCAGTGTGTATGTCTGTCTGCATGTATGTCAGTGTGTATGTCTGTGTGTATGTGTGTGGGTATGTCTGTGTGTATGTCTGTGAGTATGTCAGTATGTATGTCTGTGTGCATGTCTTTGTGCATGTCTGTGTGCATGTCTGTGTGCATGTCAGTGTGCATGTCAGTGTGCATGTCTGTGTGTATGTGTGTGGGTATGTCTGTGTGTATGTCTGTGTGTATGTCTGTGAGTATGTCAGTATGTATGTCAGTATGTATGTCTGTGTGCATGTCTTTGTGCATGTCTGTGTGCATGTCTGTGTGCATGTCAGTGTGCATGTCTGTGTGCATGTCAGTGTGCATGTCTGTGTGCATGTCAGTGTGTATGTCTGTATGTGTGTGAAGGTCTGTGTGTATGTCTGTCTGCATGTCTGTGTGTATGTCAGTGTGTATGTCTGTGTGTATGTCTGTGTGTATGTCTGTGTGCATGTCAGTGTGCATGTCAGTGTGTATGTCAGTGTGTATGTATGTGTGTATGTCTGTGTGTCTGTGTGTATGTCTGTTTGTATATCTGTTTGTATGTCTGTGTGTATGTCAGTGTGTATGTCTGTCTGCATGTCTGTGTGTATGTCAGTGTGTATGTCTGTGTGTGTGTATGTCTGTGAGTATGTCAGTATGTATGTCTGTGTGTATGTCTGTGTGCATGTCAGTGTGCATGTCAGTGTGCATGTCAGTGTGTATGCCAGTGTGTATGTCAGTGTGAATGTATGTGTGTATGTCAGTGTGTATGTCTGTGTGTGTATGTATGTGTGTGTTTGTCTGTGTGTATGTCAGTGTGTATGTCTGTGTGTATGTCAGTATGCATGTATGTGTGCATGTCTGTGTGCATGTATGTCTGCATGTCAGTGTGTATGTATGTCTGCATGTCAGTGTGTATGTCAGTGTGTATGTCAGTGTGTATGTCTGTGTGTATGTCAGTGTGTATGTCAGTGTGTATGTATGTGTGCATGTCTGTGTGTATGTCTGTGTGTATGTCTGTGTGCATGTCAGTGTTCATGTCAGTGTGCATGTCAGTGTGCATGTCAGTGTGCATGTAAGTGTGCATGTCTGTGTGTATGTCTGTGTGTATGTCAGTATGTATGTCTGTGTGTATGTCAGTGTGTATATCTGTGTGTATGTCAGTATGTATGTCAGTATGTATGTCTGTGTGTATGTCTGTGTGTCTGTGTGTATGTCTGTTTGTATATCTGTTTGTATGTCTGTGTGTATGTCAGTGTGTATGTATGTCTGCATGTCTGTGTGTATGTCTGTGTGTATGTCTGTGTATGTCAGTATGCAAGTCTGTGTGCATGTATGTGTGTAAGTCAGTGTGTATGTATGTGTGTATGTCTGTGTGTCTGTGTGTATGTCTGTTTGTATATATGTTTGTATGTCTGTGTGTATGTCAGTGTGTATGTCTGTCTGCATGTCTGTGTGTATGTCAGTGTGTATGTGGGTGTATGTCTGTGAGTATGTCAGTATGTATGTCTGTGTGCATGTCTGTGTGCATGTCAGTGTGCATGTCAGTGTGTATGTCAGTGTGTATGTCAGTGTGTATGTCAGTGTGGATGTCTGTGTGTATGTAAGTGTGTATGTCAGTGTGTATGTGTATGTATGTGTGTGTTTGTCTGTGTGTATGTCAGTGTGTATGTCTGTGTGTATGTGGGTGTATGTCTGTGAGTATGTCAGTATGTATGTCTGTGTGCATGTCTGTGTGCATGTCAGTGTGCATGTCGGTGTGCATGTCAGTGTGTATGTCAGTGTGTATGTCAGTGTGTATGTCAGTGTGTATGTCAGTGTGGATGTCTGTGTGTATGTAAGTGTGTATGTCAGTGTGTATGTGTATGTATGTGTGTGTTTGTCTGTGTGTATGTCAGTGTGTATGTCTGTGTGTATGTCAGTATGCATGTCTGTGTGCATGTATGTGTGCATGTCAGTGTGCATGTTGGTGTGTATGTCTGTGTGTGTGTGTGTGTGTGTCAGTGTGTATGTATGTGTGCATGTCTGTGTGTCTGTGTGTATGTCTGTGTGTATGCCTGTGTGTATGTATGTGTGTATGTCTGTGTGTATGTCTGTATGTATGTCTGTGTGCATGTCAGTGTGTATGTCTGTGTGTATGTCTGTGTGTATATCTGTGTGAATGTCAGTGTGCATGTCAGTGTGTATGTCTGTATGTGTGTGAATGTCTGTGTGTATGTCTGTGTGTGTGTATGTCTGTTTGTATATCTGTTTGTATGTCTGTGTGTATGTCAGTGTGTATGTCAGTCTGCATGTATGTGTGTATGTCAGTGTGTATTTCTGTGTGTATGTGTATGTATGTCTGTGTGTATGTCTGTGTGTATGTCAGTGTGTATGTCTGTGTGTATGTGTGTATGTCTGTGTGTATGTCAGTGTGTATGTCAGTGTGTATGTCAGTGTGTATATCAGTGTGTATGTCAGTGTGTATGTCTGTGTGTATGTCAGTGTGTATGTATGTGTGCATGTCTGTGTGTCTGTGTGTCTGTGTGTATGTCTGTGTGTATGTCTGTGTGCATGTCAGTGTGCATGTCAGTGTGCCTGTCAGTGTGCATGTCAGTGTGCATGTCAGTGTGTATGTCAGTATGTATGTCTGTGTGTATGTCTGTGTGCATGTCTGTGTGTATGTCAGTGTGTATGTCTGTGTGTGTATGTCTGTGTGTGTGTATGTCTGTGTGCATGTCTGTGTGCATGTCTGTGTGCATGTCTGTGTACATGTCACTGTGCATGTCTGTGTGTATGTCTGTGTGTATGTCAGTATGTATGTGAGTGTGCATGTCAGTGTGTATGCATGTATGTATGTCAATGTGTATGTATGTGTGTATGTCTTTGTGTATGTCTGTGTGTATGTCTGTGTGCATGTCAGTGTGCATGTCAGTGTGTATGCCTGTGTGTATGTCTGTGTGTATGTATTTGTGCATGTCAGTGTGCATGTCTGTGTGTATGTCAGTATGCATGTCTGTGTGTATGTCTGTGTGTATGTCTGTGTGCATGTCTGTGTGCATGTCTGTATGTATGTGTGTATCTCATTGTAAATGTATGTGTGTATGTCTGTGTGTATGTCTGTGAGTATGTCAGTAGGTATGTCTCTGTGCATGTCTGTGTGCATGTCAGTGTGTATGTCTGTGTGTATGTCTGTGTGTATGTATGTGTGCATGTCAGTGTTCATGTCAGTGTGCATGTCAGTGTGCATGTCAGTGTGCATGTCTGTGTGTGTGTATGTCTGTGTGTGTGTATGTCTGTGTGCATGTCTGTGTGCATGTCTGTGTGTATGTCTGTGTGCATGTCTGTGTGCATGTCTGTGTGCATGTCTGTGTGCGTATCTCATTGTAAATGTATGTGTGTATGTCTGTGTGTATGTCTGTGTGTATGTCACTGTGTAAGTCTGTGTGTATGTCAGTGTTTATGCAAGTGTGTATGTCTGTGTGTGAATGTCTGTGTGTATGTCTGTGTGTATGTCTGTGTGTATGTCTGTGTGTATGTCTGTGTGCATGTCAGTGTGCATGTCAGTGTGCATGTCAGTGTGCATGTCTGTGTGCATGTCTGTGTGTATGTCAGTATGTATGTCTGTGTGCATGTCAGTGTGCATGTCAGTTTGCATGTCAGTGTGTATGTCTGTGTGTATGTCAGTGTGTATGTCAGTGTGTATGTCAGTGTGTATGTCTGTGTGTGTATGTCTGTGTGTGTATGTCGGTGTGTTTGTCTGTATGTCTGTGTGTATGTCTGTGTGTATGTCAGTGTGTATGTCTGTGTGTATGTCTGTATGTCAGTATGTATGCCTGTGTGTATGTCAGTATGCATGTCTGTGTGCATGTATGTGTGCATGTCTGTGTGCATGTCAGTGTGCATGTCAGTGTGTATGTCTGTGTGTCTGTGTGTATGTCTGTGTGTATGTCCGTGTGTATGTCTGTGTGTGTATGTCTGTATATCTGTTTGTATGTATGTGTGTATGTCAGTGTGTATGTCTGTCTGCATGTCTGTGTGTATGTCTGTGTGTATGTCTGTGTGTATGTGTGTGCGTATGTCTGTGTGTATGTCTGTGTGTATGTCTGTGAGTATGTCAGTATGTATGTCAGTATGTATGTCTGTGTGCATGTCAGTATGTATGTCTGTGTGCATGTCAGTGTGTATGTCAGTGTGTATGTCTGTGTGTATGCCTGTGTGTATGTCAGTATGCATGTCTGTGTGCATGTATGTGTGCATGTCAGTGTGCATGTTAGTGTGTATGTCAGTGTGCATGTCAGTGTGTATGTCTGTGTGTATGTCTGTGTGTATGTCTGTGTGTATGTCTGTATATCTGTTTGTATGTATGTGTTTATGTCAGTGTGTATGTCTGTCTGCATGTATGTCAGTGTGTATGTCTGTGTGTATGTCTGTGGGTATGTCTGTGTGTATGTCTGTGAGTATGTCAGTATGTATGTCAGTATGTATGTCTGTGTGCATGTCTGTGTGCATGTCTGTGTGCATGTCAGTGTGCATGTCTGTGTGCATGTCTGTGTGTATGTCTGTGTGTATGTCAGTGTGCATGTCTGTGTGCATGTCAGTGTGCATGTCTGTGTGCATGTCAGTGTGCATGTCAGTGTGCATGTCAGTGTGCATGTCTGTGTGCATGTCAGTGTGTATGTCTGTGTGTATGTCAGTGTGTATGTCTGTGTGCATGTCAGTGTGCATGTCTGTGTGCATGTCTGTGTGCATGTCAGTGTGCATGTCAGTGTGCATGTCTGTGTGCATGTCTGTGTGCATGTCAGTGTGTATGTCTGTATGTGTGTGAAGGTATGTGTGTATGTCTGTGTGTGTATGTCTGTCTGCATGTCTGTGTGTATGTCAGTGTGTATGTCTGTGTGTATGTGTGTGTGTATGTCTGTGTGTATGTCTGTATGTATGTCTGTGTGCATGTCTGTGTGTCTGTGTGTATGTCTGTGTGTATGTCTGTGTGTATGTCTGTATGTATGTATGTCTGTGTGCATGTCAGTGTGCATGTTAGTGTGTATGTCTGTGTGTATGTATGTGTGCATGTCTGTGTGCATGTCTGTGTGCATGTATGTGTGCATGTATGTGTGCATGTCTGTGTGCATGTCAGTGTGTATGTCTGTGTGTATGTCAGTGTGTATGTCTGTGTGCATGTCAGTGTGCATGTCAGTGTGCATGTCTGTGTGCATGTCAGTGTGCATGTCTGTGTGCATGTCTGTGTGCATGTCAGTGTGTATGTCTGTATGTGTGTGAAGGTATGTGTGTATGTCTGTGTGTGTATGTCTGTCTGCATGTCTGTGTGTATGTCAGTGTGTATGTCTGTGTGTATGTGTGTGTGTATGTCTGTGTGTATGTCTGTATGTATGTCTGTGTGCATGTCTGTGTGTCTGTGTGTATGTCTGTGTGTATGTCTGTGTGTATGTCTGTATGTATGTATGTCTGTGTGCATGTCTGTGTGTATGTCTGTATGTATGTATATATGTCTGTGTGCATGTCTGTGTGCATGTCAGTGTGCATGTCAGTGTGTATGTATGTGTGCATGTCTGTGTGCATGTCTGTGTGCATGTCTGTGTGCATGTATGTGTGCATGTCTGTGTGCATGTCTGTGTGTATGTCTGTGTGTATGTCTGTATGTGTAGGTATGTGTGTATGTCTGTGTGTGTATGTCTGTCTGCATGTCTGTGTGTATGTCAGTGTGTATGTCTGTGTGTATGTGTGTGTGTATGTCAGTGTGTATGTCAGTGTGTATATCAGTGTGTATGTCAGTGTGTATGTCTGTGTGTATGTCAGTGTGTATGTATGTGTGCATGTCTGTGTGTATGTCTGTGTGTATGTCTGTGTGTATGTCTGTGTGCATGTCAGTGTGCATGTCAGTGTGCCTGTCAGTGTGCATGACAGTGTGCATGTCAGTGTGTATGTCAGTATGTATGTCTGTGTGTATGTCTGTGTGCATGTCTGTGTGTATGTCAGTGTGTATGTCTGTGTGTGTATGTCTGTGTGTGTGTATGTCTGTGTGCATGTCTGTGTGCATGTCTGTGTGCATGTCTGTGTGCATGTCTGTGTGCACGTCTGTGTACATGTCACTGTGCATGTCTGTGTGTATGTCTGTGTGTATGTCATTATGTATGTGAGTGTGCATGTCAGTGTGTATGCATGTATGTATGTCAATGTGTATGTTTGTGTGTATGTCTTTGTGTATGTCTGTGTGTATGTCTGTGTGCATGTCAGTGTGCATGTCAGTGTGTATGTCTGTGTGTATGTCTGTGTGTATGTATGTGTGCATGTCAGTGTGCATGTCTGTGTGTATGTCAGTATGCATGTCTGTGTGTATGTCTGTGTGTATGTCTGTGTGCATGTCTGTGTGCATGTCTGTATGTATGTGTGTATCTCATTGTAAATGTATGTGTGTATGTCTGTGTGTATGTCTGTGAGTATGTCAGTAGGTATGTCTCTGTGCATGTCTGTGTGCATGTCAGTGTGTATGTCTGTGTGTATGTCTGTGTGTATGTATGTGTTCATGTCAGTGTGCATGTCAGTGTGCATGTCTGTGTGTATGTCTGTGTGTGTGTATGTCTGTGTGCATGTCTGTGTGCATGTCTGTGTGTATGTCTGTGTGCATGTCTGTGTGCGTATCTCATTGTAAATGTATGTGTGTATGTCTGTGTGTATGTCTGTGTGTATGTCACTGTGTAAGTCTGTGTGTATGTCAGTGTTTATGCAAGTGTGTATGTCTGTGTGTGAATGTCTGTGTGTATGTCTGTGTGTATGTCTGTGTGTATGTCTGTGTGCATGTCAGTGTGCATGTCAGTGTGCATGTCTGTGTGCATGTCTGTGTGTATGTCAGTATGTATGTCTGTGTGCATGTCAGTGTGCATGTCAGTTTGCATGTCAGTGTGTATGTCTGTGTGTATGTCAGTGTGTATGTCAGTGTGTATGTCAGTGTGTGTATGTCGGTGTGTTTGTCTGTATGTCTGTGTGTATGTCAGTGTGTATGTCTGTGTGTATGTCTGTATGTCAGTATGTATGCCTGTGTGTATGTCAGTATGCATGTCTGTGTGCATGTATGTGTGCATGTCTGTGTGCATGTCAGTGTGCATGTCAGTGTGTATGTCTGTGTGTCTGTGTGTATGTCTGTGTGTATGTCTGTGTGTATGTCTGTATATCTGTTTGTATGTATGTGTGTATGTCAGTGTGTATGTCTGTCTGCATGTCTGTGTGTATGTGTGTGCGTATGTCTGTGTGTATGTCTGTGTGTATGTCTGTGAGTATGTCAGTATGTATGTCAGTATGTATGTCTGTGTGCATGTCAGTATGTATGTCTGTGTGCATGTCAGTGTGTATGTCAGTGTGTATGTCTGTGTGTATGTCTGTGTGCATGTATGTGTGCATGTCTGTGTGCATGTCTGTGTGCATGTCAGTGTGCATGTCTGTGTGTATGTCTGTATGTGTGTGAAGGTATGTGTGTATGTCTGTGTGTGTATGTCTGTCTGCATGTCTGTGTGTATGTCAGTGTGTATGTCTGTGTGTATTTGTGTGTGTATGTATGTGTGTATGTCTGTGTGTATGTCTGTATGTATGTCTGTGTGCATGTCTGTGTGTCTGTGTGTATGTCTGTGTGTATGTCTGTGTGTATGTCTGTATGTATGTCTGTGTGCATGTCTGTGTGCATGTCAGTGTGCATGTCAGTGTGCATGTCAGTGTGCATGTCAGTGTGCATGTCTGTGTGCATGTCTGTGTGTATGTCTGTGTGTATGTCAGTGTGCATGTCTGTGTGCATGCCAGTGTGCATGTCAGTGTGCATGTCAGTGTGCATGTCTGTGTGCATGTCAGTGTGCATGTCAGTGTGCATGTCTGTGTGCATGTCTGTGTGCATGTCAGTGTGTATGTCTGTATGTGTGTGAAGGTCTGTGTGTATGTCTGTGTGTGTATGTCTGTCTGCATGTCTGTGTGTATGTCAGTGTGTATGTCTGTGTGTATGTGTGTGTGTATGTCTGTATGTATGTCTGTGTGCATGTCTGTGTGTCTGTGTGTATGTCTGTGTGTATGTCTGTGTGTATGTCTGTATGTATGTATGTCTGTGTGCATGTCTGTGTGCATGTCAGTGTGCATGTCAGTGTGCATGTTAGTGTGTATGTCTGTGTGTATGTATGTGTGCATGTCTGTTTGTATATCTGTTTGTATGTCTGTGTGTATGTCAGTGTGTATGTCAGTGTGTATGTCTGTCTGCATGTATGTGTGTATGTCAGTGTGTATTTCTGTGTGTATGTGTATGTCTGTGTGTATGTCTGTGTGTATGTCTGTGTGTATGTCAGTGTGTATGTCTGTGTGTATGTGTATGTCTGTGTGTATGTTTGTGTGTATGTCAGTGTGTATGTCAGTGTGTATATCAGTGTGTATGTCAGTGTGTATGTCTGTGTGTATGTCAGTGTGCATGTCTGTGTGCATGTCTGTGTGTCTGTGTGTATGTCTGTGTGTATGTCTGTGTGTATGTCTGTATGTATGTATGTCTGTGTGCATGTCTGTGTGTATGTCTGTATGTATGTATGTCTGTGTGCATGTCTGTGTGCATGTCAGTGTGCATGTCAGTGTGCATGTCAGTGTGTATGTATGTGTGCATGTCTGTGTGCATGTCTGTGTGCATGTCTGTGTGCATGTCTGTGTGCATGTATGTGTGCATGTCTGTGTGCATGTCTGTGTGCATGTCAGTGTGCATGTCTGTGTGTATGTCTGTGTGTATGTCTGTATGTGTGTGAAGGTATGTGTGTATGTCTGTGTGTGTATGTCTGTCTGCATGTCTGTGTGTATGTCAGTGTGTATGTCTGTGTGTATGTGTGTGTGTATGTCTGTGTGTATGTCTGTATGTATGTCTGTGTGCATGTCTGTGTGTATGTCTGTGTGTATGTCTGTGTGTATGTCTGTATGTATGTCTGTGTGCATGTCAGTGTGCATGTCAGTGTGCATGTCAGTGTGCATGTCTGTGTGCATGTCTGTGTGTATGTTAGTGTGCATGTATGTGTGCATGCCAGTGTGCATGTCAGTGTGCATGTCAGTGTGCATGTCAGTGTGCATGTCTGTGTGCATGTCTGTGTGCATGTCAGTGTGTATGTCTGTATGTGTGTGAAGGTCTGTGTGTATGTCTGTGTGTGTATGTCTGTCTGCATGTCTGTGTGTATGTCAGTGTGTATGTCTGTGTGTATGTGTGTGTGTATGTCTGTGTGTATGTCTGTGTGCATGTCTGTGTGTCTGTGTGTATGTCTGTGTGTATGTCTGTGTGTATGTCTGTATGTATGTATGTCTGTGTGCATGTCTGTGTGCATGTCAGTGTGCATGTCAGTGTGCATGTCAGTGTGTATGTATGTGTGCATGTCTGTGTGCATGTCTGTGTGCATGTCTGTGTGCATGTCAGTGTGCATGTCTGTGTGTATGTCAGTGTGTATGTCTGTGTGCATGTCAGTGTGCATGTCAGTGTGCATGTCAGTGTGCATGTCAGTGTGCATGTCTGTGTGCATGTCAGTGTGTATGTCTGTATGTGTGTGAAGGTATGTGTGTATGTCTGTCTGCATGTCTGTGTGTATGTCAGTGTGTATGTCTGTGTGTATGTGTGTGTGTATGTATGTGTGTATGTCTGTATGTATGTCTGTGTGCATGTCTGTGTGTATGTCTGTGTGTTTGTCTGTGTGTATGTCAGTGTGTATGTCAGTGTGTATGTCGGTGTGTATGTCTGTGTGTATGTCAGTATGCATGTCTGTGTGCATGTATGTGTGCATGTCAGTGTGCATGTTGGTGTGTATGTCTGTGTGTGTGTGTGTCAGTGTGTATGTATGTGTGCATGTCTGTGTGTCTGTGTGTATGTCTGTGTGTATGCCTGTGTGTATGTATGTGTGTATGTCTGTGTGTATGTCTGTATGTATGTCTGTGTGCATGTCAGTGTGCATGTCAGTGTGTATGTCTGTGTGTATATCTGTGTGAATGTCAGTGTGCATGTCAGTGTGTATGTCTGTATGTGTGTGAATGTCTGTGTGTATGTCTCTGTGTGTGTATGTCTGTTTGTATATCTGTTTGTATATCTGTTTGTATGTCTGTGTGTATGTCAGTGTGTATGTCAGTGTGTATGTCTGTCTGCATGTATGTGTGTATGTCAGTGTGTATTTCTGTGTGTATGTGTATGTCTGTGTGTATGTCTGTGTGTATGTCTGTGTGTATGTCAGTGTGTATGTCTGTGTGTATGTGTATGTCTGTGTGTATGTTTGTGTGTATGTCAGTGTGTATGTCAGTGTGTATATCAGTGTGTATGTCAGTGTGTATGTCTGTGTGTATGTCAGTGTGTATGTATGTGTGCATGTCTGTGTGTATGTCTGTGTGTATGTCTGTGTGTATGTCTGTGTGCATGTCAGTGTGCATGTCAGTGTGCCTGTCAGTGTGCATGACAGTGTGCATGTCAGTGTGTATGTCAGTATGTATGTCTGTGTGTATGTCTGTGTGCATGTCTGTGTGTATGTCAGTGTGTATGTCTGTGTGTGTATGTCTGTGTGTGTGTATGTCTGTGTGCATGTCTGTGTGCATGTCTGTGTGCACGTCTGTGTACATGTCACTGTGCATGTCTGTGTGTATGTCTGTGTGTATGTCATTATGTATGTGAGTGTGCATGTCAGTGTGTATGCATGTATGTATGTCAATGTGTATGTTTGTGTGTATGTCTTTGTGTATGTCTGTGTGTATGTCTGTGTGCATGTCAGTGTGCATGTCAGTGTGTATGTCTGTGTGTATGTCTGTGTGTATGTATGTGTGCATGTCAGTGTGCATGTCTGTGTGTATGTCAGTATGCATGTCTGTGTGTATGTCTGTGTGTATGTCTGTGTGCATGTCTGTGTGCATGTCTGTATGTATGTGTGTATCTCATTGTAAATGCATGTGTGTATGTCTGTGTGTATGTCTGTGAGTATGTCAGTAGGTATGTCTCTGTGCATGTCTGTGTGCATGTCAGTGTGTATGTCTGTGTGTATGTCTGTGTGTATGTATGTGTTCATGTCAGTGTGCATGTCAGTGTGCATGTCTGTGTGTATGTCTGTGTGTGTGTATGTCTGTGTGCATGTCTGTGTGTATGTCTGTGTGCATGTCTGTGTGCGTATCTCATTGTAAATGTATGTGTGTATGTCTGTGTGTATGTCTGTGTGTATGTCACTGTGTAAGTCTGTGTGTATGTCAGTGTTTATGCAAGTGTGTATGTCTGTGTGTGAATGTCTGTGTGTATGTCTGTGTGTATGTCTGTGTGTATGTCTGTGTGCATGTCAGTGTGCATGTCAGTGTGCATGTCAGTGTGCATGTCTGTGTGCATGTCTGTGTGTATGTCAGTATGTATGTCTGTGTGCATGTCAGTGTGCATGTCAGTTTGCATGTCAGTGTGTATGTCTGTGTGTATGTCAGTGTGTATGTCAGTGTGTATGTCTGTGTGTATGTCTGTGTGTGTATGTCTGTGTGTGTATGTCGGTGTGTTTGTCTGTATGTCTGTGTGTATGTCTGTGTGTATGTCAGTGTGTATGTCTGTGTGTATGTCTGTATGTCAGTATGTATGCCTGTGTGTATGCCTGTGTGTATGTCAGTATGCATGTCTGTGTGCATGTATGTGTGCATGTCTGTGTGCATGTCAGTGTGCATGTCAGTGTGTATGTCTGTGTGTCTGTGTGTATGTCTGTGTGTATGTCTGTATATCTGTTTGTATGTATGTGTGTATGTCAGTGTGTATGTCTGTCTGCATGTCTGTGTGTATGTCTGTGTGTATGTGTGTGCGTATGTCTGTGTGTATGTCTGTGTGTATGTCTGTGAGTATGTCAGTATGTATGTCAGTATGTATGTCTGTGTGCATGTCAGTATGTATGTCTGTGTGTATGTCAGTGTGTATGTCTGTATGTGTGTGAAGGTCTGCGTGTATTTCTGTGTGTGTATGTCTGTCTGCATGTCTGTGTGCATGTCAGTGTGTATGTGTGTGTGTATGTCTGTGTGTATGTCTGTGTGTATGTCTGTATGTATGTCTGTGTGCATGTCTGTGTGTCTGTGTGTATGTCTGTGTGTATGTCTGTATGTATGTCTGTGTGCATGTCTGTGTGCATGTCATTGTGCATGTCAGTGTGCATGTCAGTGTGTATGTCTGTGTGCATGTCTGTGTGCATGTCTGTGTGCATGTCGGTGTGCATGTTGGTGTGTATGTCTGTGTGCATGTCAGTGTGCATGTCTGTGTGCATGTCAGTGTGCATGTCTGTGTGCATGTCAGTGTGCATGTCAGTGTGCATGTCTGTGTGCATGTCTGTGTGCATGTCTGTGTGCATGTCAGTGTGCATGTCTGTGTGCATGTCCGTGTGCATGTCTGTGTGCATGTCAGTGTGCATGTCTGTGTGTATGTCTGTGTGCATGTCAGTATGCATGTCTGTGTTCATGTATGTGTGCATGTCTGTGTGCATGTCTGTGTGTATGTCTGTGTGTATGTCAGTGTGTATGTCTGTGTGTATGTGTGTGTGTATGTCTGTGTGTATGCCTGTGTGCATGTCAGTGTGCATGTCTGTGTGCATGTCAGTGTGCATGTCAGTGTGTATGTCTGTGTGCATGTCAGTGTGCATGTCTGTGTGCATGTCAGTGTGCATGTCTGTGTGCATGTCAGTGTGCATGTCTGTGTGTATGTCTGTGTGCATGTCAGTATGCATGTCTGTGTTCATGTATGTGTGCATGTCTGTGTGTATGTCTGTGTGTGTATGTCTGTCTGCATGTCTGTGTGTATGTCAGTGTGTATGTCTGTGTGTATGTGTGTGTGTATGTCTGTGTGTATGTCTGTGTGCATGTCTGTGTGTATGTCTGTGTGTATGTCTGTGTGTATGTCTGTATGTATGTATGTCTGTGTGCATGTCTGTGTGCATGTCAGTGTGCATGTCAGTGTGCATGTCAGTGTGTATGTATGTGTGCATGTCTGTGTGCATGTCTGTGTGCATGTCTGTGTGCATGTCAGTGTGCATGTCTGTGTGTATGTCAGTGTGTATGTCTGTGTGCATGTCAGTGTGCATGTCAGTGTGCATGTCAGTGTGCATGTCAGTGTGCATGTCTGTGTGCATGTCAGTGTGTATGTCTGTATGTGTGTGAAGGTATGTGTGTATGTCTGTCTGCATGTCTGTGTGTATGTCAGTGTGTATGTCTGTGTGTATGTGTGTGTGTATGTATGTGTGTATGTCTGTATGTATGTCTGTGTGCATGTCTGTGTGTATGTCTGTGTGTTTGTCTGTGTGTATGTCAGTGTGTATGTCAGTGTGTATGTCGGTGTGTATGTCTGTGTGTATGTCAGTATGCATGTCTGTGTGCATGTATGTGTGCATGTCAGTGTGCATGTTGGTGTGTATGTCTGTGTGTGTGTGTGTCAGTGTGTATGTATGTGTGCATGTCTGTGTGTCTGTGTGTATGTCTGTGTGTATGCCTGTGTGTATGTATGTGTGTATGTCTGTGTGTATGTCTGTATGTATGTCTGTGTGCATGTCAGTGTGCATGTCAGTGTGTATGTCTGTGTGTATATCTGTGTGAATGTCAGTGTGCATGTCAGTGTGTATGTCTGTATGTGTGTGAATGTCTGTGTGTATGTCTCTGTGTGTGTATGTCTGTTTGTATATCTGTTTGTATATCTGTTTGTATGTCTGTGTGTATGTCAGTGTGTATGTCAGTGTGTATGTCTGTCTGCATGTATGTGTGTATGTCAGTGTGTATTTCTGTGTGTATGTGTATGTCTGTGTGTATGTCTGTGTGTATGTCTGTGTGTATGTCAGTGTGTATGTCTGTGTGTATGTGTATGTCTGTGTGTATGTTTGTGTGTATGTCAGTGTGTATGTCAGTGTGTATATCAGTGTGTATGTCAGTGTGTATGTCTGTGTGTATGTCAGTGTGTATGTATGTGTGCATGTCTGTGTGTATGTCTGTGTGTATGTCTGTGTGTATGTCTGTGTGCATGTCAGTGTGCATGTCAGTGTGCCTGTCAGTGTGCATGACAGTGTGCATGTCAGTGTGTATGTCAGTATGTATGTCTGTGTGTATGTCTGTGTGCATGTCTGTGTGTATGTCAGTGTGTATGTCTGTGTGTGTATGTCTGTGTGTGTGTATGTCTGTGTGCATGTCTGTGTGCATGTCTGTGTGCACGTCTGTGTACATGTCACTGTGCATGTCTGTGTGTATGTCTGTGTGTATGTCATTATGTATGTGAGTGTGCATGTCAGTGTGTATGCATGTATGTATGTCAATGTGTATGTTTGTGTGTATGTCTTTGTGTATGTCTGTGTGTATGTCTGTGTGCATGTCAGTGTGCATGTCAGTGTGTATGTCTGTGTGTATGTCTGTGTGTATGTATGTGTGCATGTCAGTGTGCATGTCTGTGTGTATGTCAGTATGCATGTCTGTGTGTATGTCTGTGTGTATGTCTGTGTGCATGTCTGTGTGCATGTCTGTATGTATGTGTGTATCTCATTGTAAATGCATGTGTGTATGTCTGTGTGTATGTCTGTGAGTATGTCAGTAGGTATGTCTCTGTGCATGTCTGTGTGCATGTCAGTGTGTATGTCTGTGTGTATGTCTGTGTGTATGTATGTGTTCATGTCAGTGTGCATGTCAGTGTGCATGTCTGTGTGTATGTCTGTGTGTGTGTATGTCTGTGTGCATGTCTGTGTGTATGTCTGTGTGCATGTCTGTGTGCGTATCTCATTGTAAATGTATGTGTGTATGTCTGTGTGTATGTCTGTGTGTATGTCACTGTGTAAGTCTGTGTGTATGTCAGTGTTTATGCAAGTGTGTATGTCTGTGTGTGAATGTCTGTGTGTATGTCTGTGTGTATGTCTGTGTGTATGTCTGTGTGCATGTCAGTGTGCATGTCAGTGTGCATGTCAGTGTGCATGTCTGTGTGCATGTCTGTGTGTATGTCAGTATGTATGTCTGTGTGCATGTCAGTGTGCATGTCAGTTTGCATGTCAGTGTGTATGTCTGTGTGTATGTCAGTGTGTATGTCAGTGTGTATGTCTGTGTGTATGTCTGTGTGTGTATGTCTGTGTGTGTATGTCGGTGTGTTTGTCTGTATGTCTGTGTGTATGTCTGTGTGTATGTCAGTGTGTATGTCTGTGTGTATGTCTGTATGTCAGTATGTATGCCTGTGTGTATGCCTGTGTGTATGTCAGTATGCATGTCTGTGTGCATGTATGTGTGCATGTCTGTGTGCATGTCAGTGTGCATGTCAGTGTGTATGTCTGTGTGTCTGTGTGTATGTCTGTGTGTATGTCTGTATATCTGTTTGTATGTATGTGTGTATGTCAGTGTGTATGTCTGTCTGCATGTCTGTGTGTATGTCTGTGTGTATGTGTGTGCGTATGTCTGTGTGTATGTCTGTGTGTATGTCTGTGAGTATGTCAGTATGTATGTCAGTATGTATGTCTGTGTGCATGTCAGTATGTATGTCTGTGTGCATGTCAGTGTGTATGTCAGTGTGTATGTCTGTGTGTATGTCTGTGTGCATGTATGTGTGCATGTCTGTGTGCATGTCTGTGTGCATGTCAGTGTGCATGTCTGTGTGTATGTCTGTGTGTATGTCTGTATGTGTGTGAAGGTATGTGTGTATGTCTGTGTGTGTATGTCTGTCTGCATGTCTGTGTGTATGTCAGTGTATATGTCTGTGTGTATTTGTGTGTGTATGTCTGTGTGTATGTCTGTATGCATGTCTGTGTGCATGTCTGTGTGTATGTCTGTGTGTATGTCTGTATGTATGTCTGTGTGCATGTCTGTGTGCATGTCAGTGTGCATGTCAGTGTGCATGTCAGTGTGCATGTCTGTGTGTATGTCTGTGTGTATGTCAGTGTGCATGTCTGTGTGCATGCCAGTGTGCATGTCAGTGTGCATGTCAGTGTGCATGTCTGTGTGCATGTCAGTGTGCATGTCAGTGTGCATGTCTGTGTGCATGTCTGTGTGCATGTCAGTGTGTATGTCTGTATGTGTGTGAAGGTCTGTGTGTATGTCTGTGTGTGTATGTCTGTCTGCATGTCTGTGTGTATGTCAGTGTGTATGTCTGTGTGTATGTGTGTGTGTATGTCTGTGTGTATGTCTGTGTGCATGTCTGTGTGTCTGTGTGTATGTCTGTGTGTATGTCTGTGTGTATGTCTGTATGTATGTATGTCTGTGTGCATGTCAGTGTGCATGTCAGTGTGCATGTCAGTGTGTATGTCTGTGTGTATGTATGTGTGCATGTCTGTGTGCATGTCTGTGTGCATGTCTGTGTGTATGTGTGTGTGTATGTATGTGTGTATGTCTGTATGTATGTCTGTGTGCATGTCTGTGTGTCTGTGTGTATGTCTGTGTGTTTGTCTGTGTGTATGTCAGTGTGTATGTCTGTGTGTATGTCAGTATGCATGTCTGTGTGCATGTCTGTGTGCATGTATGTGTGCATGTCAGTGTGCATGTTGGTGTGTATGTCTGTGTGTGTGTGTGTGTGTGTGTCAGTGTGTATGTATGTGTGCATGTCTGTGTGTCTGTGTGTATGTCTGTGTGTATGCCTGTGTGTATGTATGTGTGTATGTCTGTGTGTATGTCTGTATGTATGTCTGTGTGCATGTCAGTGTGCATGTCAGTGTGCATGTCTGTGTGTATGTCTGTGTGTATGTCTGTGTGTATATCTGTGTGAATGTCAGTGTGCATGTCAGTGTGTATGTCTGTATGTGTGTGAATGTCTGTGTGTATGTCTCTGTGTGTGTATGTCTGTTTGTATATCTGTTTGTATATCTGTTTGTATGTCTGTGTGTATGTCAGTGTGTATGTCAGTGTGTATGTCTGTCTGCATGTATGTGTGTATGTCAGTGTGTATTTCTGTGTGTATGTGTATGTCTGTGTGTATGTCTGTGTGTATGTCTGTGTGTATGTCAGTGTGTATGTCTGTGTGTATGTGTATGTCTGTGTGTATGTTTGTGTGTATGTCAGTGTGTATGTCAGTGTGTATATCAGTGTGTATGTCAGTGGGTATGTCTGTGTGTATGTCAGTGTGTATGTATGTGTGCATGTCTGTGTGTCTGTGTGTATGTCTGTGTGTATGTCTGTGTGTATGTCTGTGTGCATGTCAGTGTGCATGTCAGTGTGCCTGTCAGTGTGCATGACAGTGTGCATGTCAGTGTGTATGTCAGTATGTATGTCTGTGTGTATGTCTGTGTGCATGTCTGTGTGCATGTCTGTGTGTGTATGTCTGTGTGTGTATGTCTGTGTGTGTGTATGTCTGTGTGCATGTCTGTGTGCATGTCTGTGTGCACGTCTGTGTACATGTCACTGTGCATGTCTGTGTGTATGTCTGTGTGTATGTCTGTGTGTATGTCATTATGTATGTGAGTGTGCATGTCAGTGTGTATGCATGTATGTATGTCAATGTGTATGTATGTGTGTATGTCTTTGTGTATGTCTGTGTGTATGTCTGTGTGTATGTCTGTGTGCATGTCAGTGTGCATGTCAGTGTGTATGTCTTTGTGTATGTCTGTGTGTATGTATGTGTGCATGTCAGTGTGCATGTCTGTGTGTATGTCAGTATGCATGTCTGTGTGTATGTCTGTGTGTATGTCTGTGTGCATGTCTGTGTGCATGTCTGTATGTATGTGTGTATCTCATTGTAAATGTATGTGTGTATGTCTGTGTGTATGTCTGTGTGTATGTCAGTGTGTATGTCTGTGTGTATGTCTGTATGTCAGTATGTATGCCTGTGTGTATGCCTGTGTGTATGTCAGTATGCATGTCTGTGTGCATGTATGTGTGCATGTCTGTGTGCATGTCAGTGTGCATGTCAGTGTGTATGTCTGTGTGTCTGTGTGTATGTCCGTGTGTATGTCTGTGTGTGTATGTCTGTATATCTGTTTGCATGTATGTGTGTATGTCAGTGTGTATGTCTGTCTGCATGTCTGTGTGTATGTCTGTGTGTATGTCTGTGTGTATGTGTGTGCGTATGTCTGTGTGTATGTCTGTGTGTATGTCTGTGAGTATGTCAGTATGTATGTCAGTATGTATGACTGTGTGCATGTCAGTATGTATGTCTGTGTGCATGTCAGTGTGTATGTCAGTGTGTATGTCTGTGTGTATGCCTGTGTGTATGTCAGTATGCATGTCTGTGTGCATGTATGTGTGCATGTCAGTGTGCATGTCAGTGTGTATGTCAGTTTGCATGTCAGTGTGTATGTCTGTGTGTATGTCTGTGTGTATGTCTGTATATCTGTTTGTATGTATGTGTTTATGTCAGTGTGTATGTCTGTCTGCATGTATGTCAGTGTGTATGTCTGTGTGTATGTGTGTGGGTATGTCTGTGTGTATGTCTGTGAGTATGTCAGTATGTATGTCAGTATGTATGTCTGTGTGCATGTCTGTGTGCATGTCTGTGTGCATGTCAGTGTGCATGTCAGTGTGCATGTCTGTGTGCATGTCTGTGTGTATGTCAGTGTGCATGTCTGTGTGCATGTCAGTGTGCATGTCAGTGTGCATGTCTGTGTGCATGTCAGTGTGCATGTCAGTGTGCATGTCTGTGTGCATGTCTGTGTGCATGTCAGTGTGTATGTCTGTGTGTATGTCAGTGTGTATGTCTGTGTGCATGTCAGTGTGCATGTCAGTGTGTATGTCAGTGTGCATGTCAGTGTGTATGTCTGTGTGTCTGTGTGTATGTCTGTGTGTATGTCTGTGTGTATGTCTGTATATCTGTTTGTATGTATGTGTTTATGTCAGTGTGTATGTCTGTCTGCAAGTCTGTGTGTATGTCAGTGTGTATGTCTGTGTGTATGTGTGTGTGTATGTGTGTGTGTATGTCTGTATGTATGTCTGTGTGCATGTCTGTGTGCATGTCTGTGTGTATGTCTGTGTGTATGTCTGTGTGTATGTCTGTGTGTATGTATGTCTGTGTGCATGTCTGTGTGCATGTCAGTGTGCATGTCAGTGTGCATGTTAGTGTGTATGTCTGTGTGTATGTATGTGTGCATGTCTGTGTGCATGTCTGTGTGCATGTATGTGTGCATGTCTGTGTGCATGTCAGTGTGTATGTCTGTGTGAATGTCAGTGTGTATGTCTGTGTGCATGTCAGTGTGTATGTCTGTGTGCATGTCAGTGTGCATGTCAGTGTGCATGTCTGTGTGCATGTCAGTGTGCATGTCAGTGTGCATGTCTGTGTGCATGTCTGTGTGCATGTCAGTGTGTATGTCTGTATGTGTGTGAAGGTATGTGTGTATGTCTGTGTGTGTATGTCTGTCTGCATGTCTGTGTGTATGTCAGTGTGTATGTCTGTGTGTATGTGTGTGTGTATGTCTGTGTGTATGTCTGTATGTATGTCTGTGTGCATGTCTGTGTGTCTGTGTGTATGTCTGTGTGTATGTCTGTATGTATGTATGTCTGTGTGCATGTCTGTGTGCATGTCAGTGTGCATGTCAGTGTGTATGTATGTGTGCATGTCTGTGTGCATGTCTGTGTGCATGTCTGTGTGCATGTATGTGTGCATGTCTGTGTGCATGTCTGTGTGCATGTCAGTGTGCATGTCTGTGTGTATGTCTGTGTGTATGTCTGTATGTGTGTGAAGGTATGTGTGTATGTCTGTGTGTGTATGTCTGTCTGCATGTCTGTGTGTATGTCAGTGTGTATGTCTGTGTGTATGTGTGTGTATGTGTGTGTGTATGTCTGTATGTATGTCTGTGTGCATGTCTGTGTGTCTGTGTGTATGTCTGTGTGTATGTCTGTGTGTATGTCTGTATGTATGTCTGTGTGCATGTCTGTGTGCATGTCTGTGTGCATGTCAGTGTGCATGTCAGTGTGCATGTCTGTGTGCATGTCTGTGTGTATGTCTGTGTGTATGTCAGTGTGCATGTCTGTGTGCATGCCAGTGTGCATGTCAGTGTGCATGTCAGTGTGCATGTCTGTGTGCATGTCAGTGTGCATGTCTGTGTGCATGTCTGTGTGCATGTCAGTGTGTATGTCTGTATGTGTGTGAAGGTCTGTGTGTATGTCTGTGTGTGTATGTCTGTCTGAGTGTCTGTGTGTATGTCAGTGTGTATGTCTGTGTGTATGTGTGTGTGTATGTCTGTGTGTATGTCTGTGTGCATGTCTGTGTGTCTGTGTGTATGTCTGTGTGTATGTCTGTATGTATGTATGTATGTGTGCATGTCTGTGTGCATGTCAGTGTGCATGTCAGTGTGCATGTCAGTGTGTATGTATGTGTGCATGTCTGTGTGCATGTCTGTGTACATGTCTGTGTGCATGTCTGTGTGCATGTCAGTGTGTATGTCTGTGTGTATGTCAGTGTGTATGTCTGTGTGCATGTCAGTGTGCATGTCAGTGTGCATGTCAGTGTGCATGTCTGTGTGCATGTCAGTGTGCATGTCAGTGTGCATGTCTGTGTGCATGTCTGTGTGCATGTCAGTGTGTATGTCTGTATGTGTGTGAAGGTATGTGTGTATGTCTGTGTGTGTATGTCTGTCTGCATGTCTGTGTGTATGTCAGTGTGTATGTCTGTGTGTATGTGTGTGTGTATGTATGTGTGTATGTCTGTATGTATGTCTGTGTGCATGTCTGTGTGTCTGTGTGTATGTCTGTGTGTTTGTCTGTGTGTATGTCAGTGTGTATGTCTGTGTGTATGTCAGTATGCATGTCTGTGTGCATGTCTGTGTGCATGTATGTGTGCATGTCAGTGTGCATGTTGGTGTGTATGTCTGTGTGTGTGTGTGTGTGTCAGTGTGTATGTATGTGTGCATGTCTGTGTGTCTGTGTGTATGTCTGTGTGTATGCCTGTGTGTATGTATGTGTGTATGTCTGTGTGTATGTCTGTATGTATGTCTGTGTGCATGTCAGTGTGCATGTCAGTGTGTATGTCTGTGTGTATATCTGTGTGAATGTCAGTGTGCATGTCAGTGTGTATGTCTGTATGTGTGTGAATGTCTGTGTGTATGTCTCTGTGTGTGTATGTCTGTTTGTATATCTGTTTGTATATCTGTTTGTATGTCTGTGTGTATGTCAGTGTGTATGTCAGTGTGTATGTCTGTCTGCATGTATGTGTGTATGTCAGTGTGTATTTCTGTGTGTATGTGTATGTCTGTGTGTATGTCTGTGTGTATGTCTGTGTGTATGTCAGTGTGTATGTCTGTGTGTATGTGTATGTCTGTGTGTATGTCTGTGTGTATGTTTGTGTGTATGTCAGTGTGTATGTCAGTGTGTATATCAGTGTGTATGTCAGTGTGTATGTCTGTGTGTATGTCAGTGTGTATGTATGTGTGCATGTCTGTGTGTATGTCTGTGTGTATGTCTGTGTGTATGTCTGTGTGCATGTCAGTGTGCATGTCAGTGTGCCTGTCAGTGTGCATGACAGTGTGCATGTCAGTGTGTATGTCAGTATGTATGTCTGTGTGTATGTCTGTGTGCATGTCTGTGTGTATGTCAGTGTGTATGTCTGTGTGTGTATGTCTGTGTGTGTGTATGTCATTATGTATGTGAGTGTGCATGTCAGTGTGTATGCATGTATGTATGTCAATGTGCATGTATGTGTGTATGTCTTTGTGTATGTCTGTGTGTATGTCTGTGTGCATGTCAGTGTGCATGTCAGTGTGCATGTCAGTGTGTATGTCTGTGTGTATGTCTGTGTGTATGTATGTGTGCATGTCAGTGTGCATGTCTGTGTGTATGTCAGTATGCATGTCTGTGTGTATGTCTGTGTGTATGTCTGTGTGCATGTCTGTGTGCATGTCTGTATGTATGTGTGTATCTCATTGTAAATGTATGTGTGTATGTCTGTGTGTATGTCTGTGAGTATGTCAGTAGGTATGTCTCTGTGCATGTCTGTGTGCATGTCAGTGTGTATGTCTGTGTGTATGTCTGTGTGTATGTATGTGTGCATGTCAGTGTTCATGTCAGTGTGCATGTCAGTGTGCATGTCTGTGTGTATGTCTGTGTGGGTGTATGTCTGTGTGCATGTCTGTGTGCATGTCTGTGTGCATGTCTGTGTGCGTATCTCATTGTAAATGTATGTGTGTATGTCTGTGTGTATGTCTGTGTGTATGTCACTGTGTAAGTCTGTGTGTATGTCAGTGTTTATGCAAGTGTGTATGTCTGTGTGTGAATGTCTGTGTGTATGTCTGTGTGTATGTCTGTGTGCATGTCAGTGTGCATGTCAGTGTGCATGTCAGTGTGCATGTCTGTGTGCATGTCTGTGTGTATGTCAGTATGTATGTCTGTGTGCATGTCAGTGTGCATGTCAGTTTGCATGTCAGTGTGTATGTCTGTGTGTATGTCAGTGTGTATGTCAGTGTGTATGTCAGTGTGTATGTCTGTGTGTGTATGTCTGTGTGTGTATGTCGGTGTGTTTGTCTGTATGTCTGTGTGTATGTCTGTGTGTATGTCAGTGTGTATGTCTGTGTGTATGTCTGTATGTCAGTATGTATGCCTGTGTGTATGCCTGTGTGTATGTCAGTATGCATGTCTGTGTGCATGTATGTAAGCATGTCTGTGTGCATGTCAGTGTGCATGTCAGTGTGTATGTCTGTGTGTCTGTGTGTATGTCTGTGTGTATGTCTGTGTGTATGTCTGTATATCTGTTTGTATGTATGTGTGTATGTCAGTGTGTATGTCTGTCTGCATGTCTGTGTGTATGTCTGTGTGTATGTGTGTGCGTATGTCTGTGTGTATGTCTGTGTGTATGTCTGTGAGTATGTCAGTATGTATGTCAGTATGTATGTCTGTGTGCATGTCAGTATGTATGTCTGTGTGCATGTCAGTGTGTATGTCAGTGTGTATGTCTGTGTGTATGTCTGTGTGTATGCCTGTGTGTATGTCAGTATGCATGTCTGTGTGCATGTCTGTGTGCATGTCAGTGTGCATGTCAGTGTGTATGTCAGTGTGCATGTCAGTGTGTATGTCTGTGTGTCTGTGTGTATGTCTGTGTGTATGTCTGTGTGTATGTCTGTATATCTGTTTGTATGTATGTGTTTATGTCAGTGTGTATGTCTGTCTGCATGTCTGTGTGTATGTCAGTGTGTATGTCTGTGTGTATGTGTGTGGGTATGTCTGTGTGTATGTCAGTGTGTATGTCTGTCTGCATGTCTGTGTGTATGTCAGTGTGTATGTCTGTGTGTATGTGTGTGGGTATGTCTGTGTGTATGTCTGTGTGTATGTCTGTGAGTATGTCAGTATGTATGTCAGTATGTATGTCTGTGTGCATGTCTGTGTGCATGTCTGTGTGCATGTCTGTGTGCATGTCTGTGTGCATGTCTGTGTGCATGTCAGTGTGCATGTCAGTGTGCATGTCTGTGTGCATGTCTGTGTGTATGTCAGTGTGCATGTCTGTGTGCATGTCAGTGTGCATGTCAGTGTGCATGTCTGTGTGCATGTCAGTGTGCATGTCAGTGTGCATGTCTGTGTGCATGTCTGTGTGCATGTCAGTGTGTATGTCTGTATGTGTGTGAAGGTCTGTGTGTATGTCTGTGTGTGTATGTCTGTCTGCAAGTCTGTGTGTATGTCAGTGTGTATGTCTGTGTGTATGTGTGTGTGTATGTCTGTGTGTATGTCTGTATGTGTGTCTGTGTGCATGTCTGTGTGTCTGTGTGTATGTCTGTGTGTATGTCTGTGTGTATGTCTGTATGTATGTATGTCTGTGTGCATGTCAGTGTGCATGTCAGTGTGCATGTCAGTGTGTATGTCTGTGTGCATGTCTGTGTGCATGTCTGTGTGCATGTATGTGTGCATGTATGTGTGCATGTCTGTGTGCATGTCAGTGTGTATGTCTGTGTGTATGTCAGTGTGTATGTCAGTGTGCATGTCAGTGTGCATGTCAGTGTGCATGTCTGTGTGCATGTCAGTGTGCATGTCAGTGTGCATGTCTGTATGTGTGTGAAGGTATGTGTGTATGTCTGTGTGTGTATGTCTGTCTGCATGTCTGTGTGTATGTCAGTGTGTATGTCTGTGTGTATGTGTGTGTGTATGTCTGTGTGTATGTCTGTATGTATGTCTGTGTGCATGTCTGTGTGTCTGTGTGTATGTCTGTGTGTATGTCTGTGTGTATGTCTGTATGTATGTATGTCTGTGTGCATGTCTGTGTGCATGTCAGTGTGCATGTCAGTGTGTATGTATGTGTGCATGTCTGTGTGCATGTCTGTGTGCATGTATGTGTGCATGTCTGTGTGCATGTCAGTGTGCATGTCTGTGTGTATGTCTGTGTGCATGTCTGTGTGCATGTCTGTGTGCATGTCAGTGTGCATGTCAGTGTGTATGTCTGTGTGTATGTCTGTGTGTATGCCTGTGTGTATGTCAGTATGCATGTCTGTGTGCATGTATGTGTGCATGCCAGTGTGCATGTCTGTGTGCATGTCAGTGTGTATGTCTGTGTGCATGTCAGTGTGCATGTCTGTGTGCATGTCAGTGTGCATGTCTGTGTGCATGTCAGTGTGCATGTCAGTGTGCATGTCTGTGTGCATGTCTGTGTGCATGTCAGTTTGTATGTCAGTGTGTATGTCAGTGTGTATGTCTGTATGTGTGTGAAGGTCTGCGTGTATTTCTGTGTGTGTATGTCTGTCTGCATGTCTGTGTGTATGTCAGTGTGTATGTGTGTGTGTATGTCTGTGTGTATGTCTGTGTGTATGTCTGTATGTATGTCTGTGTGCATGTCTGTGTGTCTGTGTGTATGTCTGTGTGTATGTCTGTATGTATGTCTGTGTGCATGTCTGTGTGCATGTCATTGTGCATGTCAGTGTGCATGTCAGTGTGTATGTCTGTGTGCATGTCTGTGTGCATGTCTGTGTGCATGTCGGTGTGCATGTTGGTGTGTATGTCTGTGTGCATGTCAGTGTGCATGTCTGTGTGCATGTCAGTGTGCATGTCTGTGTGCATGTCAGTGTGCATGTCTGTGTGCATGTCTGTGTGCATGTCTGTGTGCATGTCAGTGTGCATGTCTGTGTGCATGTCCGTGTGCATGTCTGTGTGCATGTCAGTGTGCATGTCTGTGTGTATGTCTGTGTGCATGTCAGTATGCATGTCTGTGTTCATGTATGTGTGCATGTCTGTGTGCATGTCTGTGTGTATGTCTGTGTGTATGTCAGTGTGTATGTCTGTGTGTATGTGTGTGTGTATGTCTGTGTGTATGCCTGTGTGCATGTCAGTGTGCATGTCTGTGTGCATGTCAGTGTGCATGTCAGTGTGTATGTCTGTGTGCATGTCAGTGTGCATGTCTGTGTGCATGTCAGTGTGCATGTCTGTGTGCATGTCAGTGTGCATGTCAGTGTGCATGTCTGTGTGCATGTCAGTTTGTATGTCAGTGTGTATGTCAGTGTGTATGTCTGTATGTGTGTGAAGGTCTGCGTGTATTTCTGTGTGTGTATGTCTGTCTGCATGTCTGTGTGTATGTCAGTGTGTATGTCTGTGTGTATGTCTGTGTGTATGTCTGTGTGTATGTCTGTATGTATGTCTGTGTGCATGTCTGTGTGTCTGTGTGTATGTCTGTGTGTATGTCTGTGTGTATGTCTGTATGTATGTCTGTGTGCATGTCTGTGTGCATGTCATTGTGCATGTCAGTGTGCATGTCAGTGTGCATGTCTGTGTGCATGTCTGTGTGCATGTCTGTGTGCATGTCTGTGTGCATGTCGGTGTGCATGTTGGTGTGTATGTCTGTGTGTGTGTCAGTGTGTATGTATGTGTGCATGTCTGTGTGCATGTCAGTGTGTATGTCTGTGTGTATGTCTGTGTGTATGTCTGTGTGTATATCTGTGTGAATGTCAGTGTGCATGTCATTGTGTATGTCTGTATGTGTGTGAATGTCTGTGTGTATGTCTGTGTGTGTGTATGTCTGTTTGTATATCTGTTTGTATGTCAGTATGTATGTCAGTATGTATGTCTGTGTGCATGTCTGTGTGTATGTCTGTGTGCATGTCTGTGTGCATGTCTGTGTGTATATCTGTGTGTATGTCAGTGTGCATGTCTGTGTGCATGTCTGTGTGCATGTCTGTGTGCATGTCTGTGTGCATGTCTGTGTGCATGTCAGTGTGCATGTTGGTGTGTATATCTGTGTGTGTGTCACTGTGTATGTATGTGTGCATGTCTGTGTGTCTGTGTGTATGTCTGTGTGTATGTCTGTATGTATGTCTGTGTGCATGTCAGTGTGCATGTCAGTGTCTATGTCAGTGTGTATGTCTGTGTGTATGTCTGTGTGTATGTCTGTGTGTATGTCCGTGTGAATGTCAGTGTGCATGTCAGTGTGTATGTCTGTATGTCTGTGTGTATGTCTGTGTGTATGTCAGTGTGTATGTCAGTGTGTATGTCTGTCTGCATGTCTGTCTGCATGTCTGTGTGTATGTCAGTGTGTATGTCTGTGTGTATGTGTATGTCAGTGTGTATGTCTGTGTGTATGTATGTGTGTGTATGTCTGTGAGAATGTCAGTATGTATCTGTGCATGTCTGTGTGCATGTCAGTGTGCATGTCAGTGTGCATGTATGTGTGTATATCTGTTTGTATGTATGTGTGTATGTCACTGTGTATGTCTGTCTGCATGTATGTGTGTATGTCAGTGTGTATGTGTGTGTGTATGTGTGTGTGTGTATGTCTGTGAGTATGTCTGTGAGTATGTCAGTATGTATGTCTGTGTGCATGTCAGTATTTATGTCTGTGTGCATGTCAGTGTGCATGTCAGTGTGCATGTCAGTGTGCATGTCAGTGTGCATGTCTGTGTGTATGTCAGTATGTATGTCAGTATGTATGTCTGTGTGCATGTCAGTGTGCATGTCAGTGTGCATGTCAGTGTGCATGTCTGTGTGCATGTCTGTGTGCATGTCTGTGTGCATGTCTGTGTGCATGTCAGTGTGCATGTCAGTGTGCATGTCTGTGTGCATGTCAGTGTGCATGTCAGTGTGCATGTCTATGTGCATGTCTGTGTGCATGTCAGTGTGTATGTCAGTGTGTATGTCTGTATGTGTGTGAAGGTCTGTGTGTATGTCTGTGTGTGTATGTCTGTCTGCATGTCTGTGTGTATGTCAGTGTGTATGTCTGTGTGTATGTGTGTGTGTATGTCTGTGTGTGTGTATGTCTGTGTGTATGTCTGTGTGCATGTCTGTGTGTCTGTGTGTATGTCTGTGTGTATGTCTGTATGTATGTATGTCTGTGTGCATGTCTGTGTGCATGTCAATGTGCATGTCAGTGTGTATGTCTGTGTGTATGTATGTGTGCATGTCTGTGTGCATGTCTGTGTGCATGTCTGTGTGCATGTCTGTGTGCATGTCTGTGAGTATGTCAGTATGTATGTCTGTGTGCATGTCTGTGTGCATGTCTGTGTGCATGTCTGTGTGTATGTCTGTGTGTATGTCAGTATGTATGTCTGTGTGCATGTCAGTGTGCATGTCAGTTTGCATGTCAGTGTGTATGTCTGTGTGTATGTCAGTGTGTATGTCTGTGTGTGTATCTGTGTGTATGTCTGTGTGTGTGTCTGTGAGTATGTCAGTATGTATGTCTGTGTGCATGTCTGTGTGCATGTCAGTGTGTATGTCAGTGTGTATGTCTGTGTGTATATCTGTGTGAATGTCAGTGTGCATGTCAGTGTGTATGTCTGTATGTGTGTGAATGTCTGTGTGTATGTCTCTGTGTGTGTATGTCTGTTTGTATATCTGTTTGTATATCTGTTTGTATGTCTGTGTGTATGTCAGTGTGTATGTCAGTGTGTATGTCTGTCTGCATGTATGTGTGTATGTCAGTGTGTATTTCTGTGTGTATGTGTATGTCTGTGTGTATGTCTGTGTGTATGTCTGTGTGTATGTCAGTGTGTATGTCTGTGTGTATGTGTATGTCTGTGTGTATGTCTGTGTGTATGTTTGTGTGTATGTCAGTGTGTATGTCAGTGTGTATATCAGTGTGTATGTCAGTGTGTATGTCTGTGTGTATGTCAGTGTGTATGTATGTGTGCATGTCTGTGTGTATGTCTGTGTGTATGTCTGTGTGTATGTCTGTGTGCATGTCAGTGTGCATGTCAGTGTGCCTGTCAGTGTGCATGACAGTGTGCATGTCAGTGTGTATGTCAGTATGTATGTCTGTGTGTATGTCTGTGTGCATGTCTGTGTGTATGTCAGTGTGTATGTCTGTGTGTGTATGTCTGTGTGTGTGTATGTCATTATGTATGTGAGTGTGCATGTCAGTGTGTATGCATGTATGTATGTCAATGTGTATGTATGTGTGTATGTCTTTGTGTATGTCTGTGTGTATGTCTGTGTGCATGTCAGTGTGCATGTCAGTGTGCATGTCAGTGTGTATGTCTGTGTGTATGTCTGTGTGTATGTATGTGTGCATGTCAGTGTGCATGTCTGTGTGTATGTCAGTATGCATGTCTGTGTGTATGTCTGTGTGTATGTCTGTGTGCATGTCTGTGTGCATGTCTGTATGTATGTGTGTATCTCATTGTAAATGTATGTGTGTATGTCTGTGTGTATGTCTGTGAGTATGTCAGTAGGTATGTCTCTGTGCATGTCTGTGTGCATGTCAGTGTGTATGTCAGTGTGTATGTCTGTGTGTATGTCTGTGTGTATGCCTGTGTGTATGTCAGTATGCATGTCTGTGTGCATGTCTGTGTGCATGTCAGTGTGCATGTCAGTGTGTATGTCAGTGTGCATGTCAGTGTGTATGTCTGTGTGTATGTCTGTGTGTATGTCTGTGTGTATGTCTGTATATCTGTTTGTATGTATGTGTTTATGTCAGTGTGTATGTCTGTCTGCATGTCAGTGTGCATGTCAGTGTGTATGTATGTGTGCATGTCTGTGTGCATGTCTGTGTGCATGTATGTGTGCATGTCTGTGTGCATGTCTGTGTGCATGTCAGTGTGCATGTCTGTGTGTATGTCTGTGTGTATGTCTGTGTGTATGTCTGTGTGTATGTCTGTGTGTATGTCAGTGTGTATGTCTGTGTGTATGTGTATGTCTGTGTGTATGTCTGTGTGTATGTTTGTGTGTATGTCAGTGTGTATGTCAGTGTGTATATCAGTGTGTATGTCAGTGTGTATGTCTGTGTGTATGTCAGTGTGTATGTATGTGTGCATGTCTGTGTGTATGTCTGTGTGTATGTCTGTGTGTATGTCTGTGTGCATGTCAGTGTGCATGTCAGTGTGCCTGTCAGTGTGCATGACAGTGTGCATGTCAGTGTGTATGTCAGTATGTATGTCTGTGTGTATGTCTGTGTGCATGTCTGTGTGTATGTCAGTGTGTATGTCTGTGTGTGTATGTCTGTGTGTGTGTATGTCATTATGTATGTGAGTGTGCATGTCAGTGTGTATGCATGTATGTATGTCAATGTGCATGTATGTGTGTATGTCTTTGTGTATGTCTGTGTGTATGTCTGTGTGCATGTCAGTGTGCATGTCAGTGTGCATGTCAGTGTGTATGTCTGTGTGTATGTCTGTGTGTATGTATGTGTGCATGTCAGTGTGCATGTCTGTGTGTATGTCAGTATGCATGTCTGTGTGTATGTCTGTGTGTATGTCTGTGTGCATGTCTGTGTGCATGTCTGTATGTATGTGTGTATCTCATTGTAAATGTATGTGTGTATGTCTGTGTGTATGTCTGTGAGTATGTCAGTAGGTATGTCTCTGTGCATGTCTGTGTGCATGTCAGTGTGTATGTCTGTGTGTATGTCTGTGTGTATGTATGTGTGCATGTCAGTGTTCATGTCAGTGTGCATGTCAGTGTGCATGTCTGTGTGTATGTCTGTGTGGGTGTATGTCTGTGTGCATGTCTGTGTGCATGTCTGTGTGCATGTCTGTGTGCGTATCTCATTGTAAATGTATGTGTGTATGTCTGTGTGTATGTCTGTGTGTATGTCACTGTGTAAGTCTGTGTGTATGTCAGTGTTTATGCAAGTGTGTATGTCTGTGTGTGAATGTCTGTGTGTATGTCTGTGTGTATGTCTGTGTGCATGTCAGTGTGCATGTCAGTGTGCATGTCAGTGTGCATGTCTGTGTGCATGTCTGTGTGTATGTCAGTATGTATGTCTGTGTGCATGTCAGTGTGCATGTCAGTTTGCATGTCAGTGTGTATGTCTGTGTGTATGTCAGTGTGTATGTCAGTGTGTATGTCAGTGTGTATGTCTGTGTGTGTATGTCTGTGTGTGTATGTCGGTGTGTTTGTCTGTATGTCTGTGTGTATGTCTGTGTGTATGTCAGTGTGTATGTCTGTGTGTATGTCTGTATGTCAGTATGTATGCCTGTGTGTATGCCTGTGTGTATGTCAGTATGCATGTCTGTGTGCATGTATGTAAGCATGTCTGTGTGCATGTCAGTGTGCATGTCAGTGTGTATGTCTGTGTGTCTGTGTGTATGTCTGTGTGTATGTCTGTGTGTATGTCTGTATATCTGTTTGTATGTATGTGTGTATGTCAGTGTGTATGTCTGTCTGCATGTCTGTGTGTATGTCTGTGTGTATGTGTGTGCGTATGTCTGTGTGTATGTCTGTGTGTATGTCTGTGAGTATGTCAGTATGTATGTCAGTATGTATGTCTGTGTGCATGTCAGTATGTATGTCTGTGTGCATGTCAGTGTGTATGTCAGTGTGTATGTCTGTGTGTATGTCTGTGTGTATGCCTGTGTGTATGTCAGTATGCATGTCTGTGTGCATGTCTGTGTGCATGTCAGTGTGCATGTCAGTGTGTATGTCAGTGTGCATGTCAGTGTGTATGTCTGTGTGTCTGTGTGTATGTCTGTGTGTATGTCTGTGTGTATGTCTGTATATCTGTTTGTATGTATGTGTTTATGTCAGTGTGTATGTCTGTCTGCATGTCTGTGTGTATGTCAGTGTGTATGTCTGTGTGTATGTGTGTGGGTATGTCTGTGTGTATGTCAGTGTGTATGTCTGTCTGCATGTCTGTGTGTATGTCAGTGTGTATGTCTGTGTGTATGTGTGTGGGTATGTCTGTGTGTATGTCTGTGTGTATGTCTGTGAGTATGTCAGTATGTATGTCAGTATGTATGTCTGTGTGCATGTCTGTGTGCATGTCTGTGTGCATGTCTGTGTGCATGTCTGTGTGCATGTCAGTGTGCATGTCAGTGTGCATGTCTGTGTGCATGTCTGTGTGTATGTCAGTGTGCATGTCTGTGTGCATGTCAGTGTGCATGTCAGTGTGCATGTCTGTGTGCATGTCAGTGTGCATGTCAGTGTGCATGTCTGTGTGCATGTCTGTGTGCATGTCAGTGTGTATGTCTGTATGTGTGTGAAGGTCTGTGTGTATGTCTGTGTGTGTATGTCTGTCTGCAAGTCTGTGTGTATGTCAGTGTGTATGTCTGTGTGTATGTGTGTGTGTATGTCTGTGTGTATGTCTGTATGTGTGTCTGTGTGCATGTCTGTGTGTCTGTGTGTATGTCTGTGTGTATGTCTGTGTGTATGTCTGTATGTATGTATGTCTGTGTGCATGTCAGTGTGCATGTCAGTGTGCATGTCAGTGTGTATGTCTGTGTGCATGTCTGTGTGCATGTCTGTGTGCATGTATGTGTGCATGTATGTGTGCATGTCTGTGTGCATGTCAGTGTGTATGTCTGTGTGTATGTCAGTGTGTATGTCAGTGTGCATGTCAGTGTGCATGTCAGTGTGCATGTCTGTGTGCATGTCAGTGTGCATGTCAGTGTGCATGTCTGTATGTGTGTGAAGGTATGTGTGTATGTCTGTGTGTGTATGTCTGTCTGCATGTCTGTGTGTATGTCAGTGTGTATGTCTGTGTGTATGTGTGTGTGTATGTCTGTGTGTATGTCTGTATGTATGTCTGTGTGCATGTCTGTGTGTCTGTGTGTATGTCTGTGTGTATGTCTGTGTGTATGTCTGTATGTATGTATGTCTGTGTGCATGTCTGTGTGCATATCAGTGTGCATGTCAGTGTGTATGTATGTGTGCATGTCTGTGTGCATGTCTGTGTGCATGTATGTGTGCATGTCTGTGTGCATGTCTGTGTGCATGTCAGTGTGCATGTCTGTGTGTATGTCTGTGTGCATGTCTGTGTGCATGTCTGTGTGCATGTCAGTGTGCATGTCAGTGTGTATGTCTGTGTGTATGTCTGTGTGTATGCCTGTGTGTATGTCAGTATGCATGTCTGTGTGCATGTATGTGTGCATGCCAGTGTGCATGTCTGTGTGCATGTCAGTGTGTATGTCTGTGTGCATGTCAGTGTGCATGTCTGTGTGCATGTCAGTGTGCATGTCTGTGTGCATGTCAGTGTGCATGTCAGTGTGCATGTCTGTGTGCATGTCTGTGTGCATGTCAGTTTGTATGTCAGTGTGTATGTCAGTGTGTATGTCTGTATGTGTGTGAAGGTCTGCGTGTATTTCTGTGTGTGTATGTCTGTCTGCATGTCTGTGTGTATGTCAGTGTGTATGTGTGTGTGTATGTCTGTGTGTATGTCTGTGTGTATGTCTGTATGTATGTCTGTGTGCATGTCTGTGTGTCTGTGTGTATGTCTGTGTGTATGTCTGTATGTATGTCTGTGTGCATGTCTGTGTGCATGTCATTGTGCATGTCAGTGTGCATGTCAGTGTGTATGTCTGTGTGCATGTCTGTGTGCATGTCTGTGTGCATGTCGGTGTGCATGTTGGTGTGTATGTCTGTGTGCATGTCAGTGTGCATGTCTGTGTGCATGTCAGTGTGCATGTCTGTGTGCATGTCAGTGTGCATGTCAGTGTGCATGTCTGTGTGCATGTCTGTGTGCATGTCTGTGTGCATGTCAGTGTGCATGTCTGTGTGCATGTCCGTGTGCATGTCTGTGTGCATGTCAGTGTGCATGTCTGTGTGTATGTCTGTGTGCATGTCAGTATGCATGTCTGTGTTCATGTATGTGTGCATGTCTGTGTGCATGTCTGTGTGTATGTCTGTGTGTATGTCAGTGTGTATGTCTGTGTGTATGTGTGTGTGTATGTCTGTGTGTATGCCTGTGTGCATGTCAGTGTGCATGTCTGTGTGCATGTCAGTGTGCATGTCAGTGTGTATGTCTGTGTGCATGTCTGTGTGCATGTCAGTGTGCATGTCTGTGTGCATGTCAGTGTGCATGTCAGTGTGCATGTCTGTGTGCATGTCAGTTTGTATGTCAGTGTGTATGTCAGTGTGTATGTCTGTATGTGTGTGAAGGTCTGCGTGTATTTCTGTGTGTGTATGTCTGTCTGCATGTCTGTGTGTATGTCAGTGTGTATGTCTGTGTGTATGTCTGTGTGTATGTCTGTGTGTATGTCTGTATGTATGTCTGTGTGCATGTCTGTGTGTCTGTGTGTATGTCTGTGTGTATGTCTGTGTGTATGTCTGTATGTATGTCTGTGTGCATGTCTGTGTGCATGTCATTGTGCATGTCAGTGTGCATGTCAGTGTGCATGTCTGTGTGCATGTCTGTGTGCATGTCTGTGTGCATGTCTGTGTGCATGTCGGTGTGCATGTTGGTGTGTATGTCTGTGTGTGTGTCAGTGTGTATGTATGTGTGCATGTCTGTGTGCATGTCAGTGTGTATGTCTGTGTGTATGTCTGTGTGTATGTCTGTGTGTATATCTGTGTGAATGTCAGTGTGCATGTCATTGTGTATGTCTGTATGTGTGTGAATGTCTGTGTGTATGTCTGTGTGTGTGTATGTCTGTTTGTATATCTGTTTGTATGTCAGTATGTATGTCAGTATGTATGTCTGTGTGCATGTCTGTGTGTATGTCTGTGTGCATGTCTGTGTGCATGTCTGTGTGTATATCTGTGTGTATGTCAGTGTGCATGTCTGTGTGCATGTCTGTGTGCATGTCTGTGTGCATGTCTGTGTGCATGTCAGTGTGCATGTTGGTGTGTATATCTGTGTGTGTGTCACTGTGTATGTATGTGTGCATGTCTGTGTGTCTGTGTGTATGTCTGTGTGTATGTCTGTATGTATGTCTGTGTGCATGTCAGTGTGCATGTCAGTGTCTATGTCAGTGTGTATGTCTGTGTGTATGTCTGTGTGTATGTCTGTGTGTATGTCCGTGTGAATGTCAGTGTGCATGTCAGTGTGTATGTCTGTATGTCTGTGTGTATGTCTGTGTGTATGTCAGTGTGTATGTCAGTGTGTATGTCTGTCTGCATGTCTGTCTGCATGTCTGTGTGTATGTCAGTGTGTATGTCTGTGTGTATGTGTATGTCAGTGTGTATGTCTGTGTGTATGTATGTGTGTGTATGTCTGTGAGAATGTCAGTATGTATCTGTGCATGTCTGTGTGCATGTCAGTGTGCATGTCAGTGTGCATGTATGTGTGTATATCTGTTTGTATGTATGTGTGTATGTCACTGTGTATGTCTGTCTGCATGTATGTGTGTATGTCAGTGTGTATGTGTGTGTGTATGTGTGTGTGTGTATGTCTGTGAGTATGTCTGTGAGTATGTCAGTATGTATGTCTGTGTGCATGTCAGTATTTATGTCTGTGTGCATGTCAGTGTGCATGTCAGTGTGCATGTCAGTGTGCATGTCAGTGTGCATGTCTGTGTGTATGTCAGTATGTATGTCAGTATGTATGTCTGTGTGCATGTCAGTGTGCATGTCAGTGTGCATGTCAGTGTGCATGTCTGTGTGCATGTCTGTGTGCATGTCTGTGTGCATGTCTGTGTGCATGTCAGTGTGCATGTCAGTGTGCATGTCTGTGTGCATGTCAGTGTGCATGTCAGTGTGCATGTCTATGTGCATGTCTGTGTGCATGTCAGTGTGTATGTCAGTGTGTATGTCTGTATGTGTGTGAAGGTCTGTGTGTATGTCTGTGTGTGTATGTCTGTCTGCATGTCTGTGTGTATGTCAGTGTGTATGTCTGTGTGTATGTGTGTGTGTATGTCTGTGTGTGTGTATGTCTGTGTGTATGTCTGTGTGCATGTCTGTGTGTCTGTGTGTATGTCTGTGTGTATGTCTGTATGTATGTATGTCTGTGTGCATGTCTGTGTGCATGTCAATGTGCATGTCAGTGTGTATGTCTGTGTGTATGTATGTGTGCATGTCTGTGTGCATGTCTGTGTGCATGTCTGTGTGCATGTCTGTGTGCATGTCTGTGAGTATGTCAGTATGTATGTCTGTGTGCATGTCTGTGTGCATGTCTGTGTGCATGTCTGTGTGTATGTCTGTGTGTATGTCAGTATGTATGTCTGTGTGCATGTCAGTGTGCATGTCAGTTTGCATGTCAGTGTGTATGTCTGTGTGTATGTCAGTGTGTATGTCTGTGTGTGTATCTGTGTGTATGTCTGTGTGTGTGTCTGTGAGTATGTCAGTATGTATGTCTGTGTGCATGTCTGTGTGCATGTCAGTGTGTATGTCAGTGTGTATGTCTGTGTGTATATCTGTGTGAATGTCAGTGTGCATGTCAGTGTGTATGTCTGTATGTGTGTGAATGTCTGTGTGTATGTCTCTGTGTGTGTATGTCTGTTTGTATATCTGTTTGTATATCTGTTTGTATGTCTGTGTGTATGTCAGTGTGTATGTCAGTGTGTATGTCTGTCTGCATGTATGTGTGTATGTCAGTGTGTATTTCTGTGTGTATGTGTATGTCTGTGTGTATGTCTGTGTGTATGTCTGTGTGTATGTCAGTGTGTATGTCTGTGTGTATGTGTATGTCTGTGTGTATGTCTGTGTGTATGTTTGTGTGTATGTCAGTGTGTATGTCAGTGTGTATATCAGTGTGTATGTCAGTGTGTATGTCTGTGTGTATGTCAGTGTGTATGTATGTGTGCATGTCTGTGTGTATGTCTGTGTGTATGTCTGTGTGTATGTCTGTGTGCATGTCAGTGTGCATGTCAGTGTGCCTGTCAGTGTGCATGACAGTGTGCATGTCAGTGTGTATGTCAGTATGTATGTCTGTGTGTATGTCTGTGTGCATGTCTGTGTGTATGTCAGTGTGTATGTCTGTGTGTGTATGTCTGTGTGTGTGTATGTCATTATGTATGTGAGTGTGCATGTCAGTGTGTATGCATGTATGTATGTCAATGTGTATGTATGTGTGTATGTCTTTGTGTATGTCTGTGTGTATGTCTGTGTGCATGTCAGTGTGCATGTCAGTGTGCATGTCAGTGTGTATGTCTGTGTGTATGTCTGTGTGTATGTATGTGTGCATGTCAGTGTGCATGTCTGTGTGTATGTCAGTATGCATGTCTGTGTGTATGTCTGTGTGTATGTCTGTGTGCATGTCTGTGTGCATGTCTGTATGTATGTGTGTATCTCATTGTAAATGTATGTGTGTATGTCTGTGTGTATGTCTGTGAGTATGTCAGTAGGTATGTCTCTGTGCATGTCTGTGTGCATGTCAGTGTGTATGTCAGTGTGTATGTCTGTGTGTATGTCTGTGTGTATGCCTGTGTGTATGTCAGTATGCATGTCTGTGTGCATGTCTGTGTGCATGTCAGTGTGCATGTCAGTGTGTATGTCAGTGTGCATGTCAGTGTGTATGTCTGTGTGTATGTCTGTGTGTATGTCTGTGTGTATGTCTGTATATCTGTTTGTATGTATGTGTTTATGTCAGTGTGTATGTCTGTCTGCATGTCTGTGTGTATGTCAGTGTGTATGTCTGTGTGTATGTGTGTGGGTATGTCTGTGTGTATGTCAGTGTGTATGTCTGTCTGCATGTCTGTGTGTATGTCAGTGTGTATGTCTGTGTGTATGTGTGTGGGTATGTCTGTGTGTATGTCTGTGTGTATGTCTGTGAGTATGTCAGTATGTATGTCAGTATGTATGTCTGTGTGCATGTCTGTGTGCATGTCTGTGTGCATGTCTGTGTGCATGTCTGTGTGCATGTCTGTGTGCATGTCAGTGTGCATGTCAGTGTGCATGTCTGTGTGCATGTCTGTGTGTATGTCAGTGTGCATGTCTGTGTGCATGTCAGTGTGCATGTCAGTGTGCATGTCTGTGTGCATGTCAGTGTGCATGTCAGTGTGCATGTCTGTGTGCATGTCTGTGTGCATGTCAGTGTGTATGTCTGTATGTGTGTGAAGGTCTGTGTGTATGTCTGTGTGTGTATGTCTGTCTGCAAGTCTGTGTGTATGTCAGTGTGTATGTCTGTGTGTATGTGTGTGTGTATGTCTGTGTGTATGTCTGTATGTGTGTCTGTGTGCATGTCTGTGTGTCTGTGTGTATGTCTGTGTGTATGTCTGTGTGTATGTCTGTATGTATGTATGTCTGTGTGCATGTCAGTGTGCATGTCAGTGTGCATGTCAGTGTGTATGTCTGTGTGCATGTCTGTGTGCATGTCTGTGTGCATGTATGTGTGCATGTATGTGTGCATGTCTGTGTGCATGTCAGTGTGTATGTCTGTGTGTATGCCAGTGTGTATGTCAGTGTGCATGTCAGTGTGCATGTCAGTGTGCATGTCAGTGTGCATGTCTGTGTGCATGTCAGTGTGCATGTCAGTGTGCATGTCTGTATGTGTGTGAAGGTATGTGTGTATGTCTGTGTGTGTATGTCTGTCTGCATGTCTGTGTGTATGTCAGTGTGTATGTCTGTGTGTATGTGTGTGTGTATGTCTGTGTGTATGTCTGTATGTATGTCTGTGTGCATGTCTGTGTGTCTGTGTGTATGTCTGTGTGTATGTCTGTGTGTATGTCTGTATGTATGTATGTCTGTGTGCATGTCTGTGTGCATGTCAGTGTGCATGTCAGTGTGTATGTATGTGTGCATGTCTGTGTGCATGTCTGTGTGCATGTATGTGTGCATGTCTGTGTGCATGTCTGTGTGCATGTCAGTGTGCATGTCTGTGTGTATGTCTGTGTGCATGTCTGTGTGCATGTCTGTGTGCATGTCAGTGTGCATGTCAGTGTGTATGTCTGTGTGTATGTCTGTGTGTATGCCTGTGTGTATGTCAGTATGCATGTCTGTGTGCATGTATGTGTGCATGCCAGTGTGCATGTCTGTGTGCATGTCAGTGTGTATGTCTGTGTGCATGTCAGTGTGCATGTCTGTGTGCATGTCAGTGTGCATGTCTGTGTGCATGTCAGTGTGCATGTCAGTGTGCATGTCTGTGTGCATGTCTGTGTGCATGTCAGTTTGTATGTCAGTGTGTATGTCAGTGTGTATGTCTGTATGTGTGTGAAGGTCTGCGTGTATTTCTGTGTGTGTATGTCTGTCTGCATGTCTGTGTGTATGTCAGTGTGTATGTGTGTGTGTATGTCTGTGTGTATGTCTGTGTGTATGTCTGTATGTATGTCTGTGTGCATGTCTGTGTGTCTGTGTGTGTCTGTGTGTATGTCTGTATGTATGTCTGTGTGCATGTCTGTGTGCATGTCATTGTGCATGTCAGTGTGCATGTCAGTGTGTATGTCTGTGTGCATGTCTGTGTGCATGTCTGTGTGCATGTCGGTGTGCATGTTGGTGTGTATGTCTGTGTGTGTGTCAGTGTGTATGTATGTGTGCATGTCTGTGTGTCTGTGTGTATGTCTGTGTGTTTGTCTGTGTGCATGTCTGTGTGCATGTCAGTGTGCATGTCAGTGTGTATGTCTGTGTGTATGTCTGTGTGTATGTCTGTGTGTATATCTGTGTGAATGTCAGTGTGCATGTCATTGTGTATGTCTGTATGTGTGTGAATGTCTGTGTGTATGTCTGTGTGCATGTCTGTGTGCATGTCAGTGTGCATGTCTGTGTGCATGTCAGTGTGCATGTCAGTGTGCATGTCTGTGTGCATGTCAGTTTGTATGTCAGTGTGTATGTCTGTATGTGTGTGAAGGTCTGTGTGTATGTCTGTGTGTGTATGTCTGTCTGCAAGTCTGTGTGTATGTCAGTGTGTATGTCTGTGTGTATGTCTGTGTGTATGTCTGTATGTGTGTCTGTGTGCATGTCTGTGTGTCTGTGTGTATGTCTGTGTGTATGTCTGTGTGTATGTCTGTATGTATGTCTGTGTGCATGTCAGTGTGCATGTCAGTGTGCATGTCAGTGTGTATGTCTGTGTGCATGTCTGTGTGCATGTCTGTGTGCATGTATGTGTGCATGTCTGTGTGCATGTCTGTGTGCATGTCAGTGTGTATGTCTGTGTGTATGTCAGTGTGTATGTCTGTGTGCATGTCAGTGTGCATGTCAGTGTGCATGTCTGTGTGCATGTCAGTGTGCATGTCAGTGTGCATGTCTGTGTGCATGTCTGTGTGCATGTCAGTGTGTATGTCTTTATGTGTGTGAAGGTATGTGTGTATGTCTGTGTGTGTATGTCTGTCTGCATGTCTGTGTGTATGTCAGTGTGTATGTCTGTGTGTATGTGTGTGTGTATGTCTGTGTGTATGTCTGTATGTATGTCTGTGTGCATGTCTGTGTGTCTGTGTGTATGTCTGTGTGTATGTCTGTGTGTATGTCTGTATGTATGTATGTCTGTGTGCATGTCTGTGTGCATGTCAGTGTGCATGTCAGTGTGTATGTATGTGTGCATGTCTGTGTGCATGTATGTGTGCATGTCTGTGTGCATGTCTGTGTGCATGTCAGTGTGCATGTCTGTGTGTATGTCTGTGTGCATGTCTGTGTGCATGTCTGTGTGCATGTCAGTGTGCATGTCAGTGTGTATGTCTGTGTGTATGTCTGTGTGTATGCCTGTGTGCATGTCAGTGTGCATGTCTGTGTGCATGTCAGTGTGCATGTCAGTGTGTATGTCTGTGTGCATGTCAGTGTGCATGTCTGTGTGCATGTCAGTGTGCATGTCTGTGTGCATGTCAGTGTGCATGTCAGTGTGCATGTCTGTGTGCATGTCAGTTTGTATGTCAGTGTGTATGTCAGTGTGTATGTCTGTATGTGTGTGAAGGTCTGCGTGTATTTCTGTGTGTGTATGTCTGTCTGCATGTCTGTGTGTATGTCAGTGTGTATGTCTGTGTGTATGTCTGTGTGTATGTCTGTGTGTATGTCTGTATGTATGTCTGTGTGCATGTCTGTGTGTCTGTGTGTATGTCTGTGTGTATGTCTGTGTGTATGTCTGTATGTATGTCTGTGTGCATGTCTGTGTGCATGTCATTGTGCATGTCAGTGTGCATGTCAGTGTGTATGTCTGTGTGCATGTCTGTGTGCATGTCTGTGTGCATGTCTGTGTGCATGTCGGTGTGCATGTTGGTGTGTATGTCTGTGTGTGTGTCAGTGTGTATGTATGTGTGCATGTCTGTGTGCATGTCAGTGTGTATGTCTGTGTGTATGTCTGTGTGTATGTCTGTGTGTATATCTGTGTGAATGTCAGTGTGCATGTCATTGTGTATGTCTGTATGTGTGTGAATGTCTGTGTGTATGTCTGTGTGTGTGTATGTCTGTTTGTATATCTGTTTGTATGTCAGTATGTATGTCAGTATGTATGTCTGTGTGCATGTCTGTGTGTATGTCTGTGTGCATGTCTGTGTGCATGTCTGTGTGTATATCTGTGTGTATGTCAGTGTGCATGTCTGTGTGCATGTCTGTGTGCATGTATGTGTGCATGTCTGTGTGCATGTCAGTGTGCATGTTGGTGTGTATATCTGTGTGTGTGTCACTGTGTATGTATGTGTGCATGTCTGTGTGTCTGTGTGTATGTCTGTGTGTATGTCTGTATGTATGTCTGTGTGCATGTCAGTGTGCATGTCAGTGTCTATGTCAGTGTGTATGTCTGTGTGTATGTCTGTGTGTATGTCTGTGTGTATGTCCGTGTGAATGTCAGTGTGCATGTCAGTGTGTATGTCTGTATGTCTGTGTGTATGTCTGTGTGTATGTCAGTGTGTATGTCAGTGTGTATGTCTGTCTGCATGTCTGTCTGCATGTCTGTGTGTATGTCAGTGTGTATGTCTGTGTGTATGTGTATGTCAGTGTGTATGTCTGTGTGTATGTCTGTATGTGTGTGAAGGTATGTGTGTATGTCTGTGTGTGTATGTCTGTCTGCATGTCTGTGTGTATGTCAGTGTGTATGTCTGTGTGTATGTGTGTGTATGTGTGTGTGTATGTCTGTATGTATGTCTGTGTGCATGTCTGTGTGTCTGTGTGTATGTCTGTGTGTATGTCTGTGTGTATGTCTGTATGTATGTCTGTGTGCATGTCTGTGTGCATGTCTGTGTGCATGTCAGTGTGCATGTCAGTGTGCATGTCTGTGTGCATGTCTGTGTGTATGTCTGTGTGTATGTCAGTGTGCATGTCTGTGTGCATGCCAGTGTGCATGTCAGTGTGCATGTCAGTGTGCATGTCTGTGTGCATGTCAGTGTGCATGTCAGTGTGCATGTCTGTGTGCATGTCTGTGTGCATGTCAGTGTGTATGTCTGTATGTGTGTGAAGGTCTGTGTGTATGTCTGTGTGTGTATGTCTGTCTGAGTGTCTGTGTGTATGTCAGTGTGTATGTCTGTGTGTATGTGTGTGTGTATGTCTGTGTGTATGTCTGTGTGCATGTCTGTGTGTCTGTGTGTATGTCTGTGTGTATGTCTGTATGTATGTATGTATGTATGTGTGCATGTCTGTGTGCATGTCAGTGTGCATGTCAGTGTGCATGTCAGTGTGTATGTATGTGTGCATGTCTGTGTGCATGTCTGTGTGCATGTCTGTGTGCATGTCTGTGTGTATGTCTGTGTGTATGTCAGTGTGTATGTCTGTGTGCATGTCAGTGTGCATGTCAGTGTGCATGTCAGTGTGCATGTCTGTGTGCATGTCAGTGTGCATGTCAGTGTGCATGTCTGTGTGCATGTCAGTGTGCATGTCAGTGTGCATGTCTGTGTGCATGTCTGTGTGCATGTCAGTGTGTATGTCTGTATGTGTGTGAAGGTATGTGTGTATGTCTGTGTGTGTATGTCTGTCTGCATGTCTGTGTGTATGTCAGTGTGTATGTCTGTGTGTATGTGTGTGTGTATGTATGTGTGTATGTCTGTATGTATGTCTGTGTGCATGTCTGTGTGTCTGTGTGTATGTCTGTGTGTTTGTCTGTGTGTATGTCAGTGTGTATGTCTGTGTGTATGTCAGTATGCATGTCTGTGTGCATGTCTGTGTGCATGTATGTGTGCATGTCAGTGTGCATGTTGGTGTGTATGTCTGTGTGTGTGTGTGTGTGTCAGTGTGTATGTATGTGTGCATGTCTGTGTGTCTGTGTGTATGTCTGTGTGTATGCCTGTGTGTATGTATGTGTGTATGTCTGTGTGTATGTCTGTATGTATGTCTGTGTGCATGTCAGTGTGCATGTCAGTGTGTATGTCTGTGTGTATATCTGTGTGAATGTCAGTGTGCATGTCAGTGTGTATGTCTGTATGTGTGTGAATGTCTGTGTGTATGTCTCTGTGTGTGTATGTCTGTTTGTATATCTGTTTGTATATCTGTTTGTATGTCTGTGTGTATGTCAGTGTGTATGTCAGTGTGTATGTCTGTCTGCATGTATGTGTGTATGTCAGTGTGTATTTCTGTGTGTATGTGTATGTCTGTGTGTATGTCTGTGTGTATGTCAGTGTGTATGTGTATGTCTGTGTGTATGTCTGTGTGTATGTTTGTGTGTATGTCAGTGTGTATGTCAGTGTGTATATCAGTGTGTATGTCAGTGTGTATGTCTGTGTGTATGTCAGTGTGTATGTATGTGTGCATGTCTGTGTGTATGTCTGTGTGTATGTCTGTGTGTATGTCTGTGTGCATGTCAGTGTGCATGTCAGTGTGCCTGTCAGTGTGCATGACAGTGTGCATGTCAGTGTGTATGTCAGTATGTATGTCAGTGTGTATGTCTGTGTGCATGTCTGTGTGTATGTCAGTGTGTATGTCTGTGTGTGTATGTCTGTGTGTGTGTATGTCATTATGTATGTGAGTGTGCATGTCAGTGTGTATGCATGTATGTATGTCAATGTGTATGTATGTGTGTATGTCTTTGTGTATGTCTGTGTGTATGTCTGTGTGCATGTCAGTGTGCATGTCAGTGTGTATGTCTGTGTGTATGTCTGTGTGTATGTATGTGTGCATGTCAGTGTGCATGTCTGTGTGTATGTCAGTATGCATGTCTGTGTGTATGTCTGTGTGTATGTCTGTGTGCATGTCTGTATGTATGTGTGTATCTCATTGTAAATGTATGTGTGTATGTCTGTGTGTATGTCTGTGAGTATGTCAGTAGGTATGTCTCTGTGCATGTCTGTGTGCATGTCAGTGTGTATGTCTGTGTGTATGTCTGTGTGTATGTATGTGTGCATGTCAGTGTTCATGTCAGTGTGCATGTCAGTGTGCATGTCTGTGTGTATGTCTGTGTGGGTGTATGTCTGTGTGCATGTCTGTGTGCATGTCTGTGTGCATGTCTGTGTGCATGTCTGTGTGCGTATCTCATTGTAAATGTATGTGTGTATGTCTGTGTGTATGTCTGTGTGTATGTCACTGTGTAAGTCTGTGTGTATGTCAGTGTTTATGCAAGTGTGTATGTCTGTGTGTGAATGTCTGTGTGTATGTCTGTGTGTATGTCTGTGTGCATGTCAGTGTGCATGTCAGTGTGCATGTCAGTGTGCATGTCTGTGTGCATGTCTGTGTGTATGTCAGTATGTATGTCTGTGTGCATGTCAGTGTGCATGTCAGTTTGCATGTCAGTGTGTATGTCTGTGTGTATGTCAGTGTGTATGTCAGTGTGTATGTCAGTGTGTATGTCTGTGTGTGTATGTCTGTGTGTGTATGTCGGTGTGTTTGTCTGTATGTCTGTGTGTATGTCTGTGTGTATGTCAGTGTGTATGTCTGTGTGTATGTCTGTATGTCAGTATGTATGCCTGTGTGTATGCCTGTGTGTATGTCAGTATGCATGTCTGTGTGCATGTATGTAAGCATGTCTGTGTGCATGTCAGTGTGCATGTCAGTGTGTATGTCTGTGTGTCTGTGTGTATGTCTGTGTGTATGTCTGTGTGTATGTCTGTATATCTGTTTGTATGTATGTGTGTATGTCAGTGTGTATGTCTGTCTGCATGTCTGTGTGTATGTCTGTGTGTATGTGTGTGCGTATGTCTGTGTGTATGTCTGTGTGTATGTCTGTGAGTATGTCAGTATGTATGTCAGTATGTATGTCTGTGTGCATGTCAGTATGTATGTCTGTGTGCATGTCAGTGTGTATGTCAGTGTGTATGTCTGTGTGTATGTCTGTGTGTATGCCTGTGTGTATGTCAGTATGCATGTCTGTGTGCATGTCTGTGTGCATGTCAGTGTGCATGTCAGTGTGTATGTCAGTGTGCATGTCAGTGTGTATGTCTGTGTGTCTGTGTGTATGTCTGTGTGTATGTCTGTGTGTATGTCTGTATATCTGTTTGTATGTATGTGTTTATGTCAGTGTGTATGTCTGTCTGCATGTCTGTGTGTATGTCAGTGTGTATGTCTGTGTGTATGTGTGTGGGTATGTCTGTGTGTATGTCAGTGTGTATGTCTGTCTGCATGTCTGTGTGTATGTCAGTGTGTATGTCTGTGTGTATGTGTGTGGGTATGTCTGTGTGTATGTCTGTGTGTATGTCTGTGAGTATGTCAGTATGTATGTCAGTATGTATGTCTGTGTGCATGTCTGTGTGCATGTCTGTGTGCATGTCTGTGTGCATGTCTGTGTGCATGTCTGTGTGCATGTCAGTGTGCATGTCAGTGTGCATGTCTGTGTGCATGTCTGTGTGTATGTCAGTGTGCATGTCTGTGTGCATGTCAGTGTGCATGTCAGTGTGCATGTCTGTGTGCATGTCAGTGTGCATGTCAGTGTGCATGTCTGTGTGCATGTCTGTGTGCATGTCAGTGTGTATGTCTGTATGTGTGTGAAGGTCTGTGTGTATGTCTGTGTGTGTATGTCTGTCTGCAAGTCTGTGTGTATGTCAGTGTGTATGTCTGTGTGTATGTGTGTGTGTATGTCTGTGTGTATGTCTGTATGTGTGTCTGTGTGCATGTCTGTGTGTCTGTGTGTATGTCTGTGTGTATGTCTGTGTGTATGTCTGTATGTATGTATGTCTGTGTGCATGTCAGTGTGCATGTCAGTGTGCATGTCAGTGTGTATGTCTGTGTGCATGTCTGTGTGCATGTCTGTGTGCATGTATGTGTGCATGTATGTGTGCATGTCTGTGTGCATGTCAGTGTGTATGTCTGTGTGTATGTCAGTGTGTATGTCAGTGTGCATGTCAGTGTGCATGTCAGTGTGCATGTCAGTGTGCATGTCTGTGTGCATGTCAGTGTGCATGTCAGTGTGCATGTCTGTATGTGTGTGAAGGTATGTGTGTATGTCTGTGTGTGTATGTCTGTCTGCATGTCTGTGTGTATGTCAGTGTGTATGTCTGTGTGTATGTGTGTGTGTATGTCTGTGTGTATGTCTGTATGTATGTCTGTGTGCATGTCTGTGTGTCTGTGTGTATGTCTGTGTGTATGTCTGTGTGTATGTCTGTATGTATGTATGTCTGTGTGCATGTCTGTGTGCATGTCAGTGTGCATGTCAGTGTGTATGTATGTGTGCATGTCTGTGTGCATGTCTGTGTGCATGTATGTGTGCATGTCTGTGTGCATGTCTGTGTGCATGTCAGTGTGCATGTCTGTGTGTATGTCTGTGTGCATGTCTGTGTGCATGTCTGTGTGCATGTCAGTGTGCATGTCAGTGTGTATGTCTGTGTGTATGTCTGTGTGTATGCCTGTGTGTATGTCAGTATGCATGTCTGTGTGCATGTATGTGTGCATGCCAGTGTGCATGTCTGTGTGCATGTCAGTGTGTATGTCTGTGTGCATGTCAGTGTGCATGTCTGTGTGCATGTCAGTGTGCATGTCAGTGTGCATGTCAGTGTGCATGTCTGTGTGCATGTCTGTGTGCATGTCAGTTTGTATGTCAGTGTGTATGTCAGTGTGTATGTCTGTATGTGTGTGAAGGTCTGCGTGTATTTCTGTGTGTGTATGTCTGTCTGCATGTCTGTGTGTATGTCAGTGTGTATGTGTGTGTGTATGTCTGTGTGTATGTCTGTGTGTATGTCTGTATGTATGTCTGTGTGCATGTCTGTGTGTCTGTGTGTATGTCTGTGTGTATGTCTGTATGTATGTCTGTGTGCATGTCTGTGTGCATGTCATTGTGCATGTCAGTGTGCATGTCAGTGTGTATGTCTGTGTGCATGTCTGTGTGCATGTCTGTGTGCATGTCGGTGTGCATGTTGGTGTGTATGTCTGTGTGCATGTCAGTGTGCATGTCTGTGTGCATGTCAGTGTGCATGTCTGTGTGCATGTCAGTGTGCATGTCAGTGTGCATGTCTGTGTGCATGTCTGTGTGCATGTCTGTGTGCATGTCAGTGTGCATGTCTGTGTGCATGTCCGTGTGCATGTCTGTGTGCATGTCAGTGTGCATGTCTGTGTGTATGTCTGTGTGCATGTCAGTATGCATGTCTGTGTTCATGTATGTGTGCATGTCTGTGTGCATGTCTGTGTGTATGTCTGTGTGTATGTCAGTGTGTATGTCTGTGTGTATGTGTGTGTGTATGTCTGTGTGTATGCCTGTGTGCATGTCAGTGTGCATGTCTGTGTGCATGTCAGTGTGCATGTCAGTGTGTATGTCTGTGTGCATGTCAGTGTGCATGTCTGTGTGCATGTCAGTGTGCATGTCTGTGTGCATGTCAGTGTGCATGTCAGTGTGCATGTCTGTGTGCATGTCAGTTTGTATGTCAGTGTGTATGTCAGTGTGTATGTCTGTATGTGTGTGAAGGTCTGCGTGTATTTCTGTGTGTGTATGTCTGTCTGCATGTCTGTGTGTATGTCAGTGTGTATGTCTGTGTGTATGTCTGTGTGTATGTCTGTGTGTATGTCTGTATGTATGTCTGTGTGCATGTCTGTGTGTCTGTGTGTATGTCTGTGTGTATGTCTGTGTGTATGTCTGTATGTATGTCTGTGTGCATGTCTGTGTGCATGTCATTGTGCATGTCAGTGTGCATGTCAGTGTGCATGTCTGTGTGCATGTCTGTGTGCATGTCTGTGTGCATGTCTGTGTGCATGTCGGTGTGCATGTTGGTGTGTATGTCTGTGTGTGTGTCAGTGTGTATGTATGTGTGCATGTCTGTGTGCATGTCAGTGTGTATGTCTGTGTGTATGTCTGTGTGTATATCTGTGTGAATGTCAGTGTGCATGTCATTGTGTATGTCTGTATGTGTGTGAATGTCTGTGTGTATGTCTGTGTGTGTGTATGTCTGTTTGTATATCTGTTTGTATGTCAGTATGTATGTCAGTATGTATGTCTGTGTGCATGTCTGTGTGTATGTCTGTGTGCATGTCTGTGTGCATGTCTGTGTGTATATCTGTGTGTATGTCAGTGTGCATGTCTGTGTGCATGTCTGTGTGCATGTCTGTGTGCATGTCTGTGTGCATGTCAGTGTGCATGTTGGTGTGTATATCTGTGTGTGTGTCACTGTGTATGTATGTGTGCATGTCTGTGTGTCTGTGTGTATGTCTGTGTGTATGTCTGTATGTATGTCTGTGTGCATGTCAGTGTGCATGTCAGTGTCTATGTCAGTGTGTATGTCTGTGTGTATGTCTGTGTGTATGTCTGTGTGTATGTCCGTGTGAATGTCAGTGTGCATGTCAGTGTGTATGTCTGTATGTCTGTGTGTATGTCTGTGTGTATGTCAGTGTGTATGTCAGTGTGTATGTCTGTCTGCATGTCTGTCTGCATGTCTGTGTGTATGTCAGTGTGTATGTCTGTGTGTATGTGTATGTCAGTGTGTATGTCTGTGTGTATGTATGTGTGTGTATGTCTGTGAGAATGTCAGTATGTATCTGTGCATGTCTGTGTGCATGTCAGTGTGCATGTCAGTGTGCATGTATGTGTGTATATCTGTTTGTATGTATGTGTGTATGTCACTGTGTATGTCTGTCTGCATGTATGTGTGTATGTCAGTGTGTATGTGTGTGTGTATGTGTGTGTGTGTATGTCTGTGAGTATGTCTGTGAGTATGTCAGTATGTATGTCTGTGTGCATGTCAGTATTTATGTCTGTGTGCATGTCAGTGTGCATGTCAGTGTGCATGTCAGTGTGCATGTCAGTGTGCATGTCTGTGTGTATGTCAGTATGTATGTCAGTATGTATGTCTGTGTGCATGTCAGTGTGCATGTCAGTGTGCATGTCAGTGTGCATGTCTGTGTGCATGTCTGTGTGCATGTCTGTGTGCATGTCTGTGTGCATGTCAGTGTGCATGTCAGTGTGCATGTCTGTGTGCATGTCAGTGTGCATGTCAGTGTGCATGTCTATGTGCATGTCTGTGTGCATGTCAGTGTGTATGTCAGTGTGTATGTCTGTATGTGTGTGAAGGTCTGTGTGTATGTCTGTGTGTGTATGTCTGTCTGCATGTCTGTGTGTATGTCAGTGTGTATGTCTGTGTGTATGTGTGTGTGTATGTCTGTGTGTGTGTATGTCTGTGTGTATGTCTGTGTGCATGTCTGTGTGTCTGTGTGTATGTCTGTGTGTATGTCTGTATGTATGTATGTCTGTGTGCATGTCTGTGTGCATGTCAATGTGCATGTCAGTGTGTATGTCTGTGTGTATGTATGTGTGCATGTCTGTGTGCATGTCTGTGTGCATGTCTGTGTGCATGTCTGTGAGTATGTCAGTATGTATGTCTGTGTGCATGTCTGTGTGCATGTCTGTGTGCATGTCTGTGTGTATGTCTGTGTGTATGTCAGTATGTATGTCTGTGTGCATGTCAGTGTGCATGTCAGTTTGCATGTCAGTGTGTATGTCTGTGTGTATGTCAGTGTGTATGTCTGTGTGTGTATCTGTGTGTATGTCTGTGTGTGTGTCTGTGAGTATGTCAGTATGTATGTCTGTGTGCATGTCTGTGTGCATGTCAGTGTGTATGTCAGTGTGTATGTCTGTGTGTATATCTGTGTGAATGTCAGTGTGCATGTCAGTGTGTATGTCTGTATGTGTGTGAATGTCTGCGTGTATGTCTCTGTGTGTGTATGTCTGTTTGTATATCTGTTTGTATATCTGTTTGTATGTCTGTGTGTATGTCAGTGTGTATGTCAGTGTGTATGTCTGTCTGCATGTATGTGTGTATGTCAGTGTGTATTTCTGTGTGTATGTGTATGTCTGTGTGTATGTCTGTGTGTATGTCTGTGTGTATGTCAGTGTGTATGTCTGTGTGTATGTGTATGTCTGTGTGTATGTCTGTGTGTATGTTTGTGTGTATGTCAGTGTGTATGTCAGTGTGTATATCAGTGTGTATGTCAGTGTGTATGTCTGTGTGTATGTCAGTGTGTATGTATGTGTGCATGTCTGTGTGTATGTCTGTGTGTATGTCTGTGTGTATGTCTGTGTGCATGTCAGTGTGCATGTCAGTGTGCCTGTCAGTGTGCATGACAGTGTGCATGTCAGTGTGTATGTCAGTATGTATGTCTGTGTGTATGTCTGTGTGCATGTCTGTGTGTATGTCAGTGTGTATGTCTGTGTGTGTGTATGTCATTATGTATGTGAGTGTGCATGTCAGTGTGTATGCATGTATGTATGTCAATGTGTATGTATGTGTGTATGTATTTGTGTATGTCTGTGTGTATGTCTGTGTGCATGTCAGTGTGCATGTCAGTGTGCATGTCAGTGTGTATGTCTGTGTGTATGTCTGTGTGTATGTATGTGTGCATGTCAGTGTGCATGTCTGTGTGTATGTCAGTATGCATGTCTGTGTGTATGTCTGTGTGTATGTCTGTGTGCATGTCTGTGTGCATGTCTGTATGTATGTGTGTATCTCATTGTAAATGTATGTGTGTATGTCTGTGTGTCTGTGTGTATGTCAGTATGCATGTCTGTGTGTATGTCTGTGTGTATGTCTGTATGTATGTCTGTGTGCATGTCTGTGTGTCTGTGTGTATGTCTGTGTGTATGTCTGTGTGTATGTCTGTATGTATGTCTGTGTGCATGTCTGTGTGCATGTCATTGTGCATGTCAGTGTGCATGTCTGTGTGCATGTCTGTGTGCATGTCTGTGTGCATGTCTGTGTGCATGTCGGTGTGCATGTTGGTGTGTATGTCTGTGTGTGTGTCAGTGTGTATGTATGTGTGCATGTCTGTGTGCATGTCAGTGTGTATGTCTGTGTGTATGTCTGTGTGTATGTCTGTGTGTATATCTGTGTGAATGTCAGTGTGCATGTCATTGTGTATGTCTGTATGTGTGTGAATGTCTGTGTGTATGTCTGTGTGTGTGTATGTCTGTTTGTATATCTGTTTGTATGTCAGTATGTATGTCAGTATGTATGTCTGTGTGCATGTCTGTGTGTATGTCTGTGTGCATGTCTGTGTGCATGTCTGTGTGTATATCTGTGTGTATGTCAGTGTGCATGTCTGTGTGCATGTCTGTGTGCATGTCTGTGTGCATGTCTGTGTGCATGTCAGTGTGCATGTTGGTGTGTATATCTGTGTGTGTGTCACTGTGTATGTATGTGTGCATGTCTGTGTGTCTGTGTGTATGTCTGTGTGTATGTCTGTATGTATGTCTGTGTGCATGTCAGTGTGCATGTCAGTGTCTATGTCAGTGTGTATGTCTGTGTGTATGTCTGTGTGTATGTCTGTGTGTATGTCCGTGTGAATGTCAGTGTGCATGTCAGTGTGTATGTCTGTATGTCTGTGTGTATGTCTGTGTGTATGTCAGTGTGTATGTCAGTGTGTATGTCTGTCTGCATGTCTGTCTGCATGTCTGTGTGTATGTCAGTGTGTATGTCTGTGTGTATGTGTATGTCAGTGTGTATGTCTGTGTGTATGTATGTGTGTGTATGTCTGTGAGAATGTCAGTATGTATCTGTGCATGTCTGTGTGCATGTCAGTGTGCATGTCAGTGTGCATGTATGTGTGTATATCTGTTTGTATGTATGTGTGTATGTCACTGTGTATGTCTGTCTGCATGTATGTGTGTATGTCAGTGTGTATGTGTGTGTGTATGTGTGTGTGTGTATGTCTGTGAGTATGTCTGTGAGTATGTCAGTATGTATGTCTGTGTGCATGTCAGTATTTATGTCTGTGTGCATGTCAGTGTGCATGTCAGTGTGCATGTCAGTGTGCATGTCAGTGTGCATGTCTGTGTGTATGTCAGTATGTATGTCAGTATGTATGTCTGTGTGCATGTCAGTGTGCATGTCAGTGTGCATGTCAGTGTGCATGTCTGTGTGCATGTCTGTGTGCATGTCTGTGTGCATGTCTGTGTGCATGTCAGTGTGCATGTCAGTGTGCATGTCTGTGTGCATGTCAGTGTGCATGTCAGTGTGCATGTCTATGTGCATGTCTGTGTGCATGTCAGTGTGTATGTCAGTGTGTATGTCTGTATGTGTGTGAAGGTCTGTGTGTATGTCTGTGTGTGTATGTCTGTCTGCATGTCTGTGTGTATGTCAGTGTGTATGTCTGTGTGTATGTGTGTGTGTATGTCTGTGTGTGTGTATGTCTGTGTGTATGTCTGTGTGCATGTCTGTGTGTCTGTGTGTATGTCTGTGTGTATGTCTGTATGTATGTATGTCTGTGTGCATGTCTGTGTGCATGTCAATGTGCATGTCAGTGTGTATGTCTGTGTGTATGTATGTGTGCATGTCTGTGTGCATGTCTGTGTGCATGTCTGTGTGCATGTCTGTGTGCATGTCTGTGAGTATGTCAGTATGTATGTCTGTGTGCATGTCTGTGTGCATGTCTGTGTGCATGTCTGTGTGTATGTCTGTGTGTATGTCAGTATGTATGTCTGTGTGCATGTCAGTGTGCATGTCAGTTTGCATGTCAGTGTGTATGTCTGTGTGTATGTCAGTGTGTATGTCTGTGTGTGTATCTGTGTGTATGTCTGTGTGTGTGTCTGTGAGTATGTCAGTATGTATGTCTGTGTGCATGTCTGTGTGCATGTCAGTGTGTATGTCAGTGTGTATGTCTGTGTGTATATCTGTGTGAATGTCAGTGTGCATGTCAGTGTGTATGTCTGTATGTGTGTGAATGTCTGCGTGTATGTCTCTGTGTGTGTATGTCTGTTTGTATATCTGTTTGTATATCTGTTTGTATGTCTGTGTGTATGTCAGTGTGTATGTCAGTGTGTATGTCTGTCTGCATGTATGTGTGTATGTCAGTGTGTATTTCTGTGTGTATGTGTATGTCTGTGTGTATGTCTGTGTGTATGTCTGTGTGTATGTCAGTGTGTATGTCTGTGTGTATGTGTATGTCTGTGTGTATGTCTGTGTGTATGTTTGTGTGTATGTCAGTGTGTATGTCAGTGTGTATATCAGTGTGTATGTCAGTGTGTATGTCTGTGTGTATGTCAGTGTGTATGTATGTGTGCATGTCTGTGTGTATGTCTGTGTGTATGTCTGTGTGTATGTCTGTGTGCATGTCAGTGTGCATGTCAGTGTGCCTGTCAGTGTGCATGACAGTGTGCATGTCAGTGTGTATGTCAGTATGTATGTCTGTGTGTATGTCTGTGTGCATGTCTGTGTGTATGTCAGTGTGTATGTCTGTGTGTGTGTATGTCATTATGTATGTGAGTGTGCATGTCAGTGTGTATGCATGTATGTATGTCAATGTGTATGTATGTGTGTATGTATTTGTGTATGTCTGTGTGTATGTCTGTGTGCATGTCAGTGTGCATGTCAGTGTGCATGTCAGTGTGTATGTCTGTGTGTATGTCTGTGTGTATGTATGTGTGCATGTCAGTGTGCATGTCTGTGTGTATGTCAGTATGCATGTCTGTGTGTATGTCTGTGTGTATGTCTGTGTGCATGTCTGTGTGCATGTCTGTATGTATGTGTGTATCTCATTGTAAATGTATGTGTGTATGTCTGTGTGTATGTCTGTGAGTATGTCAGTAGGTATGTCTCTGTGCATGTCTGTGTGCATGTCAGTGTGTATGTCAGTGTGTATGTCTGTGTGTATGTCTGTGTGTATGCCTGTGTGTATGTCAGTATGCATGTCTGTGTGCATGTCTGTGTGCATGTCAGTGTGCATGTCAGTGTGTATGTCAGTGTGCATGTCAGTGTGTATGTCTGTGTGTATGTCTGTGTGTATGTCTGTGTGTATGTCTGTATATCTGTTTGTATGTATGTGTTTATGTCAGTGTGTATGTCTGTCTGCATGTCTGTGTGTATGTCAGTGTGTATGTCTGTGTGTATGTGTGTGGGTATGTCTGTGTGTATGTCAGTGTGTATGTCTGTCTGCATGTCTGTGTGTATGTCAGTGTGTATGTCTGTGTGTATGTGTGTGGGTATGTCTGTGTGTATGTCTGTGTGTATGTCTGTGAGTATGTCAGTATGTATGTCAGTATGTATGTCTGTGTGCATGTCTGTGTGCATGTCTGTGTGCATGTCTGTGTGCATGTCTGTGTGCATGTCTGTGTGCATGTCAGTGTGCATGTCAGTGTGCATGTCTGTGTGCATGTCTGTGTGTATGTCAGTGTGCATGTCTGTGTGCATGTCAGTGTGCATGTCAGTGTGCATGTCTGTGTGCATGTCAGTGTGCATGTCAGTGTGCATGTCTGTGTGCATGTCTGTGTGCATGTCAGTGTGTATGTCTGTATGTGTGTGAAGGTCTGTGTGTATGTCTGTGTGTGTATGTCTGTCTGCAAGTCTGTGTGTATGTCAGTGTGTATGTCTGTGTGTATGTGTGTGTGTATGTCTGTGTGTATGTCTGTATGTGTGTCTGTGTGCATGTCTGTGTGTCTGTGTGTATGTCTGTGTGTATGTCTGTGTGTATGTCTGTATGTATGTATGTCTGTGTGCATGTCAGTGTGCATGTCAGTGTGCATGTCAGTGTGTATGTCTGTGTGCATGTCTGTGTGCATGTCTGTGTGCATGTCTGTGTGCATGTATGTGTGCATGTCTGTGTGCATGTCAGTGTGTATGTCTGTGTGTATGTCAGTGTGTATGTCAGTGTGCATGTCAGTGTGCATGTCAGTGTGCATGTCAGTGTGCATGTCTGTGTGCATGTCAGTGTGCATGTCAGTGTGCATGTCTGTATGTGTGTGAAGGTATGTGTGTATGTCTGTGTGTGTATGTCTGTCTGCATGTCTGTGTGTATGTCAGTGTGTATGTGTGTGTGTATGTCTGTGTGTATGTCTGTATGTATGTCTGTGTGCATGTCTGTGTGTCTGTGTGTATGTCTGTGTGTATGTCTGTGTGTATGTCTGTATGTATGTATGTCTGTGTGCATGTCTGTGTGCATGTCAGTGTGCATGTCAGTGTGTATGTATGTGTGCATGTCTGTGTGCATGTCTGTGTGCATGTATGTGTGCATGTCTGTGTGCATGTCTGTGTGCATGTCAGTGTGCATGTCTGTGTGTATGTCTGTGTGCATGTCTGTGTGCATGTCTGTGTGCATGTCAGTGTGCATGTCAGTGTGTATGTCTGTGTGTATGTCTGTGTGTATGCCTGTGTGTATGTCAGTATGCATGTCTGTGTGCATGTATGTGTGCATGCCAGTGTGCATGTCTGTGTGCATGTCAGTGTGTATGTCTGTGTGCATGTCAGTGTGCATGTCTGTGTGCATGTCAGTGTGCATGTCTGTGTGCATGTCAGTGTGCATGTCAGTGTGCATGTCTGTGTGCATGTCTGTGTGCATGTCAGTTTGTATGTCAGTGTGTATGTCAGTGTGTATGTCTGTATGTGTGTGAAGGTCTGCGTGTATTTCTGTGTGTGTATGTCTGTCTGCATGTCTGTGTGTATGTCAGTGTGTATGTGTGTGTGTATGTCTGTGTGTATGTCTGTGTGTATGTCTGTATGTATGTCTGTGTGCATGTCTGTGTGTCTGTGTGTATGTCTGTGTGTATGTCTGTATGTATGTCTGTGTGCATGTCTGTGTGCATGTCATTGTGCATGTCAGTGTGCATGTCAGTGTGTATGTCTGTGTGCATGTCTGTGTGCATGTCTGTGTGCATGTCGGTGTGCATGTTGGTGTGTATGTCTGTGTGTGTGTCAGTGTGTATGTATGTGTGCATGTCTGTGTGTCTGTGTGTATGTCTGTGTGTTTGTCTGTGTGCATGTCTGTGTGCATGTCAGTGTGCATGTCAGTGTGTATGTCTGTGTGTATGTCTGTGTGTATGTCTGTGTGTATATCTGTGTGAATGTCAGTGTGCATGTCATTGTGTATGTCTGTATGTGTGTGAATGTCTGTGTGTATGTCTGTGTGCATGTCTGTGTGCATGTCAGTGTGCATGTCTGTGTGCATGTCAGTGTGCATGTCAGTGTGCATGTCTGTGTGCATGTCAGTTTGTATGTCAGTGTGTATGTCTGTATGTGTGTGAAGGTCTGTGTGTATGTCTGTGTGTGTATGTCTGTCTGCAAGTCTGTGTGTATGTCAGTGTGTATGTCTGTGTGTATGTCTGTGTGTATGTCTGTATGTGTGTCTGTGTGCATGTCTGTGTGTCTGTGTGTATGTCTGTGTGTATGTCTGTGTGTATGTCTGTATGTATGTCTGTGTGCATGTCAGTGTGCATGTCAGTGTGCATGTCAGTGTGTATGTCTGTGTGCATGTCTGTGTGCATGTCTGTGTGCATGTATGTGTGCATGTCTGTGTGCATGTCTGTGTGCATGTCAGTGTGTATGTCTGTGTGTATGTCAGTGTGTATGTCTGTGTGCATGTCAGTGTGCATGTCAGTGTGCATGTCTGTGTGCATGTCAGTGTGCATGTCAGTGTGCATGTCTGTGTGCATGTCTGTGTGCATGTCAGTGTGTATGTCTGTATGTGTGTGAAGGTATGTGTGTATGTCTGTGTGTGTATGTCTGTCTGCATGTCTGTGTGTATGTCAGTGTGTATGTCTGTGTGTATGTGTGTGTGTATGTCTGTGTGTATGTCTGTATGTATGTCTGTGTGCATGTCTGTGTGTCTGTGTGTATGTCTGTGTGTATGTCTGTGTGTATGTCTGTATGTATGTATGTCTGTGTGCATGTCTGTGTGCATGTCAGTGTGCATGTCAGTGTGTATGTATGTGTGCATGTCTGTGTGCATGTATGTGTGCATGTCTGTGTGCATGTCTGTGTGCATGTCAGTGTGCATGTCTGTGTGTATGTCTGTGTGCATGTCTGTGTGCATGTCTGTGTGCATGTCAGTGTGCATGTCAGTGTGTATGTCTGTGTGTATGTCTGTGTGTATGCCTGTGTGCATGTCAGTGTGCATGTCTGTGTGCATGTCAGTGTGCATGTCAGTGTGTATGTCTGTGTGCATGTCAGTGTGCATGTCTGTGTGCATGTCAGTGTGCATGTCTGTGTGCATGTCAGTGTGCATGTCAGTGTGCATGTCTGTGTGCATGTCAGTTTGTATGTCAGTGTGTATGTCAGTGTGTATGTCTGTATGTGTGTGAAGGTCTGCGTGTATTTCTGTGTGTGTATGTCTGTCTGCATGTCTGTGTGTATGTCAGTGTGTATGTCTGTGTGTATGTCTGTGTGTATGTCTGTGTGTATGTCTGTATGTATGTCTGTGTGCATGTCTGTGTGTCTGTGTGTATGTCTGTGTGTATGTCTGTGTGTATGTCTGTATGTATGTCTGTGTGCATGTCTGTGTGCATGTCATTGTGCATGTCAGTGTGCATGTCAGTGTGTATGTCTGTGTGCATGTCTGTGTGCATGTCTGTGTGCATGTCTGTGTGCATGTCGGTGTGCATGTTGGTGTGTATGTCTGTGTGTGTGTCAGTGTGTATGTATGTGTGCATGTCTGTGTGCATGTCAGTGTGTATGTCTGTGTGTATGTCTGTGTGTATGTCTGTGTGTATATCTGTGTGAATGTCAGTGTGCATGTCATTGTGTATGTCTGTATGTGTGTGAATGTCTGTGTGTATGTCTGTGTGTGTGTATGTCTGTTTGTATATCTGTTTGTATGTCAGTATGTATGTCAGTATGTATGTCTGTGTGCATGTCTGTGTGTATGTCTGTGTGCATGTCTGTGTGCATGTCTGTGTGTATATCTGTGTGTATGTCAGTGTGCATGTCTGTGTGCATGTCTGTGTGCATGTCTGTGTGCATGTCTGTGTGCATGTCAGTGTGCATGTTGGTGTGTATATCTGTGTGTGTGTCACTGTGTATGTATGTGTGCATGTCTGTGTGTCTGTGTGTATGTCTGTGTGTATGTCTGTATGTATGTCTGTGTGCATGTCAGTGTGCATGTCAATGTCTATGTCAGTGTGTATGTCTGTGTGTATGTCTGTGTGTATGTCCGTGTGAATGTCAGTGTGCATGTCAGTGTGTATGTCTGTATGTCTGTGTGTATGTCTGTGTGTATGTCAGTGTGTATGTCAGTGTGTATGTCTGTCTGCATGTCTGTCTGCATGTCTGTGTGTATGTCAGTGTGTATGTCTGTGTGTATGTGTATGTCAGTGTGTATGTCTGTGTGTATGTATGTGTGTGTATGTCTGTGAGAATGTCAGTATGTATCTGTGCATGTCTGTGTGCATGTCAGTGTGCATGTCAGTGTGCATGTATGTGTGTATATCTGTTTGTATGTATGTGTGTATGTCACTGTGTATGTCTGTCTGCATGTATGTGTGTATGTCAGTGTGTATGTGTGTGTTTATGTGTGTGTGTGTATGTCTGTGAGTATGTCTGTGAGTATGTCAGTATGTATGTCTGTGTGCATGTCAGTATTTATGTCTGTGTGCATGTCAGTGTGCATGTCAGTGTGCATGTCAGTGTGCATGTCAGTGTGCATGTCTGTGTGTATGTCAGTATGTATGTCAGTATGTATGTCTGTGTGCATGTCAGTGTGCATGTCAGTGTGCATGTCAGTGTGCATGTCTGTGCGCATGTCTGTGTGCATGTCTGTGTGCATGTCTGTGTGCATGTCAGTGTGCATGTCAGTGTGCATGTCTGTGTGCATGTCAGTGTGCATGTCAGTGTGCATGTCTATGTGCATGTCTGTGTGCATGTCAGTGTGTATGTCAGTGTGTATGTCTGTATGTGTGTGAAGGTCTGTGTGTATGTCTGTGTGTGTATGTCTGTCTGCATGTCTGTGTGTATGTCAGTGTGTATGTCTGTGTGTATGTGTGTGTGTATGTCTGTGTGTGTGTATGTCTGTGTGTATGTCTGTGTGTCTGTGTGTATGTCTGTGTGTATGTCTGTATGTATGTATGTCTGTGTGCATGTCTGTGTGCATGTCAATGTGCATGTCAGTGTGTATGTCTGTGTGTATGTATGTGTGCATGTCTGTGTGCATGTCTGTGTGCATGTCTGTGTGCATGTCTGTGTGCATGTCTGTGAGTATGTCAGTATGTATGTCTGTGTGCATGTCTGTGTGCATGTCTGTGTGCATGTCTGTGTGTATGTCTGTGTGTATGTCAGTATGTATGTCTGTGTGCATGTCAGTGTGCATGTCAGTTTGCATGTCAGTGTGTATGTCTGTGTGTATGTCTGTGTGTATGTCTGTATGTATGTATGTCTGTGTGCATGTCTGTGTGCATGTCAGTGTGCATGTCAGTGTGTATGTATGTGTGCATGTCTGTGTGCATGTATGTGTGCATGTCTGTGTGCATGTCTGTGTGCATGTCAGTGTGCATGTCTGTGTGTATGTCTGTGTGCATGTCTGTGTGCATGTCTGTGTGCATGTCAGTGTGCATGTCAGTGTGTATGTCTGTGTGTATGTCTGTGTGTATGCCTGTGTGCATGTCAGTGTGCATGTCTGTGTGCATGTCAGTGTGCATGTCAGTGTGTATGTCTGTGTGCATGTCAGTGTGCATGTCTGTGTGCATGTCAGTGTGCATGTCTGTGTGCATGTCAGTGTGCATGTCAGTGTGCATGTCTGTGTGCATGTCAGTTTGTATGTCAGTGTGTATGTCAGTGTGTATGTCTGTATGTGTGTGAAGGTCTGCGTGTATTTCTGTGTGTGTATGTCTGTCTGCATGTCTGTGTGTATGTCAGTGTGTATGTCTGTGTGTATGTCTGTGTGTATGTCTGTGTGTATGTCTGTATGTATGTCTGTGTGCATGTCTGTGTGTCTGTGTGTATGTCTGTGTGTATGTCTGTGTGTATGTCTGTATGTATGTCTGTGTGCATGTCTGTGTGCATGTCATTGTGCATGTCAGTGTGCATGTCAGTGTGTATGTCTGTGTGCATGTCTGTGTGCATGTCTGTGTGCATGTCTGTGTGCATGTCGGTGTGCATGTTGGTGTGTATGTCTGTGTGTGTGTCAGTGTGTATGTATGTGTGCATGTCTGTGTGCATGTCAGTGTGTATGTCTGTGTGTATGTCTGTGTGTATGTCTGTGTGTATATCTGTGTGAATGTCAGTGTGCATGTCATTGTGTATGTCTGTATGTGTGTGAATGTCTGTGTGTATGTCTGTGTGTGTGTATGTCTGTTTGTATATCTGTTTGTATGTCAGTATGTATGTCAGTATGTATGTCTGTGTGCATGTCTGTGTGTATGTCTGTGTGCATGTCTGTGTGCATGTCTGTGTGTATATCTGTGTGTATGTCAGTGTGCATGTCTGTGTGCATGTCTGTGTGCATGTCTGTGTGCATGTCTGTGTGCATGTCAGTGTGCATGTTGGTGTGTATATCTGTGTGTGTGTCACTGTGTATGTATGTGTGCATGTCTGTGTGTCTGTGTGTATGTCTGTGTGTATGTCTGTATGTATGTCTGTGTGCATGTCAGTGTGCATGTCAATGTCTATGTCAGTGTGTATGTCTGTGTGTATGTCTGTGTGTATGTCCGTGTGAATGTCAGTGTGCATGTCAGTGTGTATGTCTGTATGTCTGTGTGTATGTCTGTGTGTATGTCAGTGTGTATGTCAGTGTGTATGTCTGTCTGCATGTCTGTCTGCATGTCTGTGTGTATGTCAGTGTGTATGTCTGTGTGTATGTGTATGTCAGTGTGTATGTCTGTGTGTATGTATGTGTGTGTATGTCTGTGAGAATGTCAGTATGTATCTGTGCATGTCTGTGTGCATGTCAGTGTGCATGTCAGTGTGCATGTATGTGTGTATATCTGTTTGTATGTATGTGTGTATGTCACTGTGTATGTCTGTCTGCATGTATGTGTGTATGTCAGTGTGTATGTGTGTGTTTATGTGTGTGTGTGTATGTCTGTGAGTATGTCTGTGAGTATGTCAGTATGTATGTCTGTGTGCATGTCAGTATTTATGTCTGTGTGCATGTCAGTGTGCATGTCAGTGTGCATGTCAGTGTGCATGTCAGTGTGCATGTCTGTGTGTATGTCAGTATGTATGTCAGTATGTATGTCTGTGTGCATGTCAGTGTGCATGTCAGTGTGCATGTCAGTGTGCATGTCTGTGCGCATGTCTGTGTGCATGTCTGTGTGCATGTCTGTGTGCATGTCAGTGTGCATGTCAGTGTGCATGTCTGTGTGCATGTCAGTGTGCATGTCAGTGTGCATGTCTATGTGCATGTCTGTGTGCATGTCAGTGTGTATGTCAGTGTGTATGTCTGTATGTGTGTGAAGGTCTGTGTGTATGTCTGTGTGTGTATGTCTGTCTGCATGTCTGTGTGTATGTCAGTGTGTATGTCTGTGTGTATGTGTGTGTGTATGTCTGTGTGTGTGTATGTCTGTGTGTATGTCTGTGTGTCTGTGTGTATGTCTGTGTGTATGTCTGTATGTATGTATGTCTGTGTGCATGTCTGTGTGCATGTCAATGTGCATGTCAGTGTGTATGTCTGTGTGTATGTATGTGTGCATGTCTGTGTGCATGTCTGTGTGCATGTCTGTGTGCATGTCTGTGTGCATGTCTGTGAGTATGTCAGTATGTATGTCTGTGTGCATGTCTGTGTGCATGTCTGTGTGCATGTCTGTGTGTATGTCTGTGTGTATGTCAGTATGTATGTCTGTGTGCATGTCAGTGTGCATGTCAGTTTGCATGTCAGTGTGTATGTCTGTGTGTATGTCAGTGTGTATGTCTGTGTGTGTATCTGTGTGTATGTCTGTGTGTGTGTCTGTGAGTATGTCAGTATGTATGTCTGTGTGCATGTCTGTGTGCATGTCAGTGTGTATGTCAGTGTGTATGTCTGTGTGTATATCTGTGTGAATGTCAGTGTGCATGTCAGTGTGTATGTCTGTATGTGTGTGAATGTCTGTGTGTATGTCTCTGTGTGTGTATGTCTGTTTGTATATCTGTTTGTATATCTGTTTGTATGTCTGTGTGTATGTCAGTGTGTATGTCAGTGTGTATGTCTGTCTGCATGTATGTGTGTATGTCAGTGTGTATTTCTGTGTGTATGTGTATGTCTGTGTGTATGTCTGTGTGTATGTCTGTGTGTATGTCAGTGTGTATGTCTGTGTGTATGTGTATGTCTGTGTGTATGTCTGTGTGTATGTTTGTGTGTATGTCAGTGTGTATGTCAGTGTGTATATCAGTGTGTATGTCAGTGTGTATGTCTGTGTGTATGTCAGTGTGTATGTATGTGTGCATGTCTGTGTGTATGTCTGTGTGTATGTCTGTGTGTATGTCTGTGTGCATGTCAGTGTGCATGTCAGTGTGCCTGTCAGTGTGCATGACAGTGTGCATGTCAGTGTGTATGTCAGTATGTATGTCTGTGTGTATGTCTGTGTGCATGTCTGTGTGTATGTCAGTGTGTATGTCTGTGTGTGTATGTCTGTGTGTGTGTATGTCATTATGTATGTGAGTGTGCATGTCAGTGTGTATGCATGTATGTATGTCAATGTGTATGTATGTGTGTATGTCTTTGTGTATGTCTGTGTGTATGTCTGTGTGCATGTCAGTGTGCATGTCAGTGTGCATGTCAGTGTGTATGTCTGTGTGTATGTCTGTGTGTATGTATGTGTGCATGTCAGTGTGCATGTCTGTGTGTATGTCAGTATGCATGTCTGTGTGTATGTCTGTGTGTATGTCTGTGTGCATGTCTGTGTGCATGTCTGTATGTATGTGTGTATCTCATTGTAAATGTATGTGTGTATGTCTGTGTGTATGTCTGTGAGTATGTCAGTAGGTATGTCTCTGTGCATGTCTGTGTGCATGTCAGTGTGTATGTCTGTGTGTATGTCTGTGTGTATGTATGTGTGCATGTCAGTGTTCATGTCAGTGTGCATGTCAGTGTGCATGTCTGTGTGTATGTCTGTGTGGGTGTATGTCTGTGTGCATGTCTGTGTGCATGTCTGTGTGCATGTCTGTGTGCATGTCTGTGTGCGTATCTCATTGTAAATGTATGTGTGTATGTCTGTGTGTATGTCTGTGTGTATGTCACTGTGTAAGTCTGTGTGTATGTCAGTGTTTATGCAAGTGTGTATGTCTGTGTGTGAATGTCTGTGTGTATGTCTGTGTGTATGTCTGTGTGCATGTCAGTGTGCATGTCAGTGTGCATGTCAGTGTGCATGTCTGTGTGCATGTCTGTGTGTATGTCAGTATGTATGTCTGTGTGCATGTCAGTGTGCATGTCAGTTTGCATGTCAGTGTGTATGTCTGTGTGTATGTCAGTGTGTATGTCAGTGTGTATGTCAGTGTGTATGTCTGTGTGTGTATGTCTGTGTGTGTATGTCGGTGTGTTTGTCTGTATGTCTGTGTGTATGTCTGTGTGTATGTCAGTGTGTATGTCTGTGTGTATGTCTGTATGTCAGTATGTATGCCTGTGTGTATGCCTGTGTGTATGTCAGTATGCATGTCTGTGTGCATGTATGTAAGCATGTCTGTGTGCATGTCAGTGTGCATGTCAGTGTGTATGTCTGTGTGTCTGTGTGTATGTCTGTGTGTATGTCTGTGTGTATGTCTGTATATCTGTTTGTATGTATGTGTGTATGTCAGTGTGTATGTCTGTCTGCATGTCTGTGTGTATGTCTGTGTGTATGTGTGTGCGTATGTCTGTGTGTATGTCTGTGTGTATGTCTGTGAGTATGTCAGTATGTATGTCAGTATGTATGTCTGTGTGCATGTCAGTATGTATGTCTGTGTGCATGTCAGTGTGTATGTCAGTGTGTATGTCTGTGTGTATGTCTGTGTGTATGCCTGTGTGTATGTCAGTATGCATGTCTGTGTGCATGTCTGTGTGCATGTCAGTGTGCATGTCAGTGTGTATGTCAGTGTGCATGTCAGTGTGTATGTCTGTGTGTCTGTGTGTATGTCTGTGTGTATGTCTGTGTGTATGTCTGTATATCTGTTTGTATGTATGTGTTTATGTCAGTGTGTATGTCTGTCTGCATGTCTGTGTGTATGTCAGTGTGTATGTCTGTGTGTATGTGTGTGGGTATGTCTGTGTGTATGTCAGTGTGTATGTCTGTCTGCATGTCTGTGTGTATGTCAGTGTGTATGTCTGTGTGTATGTGTGTGGGTATGTCTGTGTGTATGTCTGTGTGTATGTCTGTGAGTATGTCAGTATGTATGTCAGTATGTATGTCTGTGTGCATGTCTGTGTGCATGTCTGTGTGCATGTCTGTGTGCATGTCTGTGTGCATGTCAGTGTGCATGTCAGTGTGCATGTCTGTGTGCATGTCTGTGTGTATGTCAGTGTGCATGTCTGTGTGCATGTCAGTGTGCATGTCAGTGTGCATGTCTGTGTGCATGTCAGTGTGCATGTCTGTGTGCATGTCTGTGTGCATGTCAGTGTGTATGTCTGTATGTGTGTGAAGGTCTGTGTGTATGTCTGTGTGTGTATGTCTGTCTGCAAGTCTGTGTGTATGTCAGTGTGTATGTCTGTGTGTATGTGTGTGTGTATGTCTGTGTGTATGTCTGTATGTGTGTCTGTGTGCATGTCTGTGTGTCTGTGTGTATGTCTGTGTGTATGTCTGTGTGTATGTCTGTATGTATGTATGTCTGTGTGCATGTCAGTGTGCATGTCAGTGTGTATGTCTGTGTGCATGTCTGTGTGCATGTCTGTGTGCATGTATGTGTGCATGTATGTGTGCATGTCTGTGTGCATGTCAGTGTGTATGTCTGTGTGTATGTCAGTGTGTATGTCAGTGTGCATGTCAGTGTGCATGTCAGTGTGCATGTCAGTGTGCATGTCTGTGTGCATGTCAGTGTGCATGTCAGTGTGCATGTCTGTATGTGTGTGAAGGTATGTGTGTATGTCTGTGTGTGTATGTCTGTCTGCATGTCTGTGTGTATGTCAGTGTGTATGTCTGTGTGTATGTGTGTGTGTATGTCTGTGTGTATGTCTGTATGTATGTCTGTGTGCATGTCTGTGTGTCTGTGTGTATGTCTGTGTGTATGTCTGTGTGTATGTCTGTATGTATGTATGTCTGTGTGCATGTCTGTGTGCATGTCAGTGTGCATGTCAGTGTGTATGTATGTGTGCATGTCTGTGTGCATGTCTGTGTGCATGTATGTGTGCATGTCTGTGTGCATGTCTGTGTGCATGTCAGTGTGCATGTCTGTGTGTATGTCTGTGTGCATGTCTGTGTGCATGTCTGTGTGCATGTCAGTGTGCATGTCAGTGTGTATGTCTGTGTGTATGTCTGTGTGTATGCCTGTGTGTATGTCAGTATGCATGTCTGTGTGCATGTATGTGTGCATGCCAGTGTGCATGTCTGTGTGCATGTCAGTGTGTATGTCTGTGTGCATGTCAGTGTGCATGTCTGTGTGCATGTCAGTGTGCATGTCTGTGTGCATGTCAGTGTGCATGTCAGTGTGCATGTCTGTGTGCATGTCTGTGTGCATGTCAGTTTGTATGTCAGTGTGTATGTCAGTGTGTATGTCTGTATGTGTGTGAAGGTCTGCGTGTATTTCTGTGTGTGTATGTCTGTCTGCATGTCTGTGTGTATGTCAGTGTGTATGTGTGTGTGTATGTCTGTGTGTATGTCTGTGTGTATGTCTGTATGTATGTCTGTGTGCATGTCTGTGTGTCTGTGTGTATGTCTGTGTGTATGTCTGTATGTATGTCTGTGTGCATGTCTGTGTGCATGTCATTGTGCATGTCAGTGTGCATGTCAGTGTGTATGTCTGTGTGCATGTCTGTGTGCATGTCGGTGTGCATGTTGGTGTGTATGTCTGTGTGTGTGTCAGTGTGTATGTATGTGTGCATGTCTGTGTGTCTGTGTGTATGTCTGTGTGTTTGTCTGTGTGCATGTCTGTGTGCATGTCAGTGTGCATGTCAGTGTGTATGTCTGTGTGTATGTCTGTGTGTATGTCTGTGTGTATATCTGTGTGAATGTCAGTGTGCATGTCATTGTGTATGTCTGTATGTGTGTGAATGTCTGTGTGTATGTCTGTGTGCATGTCTGTGTGCATGTCAGTGTGCATGTCTGTGTGCATGTCAGTGTGCATGTCAGTGTGCATGTCTGTGTGCATGTCAGTTTGTATGTCAGTGTGTATGTCTGTATGTGTGTGAAGGTCTGTGTGTATGTCTGTGCGTGTATGTCTGTCTGCAAGTCTGTGTGTATGTCAGTGTGTATGTCTGTGTGTATGTCTGTGTGTATGTCTGTATGTGTGTCTGTGTGCATGTCTGTGTGTCTGTGTGTATGTCTGTGTGTATGTCTGTGTGTAT